>NC_052148.1:213317937-213628832 GCF_902713615.1 Scyliorhinus canicula | reverse complement strand
ACAGTGATGCAGGTCAGCGTCACTGTGAAGACCCCGGGAGAGAATGAAGCAGGTCAGCATCACTGTGCAGAGACCGGGGCGAGAGTCAAACAGGTCAGCATCACTGTGCAGAGACTGGGATGAGAGTGAAGCAGGTCAGCATCACTGTGAAGAGACTGGGAGGAGAGTGAAGCAGGTCAGCATCACTGTGAAGCAGATCGGGAGGAGAGTGAAGCAGGTCAGCATCACTGTGAAGACACTGGGAGGAGAGTGAAGCAGGTCAGCATCACTGTGCAGAGAATGGGAGAAGAGTGAAGCAGGTCTGCATAACTGTGAAGAGACTGGGAGAAGAGTGAAGCAGGTCAGCATTACTGTGAAGCAGACCGGGAGGAGAGTGAAGCAGGTCAGCATCACTGTGCAGAGACAGGTAGGAGAGTGAAGCAGGTCAGCATCACTGTGAAGCAGACCGGGAGGAGAGTGAAGCAGGTTAGCATCACTGTGAAGAGACCGGGAGGAGAGTTAAACAGGTCAGCATGACTGTGAAGAAACCGGGAGGAGAGTGAAGCAGGTCAGCATCACTGTGAAGACTCCGGGAGGTGAGTAAAGCAGGTCAGCATCACGCTGAAGACACTGGGAGGAGAGTGATGCAGGTCAGCAGCACTGAGCAGCCACTGGGAGGAGAGTGAAGAAGGTCAGCGTCACTGTGAAGAGACTGGGAGGAGAGTGAAGCAGGTCAGCATCACTGTGAAGCAGACCGGAAGGAGAGTGAAGGACGTCAGCATCACTGTGAAGAGACCGGGAGGAGATGGAAGCAGGTCAGCATCACTGCGAAGCAGACCGGGAGGAGAGTGAAGCAGGTCAGCATCACTCTGAAGCAGCCCGGGAAGAGAGTGAAGCAGGTCAGTATCACTGTGCAGAGACCGGGAGGAGAGTGAAGCAGGACAGCATCACTGTGAAGAGACCGGGAGGAGATGGTAGCCGGTCAGCATCACTGCGAAGCAGACCGGGAGGAGAGTGAAGCAGGTCAGCATCACTCTGAAGCAGCCCGGGAAGAGAGTGAAGCAGGTCAGTATCACTGTGCAGAGACCGGGAGGAGAGTGAAGCAGGTCAGCATCACTGTGCAGAGACTGGGAGGAGAGTGAAGCAGGTCAGCATTACTGTGAAGCAGACTGGGAGGATAGTGAAGCTGGTCAGCATTACTGTGAAGCAGACTGGGAGGAGAGTGAAGCAGGTCAGAATCACTGTGCAGAGAACGAGAGGAGAGTGAAGCAGGTCAGCATCACTGTGAAGACACCGGGAGAAGAGTGAAGCAGGTCAGCATCACTGTGAAGAGACCGGGAGGAGAGTTAAACAGGTCAGCATGACTGTGAAGACACCGGGAGAAGAGTGAAGCAGGTCAGCATCACTTTAAAGAAACCGGGAGGAAAGTGAAACAGGTCAGCATCACTGAGCAGACACTGGTAGCAGAGTGAAGCACGTCAGCGTCACTGTGAAGAGACCGGGAGGAGAGTGAAGCAGGTCAGCATCACTGTGAAGCAGACCGGGAGGAGAGTGAAGCAGGTCAGCATCACTGTGAAGACACTGGGAGGAGAGTGAAGCAGGCAGCATCACTGAGCAGACACTGGGAGAAAAGTGAAACAGGTCAGCATCACTGTGAAGCAGACCGGGAGGAGAGTGAAGCAGGTCAGCATCACGGAGAAGAGAACGGGAGGAGAGTCAAGCAGGTCAACATCACTGAGCAGACACTGGGAGAAGAGTGAAGCAGGTCAGCATCACTGTGAAGAGACCGGGAGGAGAGTGAAGCAGGTCAGCATCACCGTGCAGAGACTGGGAGGAGAGTGAAGCAGGTCAGCATCACCGTGCAGAGACGGGAGGAGAGTGAAGCAGGTCAGCGTCACTCTGCAGAGACTGGAAGGAGAGCGAAGCAGGTCAGCGTCACTGTGCAGAGAATGGGAGGAGAGTGAAGCAGGTCAGCAGCACTGTGAAGCAGACCGGGAGGAGAGTGTAGCAGGTCAGCATCACTGTGCAGAGAGCTGGAGGAGAGTGAAGCAGGTCAGCATCACTGTGAAGGGACTGGGAGGAGAGTGAAGCAGGTCAGCATCACTGTGAAGGGATTGCGAGGAGAGTGAAGCAGGTCAGCATCACTGTGAAGACACCGGGAGGAGAGTGAAGTAGGTCAGCATCACGCTGAAGACACTGGGAGGAGAGTGAAGCAGGTCAGCGTCACTGCGAAGAGACCGGGAGGAGAGTGAAGCTGGTCAGCCTCACTGTGAAGCAGGCCGGGGGGAGAGTGAAGCAGGTCAGCATCACTGTCCAGAGACTGGGGGGAGAGTGAAGCAGGTCAGCATCACTGTGAAGACACCGGGTGGAGAGTGAAGCAGGTCAGCATCACTCAGCAGAGACTGGGAGGAGAGTGAAGCAGGTCAGCGTCACTGTGAAAACATCGGCAGGAGAGTGAAGCAGGTCAGCATCACTGTGAAGCAGACGGGAGGAGAGTGAAGCAGGTCAGCATCACTGTGAAGCAGACCGGGAGTAGAGTGAAGCAGGTCAGCATCACTGTGAAGAGAATGGGAGGAGAGTGAAGCGGGTCAGCATCACTGTGAAGACACCGGGAGGAGAGTGAAGCAGGTCAGCATCACTGTGAAGACACCGGGAGAAGAGTGAAGCAGGTCAGCATCACTGTGAAAAGACTGGGAGGAGAGTGAAGCAGGTTCGCATCACTGAGCAGACACTGGGAGGAGAGTGAAGCAGGTCAGCTTCACTGTGAAGAGACCAGGAGGAGAGTGAAGCAGGTCAGCATCACTGTGAAGCAGACCGGAGGAGAGTGAAGCAGGTCAGCATCACGCTGAAGACACCGGGAGGTGAGTGAAGCAGGTCAGTGTCACTGTGAAGACACCGGGGGGAGAGAGAAGCAGGTCTGCATCACTGTGCAGAGACTGGGAGGAGAGTGAAGCAGGTCAGCGTCACTGTGAAGCAAACCGGGAGGAGAGAGAAGCAGTTCAGCATCACTGTGAAGAGAGTGGGAGGAGAGTGAAGCAGGTCAGCATCACTGCGAAGCAGACGGGAGGAGAGTGAAGCAGGTCAGCATCACTGTGAAGACACTGGTAGGAGAGTGAAGCAGGTCAGCATAACTGTGAAGTGACCGGGAGGAGAGTGAAGCAGGTCAGCGTCACTGTGAAGACACTGGGAGGAGAGTGATGCAGGTCAGCATCACTGTGAAGACACTGGGAGGAGAGTGAAGCAGGTCAGCATAACTGTGAAGCAGACCGGGAGGAGAGTGATGCAGGTCAGCATCACTGTGCAGAGACCGGGAGGAGAGTGAAGCCGGTCAGCATCACTGTGAAGAGACCGGGAGGAGAGTGAAGCAGGTCAGCATCACTGTGCAGAGACTGGGAGGAGAGTGAAGCAGGTCAGCATAACTGTGAAGAGAGTGGGAGGAGAGTGAAGCAGGTCAGCATCACTGCGAAGCAGACGGGAGGAGAGTGAAGCAGGTCAGCATCACTGTGAAGACACTGGTAGGAGAGTGAAGCAGGTCAGCATAACTGTGAAGTAACTGGGAGGAGAGTGAAGCAGGTCAGCGTCACTGTGAAGACACTGGGAGGAGAGTGATGCAGGTCAGCATCACTGTGAAGACACTGGGAGGAGAGTGAAGCAGGTCAGCATAACTGTGAAGCAGACCGGGAGGAGAGTGATGCAGGTCAGCATCACTGTGCAGACACCAGGAGGAGAGTGAAGCATGTCAGCATCACTGTGAAGAGATGAGGGGGAGGGTGAAGCAGGTCAGCATCACTGTGAAGACACCGGGAGGAGAGTGAAGCAGGTCAGGATTACTATGAAGCAGACCGGGAGGAGATTGAAGCAGGTCAGCTTCACTGTGAAGACACTGGGAGGAGAGTGAAGCGGGTCAGCATCACTGTGCAGTGACTGGGTGGAGAGTCAAGCAGGTCAGCTTCAGTGTGAAGACACCGGAGGAGAGTGAAGCAGGTCAGCATCACTGTGAAGAGACTGGGAGGAGAGTCAAGCAGGTCAGCATCACTGTGAAGAGGCCGGGAGCAGAGTGAAGCAGGTCAGCATCACTGTGCTGTGGCTGGGAGGAGAGTGAAGCAGGTCAGCATCACTGAGCAGTCACTGGGAGGAGAGTGATGCAGGTCAGCATCACAGTGAAGAGACCGGGAGGAGAGTGAAGCAGGTCAGCATCACTGTGAAGCAGACCGGAAGGAAAGTGAAGCAGGTCAGCATCACTGTGAAACAGACCGGGAGGAGAGTGAAGCAGGTCAACATCACTGTGAAACAGACCGGGAGGAGAGTGAAGCAGGTCAGCATCACTGTGAAGCAGACCTGGAGGAAAGTGGAGCAGTCAGCATCACGGTGAAGCAGACCGGGAGGAGAGTGAAGCAGGTCAGCATCACTGTGAAACAGACCGGGAGGAGAGTGAAGCAAGTCAGCATCACTGTATAGAGACCGGGAGGAGAGTGAAGCTGGTCAGCATCACTGTGCAGATTCTGGGATGAGAGTGAAGCAGGTCAGCATCACTGTGAAGAGACCGGGAGGAGAGTGAAGCAGGTCAGCATCACTCTGCAGCGACTGGGATGAAATTGAAGCAGGTCAGCATCACTGTGAATCAGACCGGGAGGAGAGTGAAGCAGGTCAGCATCACTGTGAAACAGACCAGGAGGAGAGTGAAGCAGGTCAGCATCACTGTGAAGCAGACCGGGAGGAAAGTGAAGCAGTCAGCATCACGGTGAAGCAGACCGGGAGGAGATGTGAGCTAGGTCAGCATCACTGTGAAACAGACCGGGAGGAGAGTGAAGCAGGTCAGCATCCACTGTGTAGAGACGGGAGGAGAGGGAAGCAGGTCAGCATCACTGTGAAGTGACCATGAGGGTGAGTGACTCAGGTCCGCATCACTTGTGAAGCAGACCGGGAGGAGAGTGAAGCAGGTCAGCATCACTGTGAAGAGACCGCAAGGGGAGTGAAGCAGGTCAACCTCATTGTGCAGACACCGGGAGGAGTGTGAAACAGGTCAGTGTCACTGTGAACATACTGTGAGGAGTTTGAAGCAAGTCAGCATCACTGTGAAGCAGACCGGGAGGAAGGTGAAGCAGGTCAGCATCACTGTGTAGCAGACCGGGAGGAGGGTGAAGCAGGTCAGCATCACTGTGAAGCAGACCGGGAGGAGAGTGAAGCAGGTCAGCATCACTGTGAAGCAGACCGGGAGGTGAGTGAAGCAGGTCAGCATCACTGTGAAGAGACTGGGAGGAGAGCGAAGCAGGTCAGCATCACTGTGCAGGCACCGGGAGGAGAGTGAAGCAGGTCAGCATCACTGTGAAGAGACGAGGGGGAGGGTGAAGCTGGTCAGCATCACTGTGTAGAGACTGGGAGGAGAGTGAAGCAGGTCAGCATCACTGTGAAGACACTGGGAGGAGAGTGAAGCAGGTCAGCATCACTGTGAAGACACCGGGAGGAGAGTGAAACAGGTCAGGATTACTATGAAGCAGACCGGGAGGAGAGTGAAGCGGGTCAGCATCACTGCGAAGACACCGGGAGGAGAGTGAAGCAGGTCAGCTTCACTGTGAAGACACTGGGAGGAGAGTGAAGCAGGTCAGCATCACTGTGAAGACGCCGGGAGGAGAGTGAAGCCGGTCTGCGTCACTGTACAGAGATTGGGCTGAGAGTGATGCAGGACAGCATCACTATGAAGACCCTGGGAGAGAGTGAAGCAGGTCAACATCATTGTGAGGAGACTGGGAGGAGAGTGATGCAGGTCAGCATCACTGAGCAGACACTGTGAGGAGAGTGATGCAGGTCAGCGTCACTGTGAGGAAACTGGGAGGAGAGTGAAGCAGGTCAGCATCACTGAGCAGACACTGGGAGGAGAGTGATGCAGGTCAGCGTCACCGTGAAGAGACCGGGAGGAGAGTGAAGCAGGTCAGCATCACTGTGTAGAGACCGGGAGGAGAGTGAAGCAGGTCAGCATCACTGTAAAGCAGACCGGGAGGAGAGTGAAGCAGGTCAGTATCACTGTGAGACTGACCGGGAGGAGAGTGAAGCAGGTCAGCATCACTGTGAAGCAGACCGGAAGGAAAGTGAAGCAGGTCAGCATCACTGTGAAACAGACCGGGAGGAGAGTGAAGCAGGTCAGCATCACTGTGAAACAGACCGGGAGGAGAGTGAAGCAGGTCAGCATCACTGTGTAGAGACCGGGAGGAGAGTGATGCAGGTCAGCATCACTGTGAAGAGACCATGAGGTGAGTGAATCAGGTCAGTATCACTGTGAAGCAGACCGGGAGGAGAGTGAAGCAGGGCAGAATCACTGTGAAGTGACAGCGAGGGGAGTGAAGCAGGTCAACCTCATTGTGCAGACACCGGGAGGAGTGTGAAACAGGTCAGTGTCACTGTAAAGATACTGTGAGGAGTTTGAAGCAGGTCAGCATCACTGTGAAGCTGACCAGGAGGAGGGTGAAGCAGGTCAGCATCACTGTGAAGCAGACCGGGAGGAGGGTGAAGCAGGTCAGCATCACTGTGAAGATACCTGGAGGAAAGTGAAGCAGGTCAGCATCACTGTGAAACAGACCGGGAGGAGAGTGAAGCAGGTCAGCATCACTGTGTAGAGACCGGGAGGAGAGAGAAGCAGGTCAGCATCACTGTGAAGCAAACAGGCAGGCGAGTGAAGCAGGTCAGCATCAGTGTGCAGAAACCGGGAGGAGAGTGAAGCAGGTCAGCATCAGTGTGAAGCAGACCGGGAGGAGAGTGAAGCAGGTCAGGATCACTCTGAAGCAGACCTGGAAGACAGTGAAGCAGGTCAGCATCACTGTGAAGCAGACCGGGTGGAGAGTGAAGCAGGTCAGCATCACTGTGCAGAGACCGGGAGGAGAGTGAAGCAGTTCAGCATCACCTGTGAAGCAAACCGGGAGGAGAGTGAAGCAGGTCAGCATCACTGTGAAGCAGACGGGAGGAGAGTGCAGCCGGTCAGCATTACTGTGAATTCACTGGGAGGCGAGTGAAGCAGGTCAGCATCACTGTGAAGACACTGGGAGGATAGTGAAGCAGGTCAGCATCACTGTGAAGCAGACCGGGAGGAAAGTGAAGCAGGTCAGCATCACTGTGAGGAGACAGGGAGGAGATTGTGGACACCAGGAGGAGTGTGAAGAGAACTGGGAGGAGTGTGAAGACACCAAGAGGGTATTGTATTGACCGGGAGGTTTATGAAAGGACCGGGGGAGTTGAAAGTATTGATCGGGCTGAGAGAGGACTGGGAGGATCATGAATATACTGGGATGAGTGTCAATGGATCGGGAGGAGTGAGAATGGACGGGGGAGAGTGAGAATTCACCGGGGGAATAGTGAATGGACCGGCAGAATAGTGAATTGACCGGGGCAATAGTGAATGCACCAGGAGGATAGTGAATGTACCGGGCATAGAGTGAATGGATCAGAAGGAGTGAGTAAGGACAGAGAGCATTTGAATGGACCAGGAGTATAGTGAATGGTTGAGGAGGATTTTGGTGCGGCTGGGGTAATGGTGAATGGACTGTGTGGTAGTCACCACTGTTGTATTACAGTAAGGCCCTTGTAGTACAGATACGGGGGTAGATCCCTGCCTGCTGGCTCCGCCCAGTCGGCTGAGAATAAATGTGTGGACTCTTCGAACTGCAGGCATTTCGGCAGCAGCTGTGGCAGGCTCCACATCTCTGCGTAATAAAGTCTCGATTACACTCCACTCTCGTCTCGTCGTAATTAATAGTGCATCAATTTATTATGCAGAGAATTTAGAACGATGGATCTCCGCATCAAGCCTGATCGCCTGCCGCTGCACTTTCAAGCAGACAACGCCAAGTCGGCCTTCGCACATTGGCTAGCTTGTTTCAAGGCATTCATCGGATCTGCGACAGACCCACCCTCAGAGGCACAGAAACTCCAGATACTTTACGCGCGGCTGAGCTCCGACATCTTTCCCCTCTTCCGGGGCGCGCCGACCTACGCTGAAGCCATGGCGCTACTGAAGGAGAACTACACTCAGCAGACCAACAAACTCTACGCCAGGCACCTCCTCTCCATGCGGCATTAACTCCCCGGTGAGTCTGTGGAAGATTTCTGGCATGCCCTGCACGTCCTGGCATTCGTCACTGGCATAGGGTCAGCTTACATCTGCCAGCGCCTCTTAGAAGGGACTACCCTTGACCTCGCAGCGACCAAGAAGCTAGCGATCTCATTTACGGTTGCCTCTCGTAATGTACTGGCATATGTCCTCAACTGCTCGGCCTACCCCTTCTTCACATCGTGAACCCCGCTGGCGAACACCCCATCTTGAACGCCACCAACGGCCGCCCCCAGCCAACCCCAGGCCTGCACCACGCTGCAGCCAACCAAACCTGGAGGACACAAGTGCTACTTCTGCAGCCAGACAAAACATCCCTGGCAGCGCTGCCCGGTGCGGAGCGCGCTCTGCAAGGTCTGCTGGAAGAAAGGATATTTCGCTGCTGTGTGCCAAGCCTGCTCCATCGCCGCTATTGTCACTGCACCCCCCACGTGGGTTCCGTGGGCGCCGCCATCTTCCTCGCCTCAGGCCGTGTGCGGCCCGTGGGTGCCGCCACCTTGCTCATCTCACAACGCGTCCGGCCAGTGGGCGCCGCCACTTTGCGCCCCTCACGACACATGCGGCCCATGGGCGCCGCCATCTTTAACGCCGCCCGCCAGGTGCGCCCCGTGTGCACGCCATCTTCCCCGTCTCAGGATCCCTGCTCGTCGGGCACCTCATCTGGCCGGTCATGGACTGCAACCGCCGCCAATCAGCCGCGTCTCGCCTCCATCACGATCAACCAGTCCCGACCGCACAACTTCGCGACCGTGTCAACGACAGTGAAGGTCAATGGGCACGAGACATCCTGCCTTCTGGACTCGGGGAGCACTGAGAGCTTCATCCACCCCGATACGGTAAGGCACTGTTCCCTTGCGGTACACCCCATTAACCAAAAAAATCACCCTGGCCTCCGGCCGGGGGTACTGTACCGCCACCCTCACCGTCAAGGCGTAGGACTCAGTGGCCTCCGGCTCTACATCTTCCCCACACCCCGCGCGCTGCCTTGCTACTCGGCCTGGAATTCCAGTGCAACCTCCAGAGCCCAACCATGAAATTTGACGGGCCCCTACCACCCCTCACTGTTTGCGGGCCCACAACCCTTAATGTCGACCCGCCTTCCCTATTTGCAAACCTCACCCCGGGTTGCAAACCCGAAGCAGGCGGTACTGCACCCAGGATAGGACATTCATTAGGTCTGAGGTCCAGCGGCTGCTGCGGGAAGGCATCATTGTGGCCAGCAACAGCCCCTGGAGAGCCCAAGTGGTAGTTGTGAAAACTGGGTAGAAAAACAGGATGGTCGTTGACTACAGTCAGACCATCAATCGGTACACGCAGCTCGATGTGTACCCCCTCCCACGGCTATCTGATATGGTCAATCATATTGCACAGTACCGGGTCTTCTCAACAGTGGACCTGAAATCAGCCGACCACCAGCTCCCCATCCGCAAGGCGGACCGCCCCTATACCGCGTTTGAAACGGACGGCCGCCTTTACCACTTCCTCAGGGTCCCCTTTAGCGTCACTAACGGGGTCTCGGTCTTCCAATGGGAGATGGACCGAATGGTTGACTGATACGGACTGCGGGCCACTTTCCCGTACCTAGATAACGTCACAATCTGCGGTCGCGACCAGCAGGACCACAACGCTAATCTTTCCAAATTTCTCCACACCGCCAAACTCCTCAACCTAACCTACAAGGAGAATTGCGTGTTCAGCACAATCCGATTGGCCATGCTTGGCTATGTGGTTCAAAACGAATCCTATGGCCCGACCCCGATCGCATGTGCTCCCTCATGGAACTCCCACCCACCCACTACCCCAAGGCCCTCAAACGATGCCTGGGGTTCTTCCCGTACTACGCCCAGTGGGACCTTAACTATGCGGACAAGGCCCGCCCACTCATCCACTCCACCGTTTTCCCACTGACGGCCGAGGCTCACCAGGCCTTCGACCATATCAAGGCCGACATCGCCAAGGCCGCAATGCACGCGGTCGACAAGACCCTCCCCTTTCAAGTCGAGAGGGATGCATCAGACATCGTCTGGTCGCCGCCCTCAACCAGGCAGGCAGGCCCGTGGCATTCTTTTCCCGCACCCTCCACGCCTCCGAAATCCGGCTCTCCTCCATCGAGAAGGAGGCCAAGTCACCGTAGAAGCTGTGTGACATTGGAGGCATTACCTGGCTGGCAGGAGATTCACTCTCATCACTGACCAACGGTCGGTTGCCTTCATGTTCAACAACACACAGCAGGGCAAGGTCAAAAATGATAGATCTTGAGGTGGAGGATTGAACTCTCCACCTATAATTATGAGATTTTGTATCGCCCAGGTGAGCTCAGCGAGCCCCCCGATACCCTGTCCCGAGGTACATGTACCAGCGCACAAGTGGACCAACTCCGGACCCTGCACGACAATCTCTGCCACCGAGGGGTCACCCGTTTTTATCACTTCATAAAGGCCCGCAATCTGCCCTACTCCATCGAGGAAGTCAGGGCTATCACCAGAGACTGCCAGGTCTGCACGGAGTGTAAACCGCACTTCTACCGGCCAGACCGAGCGCACCTGGTGAAGCCTCCCGTCCCTTTGAACGCCTCAGCCCTTCCCCTCCATCGACTGAAACTCGTACTTTCTTAACGTGGTCGACGAATATTCCAGATTCCCCTTCGCCGTCCCATGCCCCGATATGACATCTGCCACCATCATCAAAGCCCTCAACACCATCTTCGCTCTGTTCGGCTTCCCCGCCTACTTCCACAGCGACCGGGGATCCTCCTTTATGAGTGATGAGCTACACCAGTACCTGCTGAGCAAGGGCATTGTCTCGAGCAGGACGACCAGCTACAACCCCCGGGTAGTAGGATGGAGCGAGAGAATGGGACGGTCCAGAAATCTCCCGGCCTCCCGCTGGCAGGAGGTCCTCCCCGACGCCCTCCACTCCATTCAGTCGCTCCTTTGCACAGCGACAACGAAACACTCCATGACCGTCTCTTTGCCTTCCCCAGGAAGTCCATCTCCGGGGTTTCGCTCCCAACGTGGCTGGCAGCTCCAGGACCCGTTCTCCTCCGTAAGCATGTGTGGCTCCACAATACGGACCCATTGGTTGAGAGGGTACAGCTTCTTCACGGAAACCCGCAGTACGCCTATGTAGCGTACCCCGACGGCCGCCATGACACGGTCTCCCTCAGTGACCTGGCACCAGCTGGGTCCCCACACCCCCCACCCCCGCGCGCCCCGGTGCCACCCCCCCCCCCCCCCCCCCCCCCAGCGCATCCCACCACAGCCCCCGATCCAGGACAATCTGTCCTCCCCTTGGTCCCACCCGGGGATGAAGATGAGGTCGACACGCTCCCGGAGTCACCGACGACCGAATTAATACCTGAATCACCACCGAGATTGCGGCGCTCGCAATGATGGATCAGGGCGCCCAATTGTCTGAATTTATGAACTGTTCCAAAAATGTTAATCGCCTATATGTACATAGCTTTCCACCAACCCCGCCGGATCTTTTTTAACAGGGGGTGCATGTGGTCGTCACCACTGTTGTCTTGCATGTACCGCATATGAGGTGTATTACGGTAAGGCCCCTGTACTACAGCTACGGGGGTAGATCCCTGTCTGCTGGCTCCGTCCAGTAGACGGAGTATAAATGTGTGCGCTCGCTGAGCTGCAGCCATTTCGGCAGCAGCTGCAGGAGGCTACACATCTCTGCGTAATAAAGCCTCGATTACACTCTACTCTTGTCTCATCGTAATTGATAGTGCATCAGACTGGCAGGGTAGTGAATGGACAGAGGATTGTTTGAATGGACTGGGAGGAGTTTGAATGGACCAGGAGGTTAGTGAATGGACCGGGAGGAGTGTGAATGGATCAAGAGAATTTGGGGTGGCATGGTAGTACATTGGCTAGCACTACTGTCTCATAGTCACAGGAACCCGGGTTTGATTCCGAATTCAGGTGACTGCCTGTGTGGAATTTTCAGGATCTCCCTTCGTGGGATTCCTTTGGGTGCATAGGTAATGCTACATTTCCCCTGAGGTGGGTTTCCAGGAATAGGGTGGAGAATCGGGCCTGGAGAGAGTAGTCCTTTGAACGGTTGGTGCAGACTCGATGGGTTTAATGGCCTCTTTCTGCACTGTAGGGATTCTATGATGAACGGTGGCATAATGGTTAGCACTATGACTTCACAGCGCCAAGTTCCCACGTTTGATTCCCTGCTGGGTCACTGTCTGTATGGAGTCTACATGTTCTCCCTGTGTCTGCGTGGGTTACCTCTGGGTGCTCCAGTTTCCTCCCACATGTCCCGAAAGACGTGCTTAGGTGAATTGGGCATTCTGAATTCTCCCTCAGTGTAACAGGTGTCGGAATGTGGCGACGAGGGGCTTTTCACAGTAACTTCATTGCAATGTTATTGTAAGCCTACTTGTGACAATAGAGATTTTTTTTTTAAAGAATGGATCAGGAGCATAGTGAATGGACCAGGAGGATTTTCAATGGACTGGGAGGATAGTAAGGTAGTGAGGGCAGCACTGTAGCACAGTGGTTAGCACTGTTGCTTCACAGCTCCAGGGTCCCAGACTCGATTCCGAGCTTGGGTCGCTGTCCGTGTGGAGTCTGCACGTTCCCCCCATGTGTGCGTGGGTTTCCTCCGGGTGCTCCCGTATCCTCCCACAGTCCAAAGATGTGCAGGTTAGGTGGAGTAGCCATGCTAAATTGAGGCCCTTAGGGTGGGGTTGCAGGAATAGGATGGGGAATCGGGCTTAGGTAGAGAGATGTAATGAAGGGTCGGGGCAGACTCGATGGGTTGAATGGCCTCCTGCTCTGTCGGGATTCTATGATGAATATACCGAGAGGATAGTGAATGGTCAGGAAGGATAGTGAATGCACCGGGACAAGTTTCAATGGACCTGGAGAATAGTGAATGGTCCGGACTGGGAGGTTAGTGAATGCACCCCGAGGAGTTTGAATGGACTGGGAGGATAGTGAATGCACCCCGAGGAGTTTGAATGGACCGAGAAGATAGTGAATGCACCGGAAGGAGTTTGAATGGACTGGGAGGATAGTGAACGGACAGGGAAGATTGTGAATGCGCCAGGAGGAGTTTGAATGGACTGGGAGGATAGTGAATGGACCGGGTGGGTAGTGAATGGGCCGGGAGCACAGTGAATGGACCTGAAGGATAATGATGGACCAGGAGAATAGTGAATGGACCGGGAGGATAGTGAATGGACCGGGAGGTAGTAAATGGACTGGGAGGAGTGTGAATGGACCAGGAGGATAATGAATGGACTGGAAAGATATTTAACGGATGGGGAGGAGTTTGAATGGACTGGGAAGATAGTGAATGGACCAGGAGGATAGTGAATATACCGGGATGATGGTGAATGGACTGGGAGGATAGTGAATGGACCGACAGATAATGAATGGACCAGAATGATACTGAATGCACCCAGAGGATAGTGAATGGACTGGGAGTCTAGTGAATGGACAGACAGATAGTGAATGGATCAAACTGATAGTGATTGGACTGGGAGGATAGTGAATGGTCAGGAAGGATAGTGAATGCACCGGGACAAGTTTCAATGGACCTGGAGAATAGTGATTGGTCCGGACTGGGAGGATAGTGAATGCACCCCGAGGAGTTTGGATGGACCGAGAAGATAGTGAATGCACCGGAAGGAGTTTGAATGGACCGGGAGGATAGTGAATGGACTGGGAGGATAATGAATAGACCACAATGGTAATGAATGGAGCGGGAGGATAATTTATGGATCAGGATTACAGTCAGTGGACTGGGAGGATATTGAATGGACACGGAGGATAGTGAATAGACCGGGAGGATAGTGAATGGACCGGCAGGATAATGAATGGACCGGGAGGATAGTGAATGGACCAGGAGGATAGTGAATGGACCGGGAGGATAGTGAATGGACCGGGAAGATAGTGAATGGACCGGCAAGGTAATGAATGGACCGGGAGGATAGTGAATGGAGCAGGAGGTTAGTGAATGGACCGGCAGATAGTGAATGGACCAGGAGGTTAGTGAATGATCCAGGAGCATAGTGAATGAACCCAGAGGATAGTGAATGAACCCGGAGGATAGTGAATGGACCGGGAAGATAATGAATGGACCAGGAGGTTAGTGAATGATCCGGGAGCATAGTGAATGAACCCGGAGGATAGTGAATGGACCGGGAAGATAGTGAATGGACCAGGAGGTTAGTGAATGAACCCGGAGGGCTTTGAATGGACCAGGAGGAATTTGAATGGATCTGGAAGATAATGAGTGGGCCGGGAGGATAGTGAATGGACAACGAGGATAGTGAATGGGCCAACAGGACAGTGAATGGACTGGGAGGATGGTAAATGGACCGGGAGGATAGTGAATGGACTGGGAGGTTAGTGAATGGGCCGGGAGGATAGTGTATGGACTGGGTAGATAGTGAATGGAGCGAGGGGCTGGTGAATAGACACTGAGGAAAGTGAATGGACCGGGGGGAATAGTGAATGGACCACGAGGATAGTGAATGTACCAGGTGGATAGTGAATGGACCAGGAGGATAGTGAATGGACCGGGAGGATAGTGAATGGACCGGGAGGATAGTGAATGTACCAGGTGGATAGTGAATGGACCAAGAGGAGTGTGAATGGACTGGGTGGATAGTGAATTGACTGGGAGGATAGTGAATGGACCAGGAGGAGTTTGAATGGACTGGGAGGATAGTGAATGGACCGGGAGGATAGTAAATATACCGGGATGATGGTGAATGGACCGGGAGGATAGTGAATAGACCGGGAGGATAGTAAATGGACTGGGAGTATCGTGAATGGACCGACAGATACTGAATGGATCAAACTGATAGTGAATGGACCGGGAGGATAGTGAATGGATCGGGGGGATAGTGAATGGTTCGGGAGGATAGTGAATGGACTGGGAGGATAGTGAATGGACTGGGAGGATATTGAATGGACACAGAGGATAGTGAAGAACCCGGAGGATAGTGAATGGACTGGGACGTTAGTGAATGGGCCAGGATGATATTGAATGTACTGGGAGGTTAGTGAATGGAGTAGGAAGGTAGTAAATAGACCGGGAGGAGTCTGAAAGGACCAGGAGGTTAGTGAATGGACTGGGAGGTGTTTGAATGGCCCGGGGGATACTGAATTTACTGGGAGAAGTTTGAATGGATCGAGAAGATAGTGAATGGATTGGAAGTGTTTGAATGGACCCGGATCGAGTGAATGAATGGAAGGAGTTTTAAACCAGGAGGATAGTGACTGGATGTTAGGATTGTGAAGGACCGGAGGGAGTTTGAATAGATCAGGAGGAGTTTGAATGGATCAGGAGGAGTTTCAATGGGCTGCAAGGATAATGAATTTACCCGGAGGGCTGTGAATGGACCAGGAGGAATTTGAATGGATCAGCAAGATAATGAATGGGCTGGGAGGATAGTGAATGGACCGGGAGGTAAGTGAATGGGCCGGAAGGATAGTGAATGGGCCGGGAGGATAGTGAATAGACCGGTAGGATAGTGAATGGGCCAGTAGGAGAGTAAATGGCCTGGGAGGATAGTGAATGGGCCGGGAGGATAGGGAATGGACCGGTAGGATAGTGAATGGGCCAGTAGGAGAGTAAATGGCCTGGGAGGATAGTGCATGGACCAGGAGGATAGTAAATGGACCAGGTGGATAGTGAATGGACCAGGAGGATAGTGAATGGACCAGGAGGATAGTGCATGGACCAGGAGAATAGTGAATGGACCCGGAGGATAGTGAATGGTCCCGGAGGATAGTGAATGGTCCCGGAGGATAGTGAATGGACCAGGATCATAGTGAATGGACCAGGGGGATAGTGAATGGACCAGGAGGATAGTGAATGGACCAGGAGGATAGTGCATGGACCACGAGGATAGTGCATGGACCAGGAGGATAGTGCATGGACCATGAAGATAGTGAATGTACCAGGTGGATAGTGAACGGACCGGGAGGATAGTGAATGCACCAGGTAGATAGTGAATGGACCAGGAGGATAGTGAATGTACCAGCTGGATAGTGAATGGACCAGGAGGATAGTGAAAGGACCGGGAGGATAGTGAATGGACCAGGAGGATAGTGAATGTACCAGGTGGATAGTGAATGGACCGGGAGGATAATGAATGGACCAGGAGGACAGTGAATGTACCAGGTGGATAGTGAATGGACCAGGAGGATAGTGCATGGACCATGAGGATAGTGAATGGACCAGGAGGATAGTGAATGGACCAGGAGGATAGTGAATGGACCGGGAGGATAGTGAATGGACCAGGAGGATAGTGAATGTACCAGGAGGATAGTGAATGGACCGGGAGGATAGTGAATGTACCAGGAGGATAGTGAATGGACCAGGAGGATAGTGAATGTACCAGGAGGATAGTGAATGGACTGGGAGGATAGTGACTGGACCGGGAGGATAGTGCATGGACCAGGAGGATAGTACATGGACCAGGAGGATAGTGAATGGACCATGAGGATAGTGAATGTACCAGGAGGATAGTGAATGGACCAGGAGGATAGTGAATGTACCAGGAGGATAGTGAATGGACTGGGAGGATAGTGACTGGACCGGGAGGATAGTGCATGGACCAGGAGGATAGTACATGGACCAGGAGGATAGTGAATGGACCAGGAGGATAGTGAATGGACCGGGAGGAGTGTGAAAGAATTGGGAGGCTTGTGAATGGACACGGAGGAGTATGAATGGATCAAGAAGAGTTTGAATGGATCGGAATGAATTTCAATGGACTGCAAGAATAGTGAATGCACCTGGAGGATATTGAATGGACCAGGATGAATTTGAATCGGTCGGGAAGATAGTGAATGGAGGGAAGATCGTTAATAGACCGGGAAGATAGTGAATGGACTGGGAGGATAGTGAATGGACCAGGAGGAGTTTAGATGGATCAAGAGGAGTTTGAATGGACCGGGAGGATAGTGAATGGACCAGGAGGAGTTTGAATGGATCAAGAGGAGTTTGAATGGACCGGGAGGATAGTGTATAAACCAGAAGGATAGTGTATGGACCGGGTGGAGTGTGAAAGTACTGTGAGGCTAATGAATGGACCACAAGGATAGTGAATGGTCTAGGAGGATAGTGAATGAACCCCGAGGACTTTGAATGGACCAGCAGGCATTTCAATGGATTGTGAGGGGTTTGAATTGATCCGGAGGAGTTTGAATGTTCCCAGAGGAGTTTGCATGGACCAGGAAGAGTGAGAATGGACTGCAAAATTTACCACAAATATAGTGAATGCACCTTGAGGATAGTGAATGGACCGGGAGGAGCTTGAATGGACCGGGAGGAGTTCCAATGGTCTGAGAGCAGTGTGAATTGACTGAAGGGAGTTTGAATGGACCGGGAGGAGTTTGAATGGACCGGGAGGAGTTCCAATGGTCTGAGAGAAGTATGAATTGACTGAGTGGAGTTTGAATGGACCGGATGGAGTTTGAATGGACTGGGAGGATCGTTAATGGACCAGAGGTTAGTTAATGGACTGGGAGGATAGTGAATGGACAGAGAAGTTAGTGAATGGAGTAGGAGGATAGTAAATAGATTGGGAGGAGTTTGAAAGGACCAGGGGTTTAGTGAATGGACTGGGAGGTGTTTGAATGGCCCAGGGGGATACTGAATTTACTGGGAGAAGTTTGAATGGATCGAGAAGATAGTGAATAGGTTGGAAGTGTTTGAATGAACATGAAAGCGAGTGAATGAATGGAAGGAGTTTAAAACCAAGAGGATAGTGAATGGATGTTAGGATTGTGAATGGACCCGGAGGAGTGTGAATGGAACTGATGGTTAGAGAATGGAATTAGGAGAGGTTTGAATGGACCAGGAGGAGTTTAAATGGATCGGGAGGGATTTGAATGGACGGGGAGGAGTTTGAATGGACCAGGTGGGTCTTGAATGGACCAATAGGAGACTGAATGGACCTGGAGGAGTGAGAATAGAGCGGAAGGAGTTTGGCGGGAAGTGTTTGAATGTATCGGAAAGATAGTAAATGGCCCAGCAAGATAGTGAATGGACTGGGAGAATAGTGAATGGACCAGGAGGATAGTGAATGGACCAGGAGGATAGTGAATGGACCAAGAAGATAGTGAATGGACCAGGGGACAGTAAATGGACCGGAAAGATAGTGAATGGACTGGGAGGATAGTGAATGGACGGGGAGGATAGTGAATGGACCAGGAGAATAGTGAATGGACCAAGAAGATAGTGAATGGACCAGGGGACAGTAAATGGACCGGAAAGATAGTGAATGGACTGGGAGGATAGTGAATGGACCGGCAGGATAGTGAATGGACCAGGAGGATAGTGAATAGAGTGGCACGATAGTGAATGGACCAGGAGGATAGTGAATGGACCAGGAGGACAGTGAGTGGACCGGGAGGATAGTGAATGGACCGGGAGGATAGTGAATGGACCAGGAGAATAGTGAATGGACCAAGAAGATAGTGAATGGACCGGGGGGATAGTGAATGGACCGGCAAGATAGTGAATGGACCGGGAGGATAGTGAATGGAGTGGCACGATAGTGAATGGACCAGGAGGATAGTGAATGGACTGGAAGGATAGTGAATGGACCAGCAAGATAGTGACTGGACCAGGGGGATAGTGAATGGAGTGGCACGATAGTGAATGCACCAGGAGGATAGTGAATGGACCAGGAGGACAGTGAGTGGACCGGGAGGATCGTGAATGGACCAGGAGGATAATGAATAGACTGGGAGTATAGTGAATGGACCGGGAGGATAGTGAATGGAGTGGCACGATAGTGAATGGACCAGGAGGATAGTGAATGGTCCAGGAGGATCGTGAATGGACCAGGAGGATAATGAATAGACTGGGAGGATAGTGAATGGACCGGGAGGATAGTGAACGGAGCAGGAGGATATTGAAACGGGCCGGGAGGTTAGTGAAAGGACCAGGAGGTTTGTGACTAGAATGAGAGGTTAATGAATAGACCGGGAGAATATTGAATGGACTGTGTGGTTCATGAATGGAGTGGAAGGATAGTGAATTGTCCAGGAGGGTAGTGAATTGACCAGAAGGTTAGTGAATGGACCGGGAGGATAGTGAATGGACCAGGAGGATAGTGAATAGACCAGGACGATAGGGAATGGTCCGGGGGTGTAGTAAATTGATCAGTGTTGCTCGTTGTGTTCTCTCTTTAATAGGCTCTGTTTATGGCGGTTAATATGGTAGCCTTCCTTAATTCTAATTACGTTTGCTCAAGAGCCGCCAGGTATCTTTCGATACCGCCACAAGGTACAAAACACAATACTGATCAAAGACTCGATACACCAGTTAGTAAGTTCGAAATCAGTGCTCATTTATTTACACACACAGTCAATTATACTCATGCACAAAACTCTACCAAATAAACTATCACTACTACTAAAGCCTATACATAGCTTTGGGCGCCCACTCAGTCAGAGGAACAATGGCCGTTGTCCGGTTCTGAGGCTGCTGGGGTCGGACTGGTACGGAATGGTAGCTCGGAGCATCTATCTCGTAGCGTGCGTTGACTTTCGACTTACTTGTTCTGATGCAGCTGCTAGGCAGGTCTCTCCTCGCTGAGAGCCAAGGCCAAGAGAGCGATTCTCTTGGGGGCTTCTTCTTAAGCCAAAGGGGCTTCGCGCGCTTTGGGTAGTCCTTGAACTTGGTCCCAATTAATTGGACCATACCTTGATCATCGGTATCGATTTCCTCCAATAAAGGGGTGGGTGCCCTGATTGCTGGGCGAGCCCTAGGTGGCCGTTGGCCTGCTTTGTTCTAGTCTCCTCTGGTGCCGGGGTGTCTGCTTTAGTATCGTTTACCTAAATGTTACTCTTTTGTCCCCGGAGATGGCTCATTAGTATGGTAATGGCTTCGCAGTATCGGTCTTGTCTGGGAGCTACAGCTCCAATCAACAGACAAACCTTGCACCTGCTTGCTTTCTCAGCATTGTCTATTTTCCCTGCATTCTTTGCAAAGTGTCCATTTTGTCATCGGGACGTCGCCACCCCAGGTGGCTACACTCCCTCCTTGTGATCCTCAACGCAAAGCATGAAGGATCACATTACTGCGTCGTCTTCGTTCTCGGACCAAGCCGGGCACCCATAAGCAGGCTCTACACTGCCCTATTTTATGAAACACAATTTTACCTAAAATCATTTTAAATACAGACATTATTATAAAACTCTACGGGGCGCTATGACATTCAGGCATGCATTACAAAATTTTAAAAAACTGGAACCTCTAACTATCCTCAATAAACTATCCTCACTCAAACAATCCAAAAATAATCTATAACATCTTAAACTGTACAAATAGCAGCACACAAATTTCTCTGGCTTGGCAGTCAAGCATTGAGTTTACATTTCTTTATTGAACAGAAACAAAACACACAAAAAGAAAAACGTATGCACTTTAATTCATGTCAAGGGGTTTGGGTGTTTGGTGAAGTCCGAAGATAGGGGATATAAACATGTATACCGGGGTGCGAGAGCAGTAGGCTGTACTTCGCCATTTCCTGATTCTAACTGTCTGCACGACACTGCAAAGTATCGCCAGAACTAAGAGGGCTTCCACTACATACGATAGTGAATATTAGGTGATAAACGTATCACACCAGGTTGGGGTATTGTTAACTGTAGGATTATGTGTATTGCAGGGGTGGGAATCATTAATGGCTTGTGTGGTAGGGGCCGGGGGGGGGGGGGGGGGGGGGGGGGGGTAGCGTCCGCGTGCAATTGAAGGGATCCCACTAAGATCCAGGTGAAGAAGATGGAGGTCATCTTCATTTTTACTGTTGTCGGTCTTCTTTCTGTTCCTCTTGGTTCTTGAGGTTCTGGAATTCGATGAACACAAGCATAATATCTGTTATAATCATGCTTAAGATCTCTAATGTCTGTCTGTCTGTCCTTTACTGCCAATTACCCTTTATAATTGGTCACCAAGGCAGCACGGTGGCACAATGGTTAGCATTGCTGCCTACGGCGCTGAGGACCTGGGTTCGAATCCCGGCCCTGGGTCACTGTCCGTGTGGAGTTTGCACGTTCTCCCCGTGTCTGCGTGGGTTTCACCCCCACAACCCAAAGATGTGCAGGATAGGTAGATTGGCCACGCTAAATTGCCCCTTAATTGGAAAAAATAATTGGGTACTCTAAATTTATTTTTTAAAAATAAATAAATAATTGGTCACCATCTGTGACTCCCTCATTTTTTAAAAACCGAATATACGGACAAGACATCCGAGAAAAGTACTGACACAGTGCGAGCCGTCTCGCAGCCTGTGCGATTTACCATCCCAGTGTTTGAGGATGTAAATAGCATATGGAGAGCAACCTAAGGGTCGCCGTAAAACAAACCAAAGAATTTTGAACCAAAAGTTCCGGATGGGGTGCATATTGGCCGCGGCGGGTAAGAAATGGATGGAATTCCAGGGTAGGACGGTGATCAGTGCCGGTTGTGCTCTACCCGAGCGTAGCTGAGCAGATGGGGGTCCTCAGGCAAGGCGGGGACCAGAGCCGTTTCTTCACTGCCTGAGCAACCGGCAAGAACGGGTAAGAATGTGGTCGTCGTGGGGTTGCAGTTGTGCATCTCCTCTCTCGAAGCAGAAGAGCAGTTATGAGCTGTTGTCTGTGGGCAAAATTTTACCTCTAAATAGGTTTCTGTGGACAAACTTGTTCCAACGGTTGTCTGTGGCCAAACTTGTTCCATTAAGTGCTAGGGGGTGTTGAACGAGTGGTGGCGTGGGGTCGTGAAAACGTGCAAATTTTAAAACAACACTAAACATCAATACTAACGAACAAACATGCAACAAACATGGTGCAGGTTCCATCAGAAAGGACACCGTATCTCTCCATCGGTTCCTTTTTACCATCATCTGGACACCTCATTGCTCAATAGCGAACAGAGGCGCAAAGGGATTTGTTTGGTGGGAGTCAGACTCAATGTCATCATCTTCTCCCGGCTGCCATACTCTTGACAGGAGTAATTTTGCTAAAGCTGCGTGGGGCGAATTGGGGTCCATCTCGTCATTCCGGATGAGCCTGAACGAATTGTCTCGGTGCCAGAATCATGTGTCAAGTTTGGAGCTACAAGGATTTAATCCACTCGCTGGGAGTGGAGCCTGGTACAGGGGGATAGTCATAATGTGGTGTGCTGCGGCTCTCGTTATTGCTATCGCTGTCGCTTGGAGGAAGAGAGGTGGGGTCGTGCCGGGGTCTGGGGGTGGAGTTGAAGTTGTGTCTGAGGATGGGCTGGACTAGCTGGAGGAGGGTAGGAATGCATCATCTGTGGGCGGAGCATGCTCATCTGCTGCGGCGAGCAAGATGTGGTGTGTATGGTTATTCTGCGAGCCATAAGCCTTGAGCTGGTTTATGTGAAACCACACAGACTTGCCATTGGGATATGTGATCTTGTAAACTGAGGGGCTGACTTTGTCTGAGATGGAGTACGGTCCGGAAAATTTAGGGGAAAGGAATGAACTGGGGTTGTATAGGGAAAGCATCACTTGCTGCCCTACTGCAAACTCAGTGGTGTGTACTTTTTTGTCAAAACAAGCCTTGCTCTGTTTCCTCCGTGTCCCAAGTCTCACAGCTGCTGCGAGTTGGGCTGCCTTCATGTTCTCAATTAGCTGTTGTACATTGTTTTCATGTGTGAGGGCTGTGACCGCGGGGCTGGCCAAATCCAGTCCTAATAAATACTCTGTCCCTTTCATGGGGCGTCCGGTCATGAGAGTGTGGGGGATGTATCCTGTGTACGTGGATACCGTGTTCTGTAAAAACACTAAAGCAAATGGGAGAACTGAATCCCAGGTGCTGTTATCCTGCTGCACCATTTTCCTGAGGGTGGTTTTTAGTGTCCTGTTCATCCTCTCTACAATACCACTTGACTGGGGGTGGTATGCGATGTGAAACTTTTGTCTAATGCCGAAAATTGTGAGGACGTTTTTCGTTACGCGTCCTGTAAAATGGGAGCCTTGATGGGACTCTATACTGCGGGGGAGTCCCCATCTTGTGAAGATGTGGTGTGTTTGGATTTTAGCTGTTGTTTTCACCGTATTCGTTCTTGATGGAAAAGCTTCCACCCATTTTGTCGATGACCACCAACACATACTTATAACCATTTCTGCAAGGAGGTAGGGGTCCTATGTAATCTATCTGCAGATTCGTCCAGGGGCCATTAACGGGGCGGGTATGACTAAGTTGAGCCTTTTTTGCATATCTGTCTGGCTTGTTCTGGGCATAGATCAAGCAATTCTCAATATAGTGGGTTACATCGGCTTTTAAATAAGGCCACCAGCGGAGCGGTCTGAGGTGGGCTACAGTGGGTTCAATGTCTTGGTGTCCATGATTGTCATGGAACTGACAAATGATCTGGTTCCTGTCCTGCCTGGGAACTACATAAATGCCTTCTTTCAAATTCACACCGTCATGTTTGGTTATTGAATTTTTAAACTTATACGGGGCTGGGAAGGTTCCCTTTAAAACTTCCCGGAGTTTCTCATCTTCTTTCTGTGCTTTAGCTAGATCCTGAATGTCGGTCTGTGAGACCTGAACTGCGTGTACTGGGGTGCTTTCAGGGGGGGTTCCAAAAATAACCATGCCTGGAACCTGCCTTCGCTAGGGCGTCTGCTTTAATGTTACCGGGGGGGAAGAACGGTGATGACTGTGAACCTTAATGATTCCATATTTTCTATCTCTCGCTGTCTCTAAGATATGTTGGAGTAATGGGGCTGATGGTAGGGGTTTTCCGTCTGCGGAAACAAATCCTCTTATTTCCCACAGGGGTAGGAATTCCGTTAAACTATTACAGACATACAAGCTGTCCGAATAGATGTCTGCTGGGGTTGGGAACGAGTTGGGGTTGTCTACAATGTAAGCGATTGCTGCCAGTTCTGCTGCCTGCGAGCCTAAGTGTTCTGGCAAGTTTAGTGAAATCTCATCTAGGGCGCGTCCCTGCGCATCCTCTACATAAATGCCGCAAACGGTGATTCTCTTTCCATTTAAAACTCAGGAGGAGCCATGTATGCCCCATGAATGTGTATGCTATGGGGCGTAATTGGTCATGGCGTTCCTGGAGGAGCATGGCCGAAAGGGTTCGGTCGGTGCTTGCTACTTCGATAGCGAATGGGGAAAGTGGATCTGGGACCTGTAGTGTGGGGCCTGTGCTGAGTGCTCTTTTTAAAGCATCCATGGCATCCGTATGCTGTGGAAGCCATTCCCAAAGTGTCTGCTTCTTGAGAAGCTCAGATAGGGGCGCTGCTTTAGTGATGAAACCATCAATATGGTTTTGGCAGTAGCCAACCAGTCCTAGAAATGACCAGAGGGCTGAGACATTGTGAGGAAGGGGCAATTTGATGATCGAGTCAATTCTCGTTTGCTCGATCTCGCGTTTATCATGAGTGATTACTGTATCCAAGTAGATCACTTTCTCTTTCAAAATCTGGGCCTTCTTGGGTTTGACTTTACATCCAATTTCTCTGAACAGTCCTAGGAGTTCGGCGAGAAGTGAAATGTGCTCTCCCTTTGTGTCTGTTTGTAGTAGCAAGTCATCTCCAGACTGGACCAGACAATCGGGGCAGAAACATTTTGCTAATCCATTTGCCAGCTGTCGATGGAAAATGGAGGGGGAGTCCATGTATATTGCTGTCCTTTGAATGTGAAGGCGAATTTGTACTGGCATGCTTTATCCAGTGGAATGGACCAAAAGCCGTTGCTAATGGCCAAAACCGAAAATAAATTTGACTGGAGTCCCTGTTTGAGCATGGTCTCAGGACTCGTGGCTGTGGTGGGGGCTGCTGCTGGGGTTACTTTGTTCAGTTCCCGGTAATCAATGGTCAGTCGCCATGATTATTCCGGTTTTCTGACGGGCCAAATGGGTGCATTGTTTGTGGAGGCTACTGATCTCAGTAAGCCTTGGTCAAGTAAACTCTCTATTACCTTTGAGATTTCTCCCTCTGCTTCCTGGGGAAATGCGTACTGCTTCTGGGGTCTGGGGTCAGAACCTGTGATATGCACAGAGCCAGCCATTCTGCCACAGTCGTGCTTGCGCTGTGCAAATGCTGCTTTGTGTTCTTGCAGGACTGCCCTAACCTGTTTGTCTGGACTAATGGCTCGAGGGTCGAACCAGAAGTCTCCTACTGAGCTAATTCTGTTCTCATACTCTCCAACTGTGAGCGTGGCGGGGGCTCCTGCTGTCTTTGCCATTTTCCAAACACACTTATTTACCGGATCAAAAGAAAGGTTGTGGGAGCTCATGAAATCGATCTCTAGGATATGTTCAGCTGTCTGGGGCTGATCAACCAAAACTACGGAGTGCTTCATTGTAATGTTACCTATTTGTATCGTTACAGGGGCTGTGATGTGTCCCTGTTGCAAATGACCTGTAAAGCCGCTGAGTGTGATGGTGTCTGTTGTGGGCCACGTCTCTTGTTGAAACATAGTGGAGGAATTGAGTGTGGTGCAGGACCCTCCTGTGTCCCAAAGAAATTCTACGGGGTGTCCCCGGACTTTGCCTGCTACTACCGGTCTACCGGACTTGTCCCAAAGGGTGTCGCAGACCCAAGTTGGGGAGCCCGAACACCGTCAGTCGGTGCCGTTCATGTCTCCATTCTCTGAACGGGCGCTAACGCTATGGATCGACTTTGCCCTATTCCTATTTAGGGTGCCTGTCTGTTGGTTTCTCTGCTGCTTTTGGGGCACGTTGCACTCTCGTGCAAAGTTTCCTAGTTGTCCACAATTGTAACACTCTTAGGATTTGGGTTGGGGTCGGCTGTTCCTGCCCTCATTTACCCATGCGGGGTTCTGGTGCGCTTTAATTGGATTCATGTTAGCATCTGTCTGCTCTTCATCTGGCTTTATAAATGCGGTTTTGCCTTGGACTGATTGATCCCAAGCGCGGGACAACCATTTCAAAACCCATTTTTCATTGTGGGCCTCGTCTGAGGGGTCATAATTTGAGAAAGCTCTCTGTCCTGCGTCTGTTGCATGAGAGACCAGGATTCGAGTCCATTTGGCCATATTATCTGTGGACAAATGGGTGCGGCCTAACTCTCCAATAACTGCTGTGAAGTGTATCCACAAGCATCCAGCAAACGCTGTGGGGTGCTCTGTTTTCTTTTGCCTACACTTGTTTAGGCCTTCTACCGGCATCCGTATGCTGTGGAAGGCATTCCCAAGGTGCCTGCTCCTCTGCTTCTCCTTCTCCTCTGTTATAGCCGATCGCATCTAGGATCGCTGTGTGCATTTTTTTGAGGGTGCCTCCTCCTACATTCTGTGGGTCGGGAAGGGCTGTCATGACTGAAGGCTCGAGGCTTAAAACGTGAGCTTTACCTGCTCCTTCTCGTCCAGGCCGTACGTGGTGGCCTGCTGTTTAACTCTCGCGAAAAGCTGGTGGGGGTCTGATGTGGGAAGGAACGGTATAACTTTTCCACACGCGTCCCGTAATTAGGTTACGGTTAACGGGGTTGTATAAAGGAAATCTGCGTCTCCTTCTGCTGTGGCCCTGCGGTGTGTGGTTACAGGGTTCATGGGGGTATGTTCTGCCTGTTCAGTCGGGAGTTGGGGTGCTCTCCTTTTCTGGGGTTTTTCGGGCGTACATGTACCATGCAATATGGGCAGTTTCATTCAATTCCTGCCAATCAGGGCCGTATTCCTGACCTAACTGGGGTCCAAATGTACTTTGAAACCCATTCTGAACGGGAAGCAGAGATTGAAATTCTCCAGTTTGCTTCCGGCACTTTGCGAGGTCTACGGAGCTCTGCCTTTGTTCCGTTGTGGAAGTGTGGAGTGCTCATAGGGCTGCTTTCAAATCATTGCACTGTTTCTGCAATTTCTCGACATGTTGCTCAGTCTCTTGTCTTACCAAGATCGCACATTGCGTGTCCTGGTAGGCCTTATCATACTGGGTTTGGAAACTACTCAAATGCGCGAGACAAGACTGGTGTGCCCTCTTGGCATCATCCACCTCTCTGTCCTTTGCTGCTAACTTCTCTCTTAAATCCTTATTCTCCTTCTCAACTTCACTCACATCTACCTCACTATTTCTGTCTCTCCTCAATCTCTCTACGGAGCGTCCTAATGACCTCCTCTGTGCCTCGCAATTGTGCCAAGCAGGACACGATTGCCATCGGCTTACGTGCTTTCCCTAAGCTTTTCTTGTGGATCTCTGATAGGTTCTCCCACCATGTATGTCCTA
This sequence comes from Scyliorhinus canicula, assembly GCF_902713615.1. Lineage (NCBI taxonomy): Eukaryota > Metazoa > Chordata > Chondrichthyes > Carcharhiniformes > Scyliorhinidae > Scyliorhinus > Scyliorhinus canicula. The sequence goes on along the minus strand of NC_052148.1, from coordinate 213,601,555 downwards.
TACTCCCGGGACCTGTTTCATCATTGGCGCAGAATTCACTCCAAAGGGGCCATCCTTTCCCTTTGAGATATTTTCTGATCTCACCTTCCCATACGGGACACTGTCCTACTCTACTGGTCGCTGCGACCTCGAATTCCTGGGGGTTCCATTGCCTTCATTGCCATGTTCTCTATCTAGGTTCTCTACTGAATTTGGAACAGGGGTGATAAAGTGGTGATATAAACACGGGTACGGCAAACGCTATTTTCCGGCCTACAAAACTCCCGACAGTTTTAAGCAACAAAATCTCTCAGGTTTAACTTATATCCCTGTCAGTACGCATGCATTAACACACTTCCGAATCTCGGAGGCTTGATCAGTATTGTTCTAAGGCTTGTGGTTTTTCTGTTTCTAATTGGATTCTCAATTCAAATTTGGGTTCTCTCGGAGTGGTTAGGCCACTTCTAAATCGAGTCCCGGAGGAGGCACCAGTAAATGTTGCTCGTTGTGTTCTCTCTTTAATTGCCTCTGTTTATGGCGGTTAATATGGTCGCCTTCCTTAATTCTAATTACATTTGCTCAAGTGTCGCCAGGTATCTTTCGATACCGCCACAAAGTACCAAACCGAATACTGATCAAAGACTCGATACACCAGTTAGTAAGTTCGAAATCAGTGCTCATTTATTTACACATACAGTCAATTCTACTCATGCACAAAACTCTACCAACTAAACTATCACTACTACTAAAGCCTATACTTAGCTTCAGGCGCCCACTCAGTCAGAGGAACAATGGCCGTTGTCCGGTTCTGAGGCTGCTGGGGTTGAACTGGTACGGAATGGTATCTCGGAGCGTCTGTCTCGTAGCGTGCATTGACTTTGAACTTATTTGTTCTGGTGCAGCTGCTAGGCAGGTCTCTCCTCGCTGAGAGCCAAGGCCAAGAGAGCGATTCTCTTGGGGGTTTCATCTTATACCCAAAGGGGCTTCGCGCGCTTTTGGGCGGGCCTTGAACTTGGTCCCAATTAATTGGACCATACCTTGATCATTGGTATCGATTTCCTCCAATAAAGTGGTGGCTGCCCTGATTGCTGGACGGGTCCTAGGTGGCCGTTGGCCTGTTTTGTTCTAGTCTCCTCTGGTGCCGGCGTGTCTGCTTTAGTATCGTTTAACCAAATGTTACTCTTTTGTCCCGGAGATGGCTCATTAGTATGGTAATGGCTTCGCAGTATCGGTCTTATCTGGGAGCACAGCTCCAATCAACAGGCAAACCTTGCACCTGCTTGCTTTCTCAGCATTGTCCATTTTCCCTGCATTCTTTGCAAAGTTTCCATTTTGCAATCGGGACGTGGCTACCCCAGGTGGCAACACCAGGAGGTTAGTGAATGGACCAAGAGGATAGTGAATGGACCAGGAGGATAGTGAATGGACCGGGAGGACAGTGAATGGACCAGGAGGATAGTGAATGGACCAGGGGGGGTTGGTGAATGGACCAGGAGGATAGTGAATGGACCAGGAGTTAATGAATGGACCAGGAGGTTAGTGAATGGAATGAGAGGTTAGTGAATAGACTGGGAGGATATTGAATGGACTGGGTGGTTAGCGAATGGAGTAGGAGGATAGTGAATGGACAGAAAAAATGGGAATGGACCAGGACGATGGCGAAAGATGAGGGAGGATATTGAATGGACAGGGAGGATAGTGATGGACCTGGAGAATAGTGAATGGACCAGGAGGATAGTGAACGGACTGTGAGGATAGTGAATAGACCCGAGATTAGTAAATGCACTGGGATGATATTGATGAACCGGGAGAATAGTGGATGGGCTGGGAGGACAGTGAATGGACCAGAGATTAATGAATGGGCTGGGAGGATAGTGAATGGACTGGGAGGACAGTGAATGGATCGGGAGGATATTGAATGGACTGGAAGGTTAGTGAATGGACCAGGAGGATGGTGAATGGAGCGGGAGGATATTGAATGGATCGGGAGGATATTGAATGGACTTGAAGGTTAGTGAATGGAGTGGGAGGATAATGAATGGACTGGAAGGTTAGTGAATGGACTGCGAGTATAGTGAATGGACCGAGTGGTTAGTGAATGGACCAGGAGGTTAGTGAATGGAATGGGAGCATTGTAAATGGACTGGATGATAGTGAATGCACCGGGTGGTTAGTGAATGGACCAGGAGATAAGTGAAGCAGGTTAGTGAATGGAATGGGAGAATTGTAAATGGACTGGAGGATAGTGAATGGACCGGAAGATTAGTGAATGGTCCGGAAGGTTATTGAATGGACTCAGAGGATTGTGAATGGACCGGGACGATAATGAAACGTCCGGGAGGATCTTGAATGGACTGGCAGGATAGTGAATGGACAAGGAGGATAGTGAATGGACTGGAAGGATAGTGAATGGACCAGAGATTAGTGAATGGAGTAGGAGTTTAGCGAAAGGTCCCGGAAGATATTGAATTGACCGGGAGGATAGTGAATGGACCAGAGATTAGTGAATGGAACGGGAGGATATAGATGAACCGGGAGGATAGTGAATGGATCTGGAGAATAGTGAATGGACCAGGAGGATAATGAATGGACTGGAAGGTTAATGAATGGACCGCGAGGATAGTGAATGGACCAGAGATTAGTGAATGGAACGGGCGGATATAGATGAACCGGGAGGATAGTGAATGGATCGGGAGAATAGTGAATGGACCAGGGGGATAATGAATGGACTGGAAGGTTAATGAATGGACCGCGAGGATAGTGATTGAACAGGGAGGATAGTGAATGGACTGGGAATATATTAAATGGACACAGAGGTTAGTGAATGGAGCAGGAGGTTAGTGAATGGAATGGGAGGTTAGTGAATAGACTGGGAGGATATTGAATGAACCAGGTGGTTAGTGAATGGAGTGGGAGGGTAGTGAATGGATCATGAAGACAGTGAAAGGACCGGGAGGACTGTGAATGGACCGGGAGGATAGTGAATGGACCGGGAGATTAGTGAATGGACCGGGAGGATAATGAATCAACCGGGAGGATAGTGATTGGACCGGGAGGATAGTGAATGGACCGGGAGGATAGTGAATGGACCGGGAGTTAGTGAATGTACTGGGAGGGCATTGAATGGGCCTGTGATTAGTGAATGGATTTAGAGGATAGTGAAAGCATTGGAATCATAGTGAATGGACCAGGAGAATAGTGAATGGACCGAGAGGATAGTGAATGGACCGGGATGATAGTGTATGGACCAGGAGGATAGTGAATAGACCAGGAGGGTAGTTAATGCAACAGGAGGACAATGATTGTACCAGGAGAATAGTGAATGGATCAGGGGGATAGTGAATGGACCGAGAGGATAGTGAATGGGCCGGGAGGATAGTGAATGGGTCAGGGGGACAGTGCGTGGACCGGGAGGGTAGTCAATGGACCACGAGGACAGTGAGTGGACCGGGAGGATAGTGAATGTTCCAGGTGGATAGTGAATGGACCAGGAGAATAGTGAATGGACCAGGAGAATAGTGAATGGACCAGGAGGATAGTAAATGGACCGAGAGGATAGTGAATGCACCAGGAGGTAATTGAATGGACCAGGAGGATAGTGAATGCACCAGGAGGACAGTGAATGGACCAGGAGAATAGGGAATGGACCAGGAGGACAATGAATGGACTGGGAGGATAGTGAATGGACCGGGAGAACCGTGAATGGACCAGGAGGAGAGCGAATGGACTGGGAGGATAGTGAATCGACTGGGAGGATAGAGAATCGACCAGGAGGATGGTGAATGGACCAGGAGGATAGTGAATGCACCGGGAGGATAGTGAATTGATCAGGAGGATAGTGAATGGACCGGTAGGATAGTGAATGGACCAGGAGGACAGTGAATGGACCGGGAGGATAGTGAATGGACCAGGAGGTTAGTGAATGGACCAGGAGGTTAGTATATGGAAGAGGAGGATAGTCGATGAACTTGGAGAGTAGTGAATGGAACAGGAGAATGGCACCATGGGTGACTCAGTTGCATAGGGTGCAAGGAAGACAGGAAGTGTAATAGTTATAGGTAATTCTCTCGTTAGCGGAATAGGTAGGAATTATCTTCAGGTATGGTCCATTGCCTCCCTGATGCCTGCATCAATGTTGTCACTGAACAGCTACGGAGAACCCTGGTAAGAGACGTGTAGGTTGGTTGTTTTGGAGCTGGAGAATTGCCAGCAGCTTTGGGACATATTGGTACGAATGGCAAAAGCAGAAAGAGGAATGTGACTCTCGAGTCGGGATTTAGGAAGTTTGGTGGAAAATTAGCAACCTGGATCTCAAAGATACTCATTTCTAGTTTTCTCCCAGTACCATCCGAGTATGAAAAAAGGAGGTTTAAACCAATGTTTGCAAGGGTGGAGAGATGGTGCAAGAGGAAGGGTGTTACAGGGCTACATCAGAAGGAGCAATACTGGAGCAGGAGATAAAGGATGCGATTGAGAGGATGCAGTCGGGGAAGGTGGCAGGGCCGGATGGGTTTCCGGTGGAATATTATCAAAAATTCAACGATAAGCTGGCACCCCTAATGGTGGAGATGTTTGAAGGGGCGATAGGGAAGGGGGCGTTGCCACAAACCTTGGGGCAGGCATCGATTTCCCTGTTGCTAAAAAAAGAAAAAATCCGACGGAGTGTGGGTCGTATAGGCCCATTTCACTTCTGAATGTGGACCCAAAAGTATTGGCAAAGGTACTGGCGGGTAGGCTGGAGGACGGCCTCCCGAAGGTGATAGGTGAAGATCAGACGGGGTTCGTGAGAGAGAGGCAGCTCTTTTAGAACATTAGTAGGGTGTTGAACGTTGTTATGGCACCGGCAGAGGGGAAAGAAACAGAGGTGGTTGTGGCATGTGTCGCTGAGAAGGCATTTGACCTGGTAGAATGGGGGTACTTGATGGCAGTGCTGGAGCGGTTTGGGATTGGACCAAGATTTGTGAACTGGGTAAAGTTACTATATAAGGAGCCGAGGGCTAGTGTCCGCACAAACAACATCAGCTTGAGATACTTTTCTCTCCACCGTGGAACGAGGCAGGGATGTCCTATGTCCCCCTACTTTTTGCACTCGCAATTGAGCCGTTGGTCATCGCATTAAGAAGTTTGGGGGTATGGAAAGGAATAGTGCGGGGGGGGATAGAGCATAGGGTGTCCTTGTATGCCGATGACTTGCTGGTATACGTGTTGGAACCGAGGGTGTCGATAGGCGGAATATTGGAGCTGCTTCGAGTGTTTGGGTCTTTCTCGGGGTACAAACTAAATCTAGACAAGAGTGAGTATTTTGTGAATCGGCAGGGGGTGGGGCAGCAGTGGGGGGGGGCTGCTATTCCATAGGGCAGGGACTCACTTTATGTACCTGGGGGTGCAGGTTACCCGGGAATGGGGGGGGGGGGCTCCGCAGTTACAACATTTCTAGTTTGGTGGGGAGAATGAAAGCTGATCTGGTAAGGTGGGATGGTCTCCCTCTGTCACTGGCAGGTCAGGTACAGACAGTTAAAATGAACGTGTTGCCGCGATTTCTGTTTATTTTCCAATGCCTACCGATTTTCCTGCCAAAGGCTTTTTTCAGAGAGATTGAGGGAAGGATTACTTCGTTGATATGGGGAGGGAAGGTGGCCAGAGTTAGAAAGGTGCTGCTACAGAGGGGAAGGCAGGCAGGGAGTTTGGGTCTTCCGAACCTGATGTATTACTACTGGGCGGCGAATGTGGAGAAGGTGCGGAGCTTGGTCAGAGGGGTTGATTCCCAATGGATCAGAATGGAGGAGAGTTTGCGCAAGGGGTCGGGATTGAAAGCAATAGCAACAGCGCCGCTCCCGATAGCCCCAGGAAAATACTAAGGGAATCCGGTAATAATAGCTTCACTGAGAATTTGGAGGCAGTTTCGGCAACACTTTGGGTTGGGGGCAGGGTCAAGGGAAATGCCGATTTGGGTTAACCACAGATTTGAGCCAGGGAGGTGGGATGGAAATTTTCGGAAATGGGAGGAGAAGGGGATTAAGACACTAAAAGATTTGTTTCTTAAGGGTTGGTTTGCAGGATTGAAGGAGCTGAAAGCAAAGTATGGGCTGGAGCAGGGGGAAATGTTCAGATACATGCAGGTTCGTGATTTTGCCAGATAGGAGACACCGAGCCTCCCAGTGGAGCCGGCCTCCACATTGCTGGAGAAGGTGCTGACGACAGGGGGACTGGAGAAGGGGATAGTGTCAGCTGTTTACGGAGCTATTTTGGAAGAGGATAAGGCACCACTGGAAGGGATCAAAGCAAAGTGGGAGGAAGAGTTGGGAGGGGATATGGAGGAGGGGTTCTGGTGTGAGGTGCTCCGGAGAGTGAATGCCTCCACCTCGTGTGCGAGGTTGGGGTTGATACAGCTGAAGGTGGTATACAGAGCACACCTCACAAGGGCGAGGATGAGCCGATTCTTTGAAGGAGTAGAAGATGTGTGTCAACTTTGCGGGGGGCGGCGCTAATCACGTTCATATGTTTTGGTCCTGTCCAAAGCTAGAAGATTACTGGAAGGAGGTTTTTAGGGTAATTTCTAAAGTGGTGCACGTGAAACTAGACCTGGGCCCCGGGGTGGCCATATTCGGGGTGTCAGACCAGCCAGGATTGGAAACGGGTGTGGAGGCAGATGTTGTAGCCATTGCCTTGTTGATTGCCCAAAGGTGGATCCTGATAAGTTGGAGGGCAACCTCTCCACCCTGTGCCATGGCGTGGCGGGGGGACCTGTTGGAATTCTTGACTCTTGAGAAGGTTAAGTTTGAACTGAGGGGAAGGATGGAGGGGTGCTACAATTCATGGGTATTATTCATTGTGCACTTTCAAGAACTGGATAACATCGAACATTAATTGTGGCTTGTGGGTGGGAGGGTTGGGTGGAGGGGGCTGTGTGTGTTAATGGCGACTATGGGTGATCCCTAATTCCTTTTTGTCATTTGTCTGTGTGAACATGCGGGCTAATGTTTGGGGTTTGGTGGGAGGATGGGCTCGTTGTTATTGATATGGGGATTGACATATTTGTTATTGATTATAGTTTTATTGTTGGTGGGTGTAAATTTGGGGGAAAATGTGAAAAAGGAGAATAAAAAATATATTTTTTTTAAAGAGGAAGGGTGTTTGATTCTGGAGACATTACGTCTGGTTCGATAGGGTTAATGTAGTTTGGCAGGAATATGGGAGCCAGGAAGAAGTATCAGAGAGCAATACCAAGATTCACAGAATAACGGGAGAGATAGATAACACTATAACAGGGATTAGTAAATTGTTTGGTGGGCTCAGAGTAAGCGAGAAAGTAATAAAGTCTGAATCTGGGTTTTTGGTCATACATGTGATTGCATGGAGTGTGGTTAATAAGATTGGGACGTTAGAGCCGCTGATTGACATATGGGGCGAGATTCTCCGCAAATGCGGAGAGTCGTAAAGGCAGCCTTCACGCCCGTTCCCAGGACCCGATTCTCCCCCCCCCCATCGGGGCTAGGAGTGGGACCCCGGGAATCACGGCATCACAGCCTTAACGACCGTCGTTAAGGCCGCGCGCCAAGATGACGCGCGGCCGGCTCCAACCCGCGCATGCGCGGGTGACGTCATCACGCCATTGACGGAACCCGCGCATGCGCGGTTCCGCATTTCTCCACCGCCGCCTGACAAGATGTGGCGGCTTGATCTTGTCGGGCGGCGGAGGGGAAATAGTGCTCTCCCTTTTGGACGCAGGCCCGACGATCGGTGGGCGAGCACAACAGTGGTGCTCCCGCCCCAGACGGGCCTCTGGATGCCCCAAACGGGCATCCAGTGCCCGTTTTTACGACGACAGCAAGCAGATGTGTTTTCTGCTGTGAAAAAACGGGCGTAAAGGCCCGGCCGCTCGGCCCATCGGCCGCGGAGAATCGCCGCTCGCCATAAAAAACGGCGAGCGGCGATTCATGACGTGGATCGGGCGAGGGGGGGGAGAATAGCGGGAGGGCGTGAAAAATGTCGGGAGGCCCTCCCGCTATTCTCCCAACCGGCGTGGGGGGCGGAGAATCGCGCCCATGATGTTGTGGTTTTCACAGAGACCTGGCTGAAAGAAGAACGGGGCTGGGTGTTAAATATTCCTGTGTACTGGGTGTTCAGGAAAGATAGGAAAGGAAGAAAAGGGGGAGGAGTGGTGGTATTGATTAAGGAGGGCATTGTAGTGCTGGAGAGAGGATATCCCAAAGGAGTCAAGGACAGAATCTATCTGGCTAGAGTTAAGGAACAAAATATGTGCCACTACTATATTGCTCAATTTAGTTTATAGGCCACAAACTGGTGGAAAGGACGTAAAGAATTTCCAGAATGATTAAATAATTATAATGTAGTTATAATGGGGACATGAATTGTCCAAATATAGAATTGGATAGTAGTAGAGTAAAGGCAGAGAGGGACAAGAGTTCCCAGAGTGTATTCAGGAACATTTTTTACAATATTTTGTTTCCAGTCCAACAAGAGCAGAGATACTGTTGGACCTGGTTCTTCGGAATGAGGTGGGCCAAGTGGATTAAATATCAGAGAGAGCCGGTTCTGCATGGGTCTCACCCCCACAACCCACAAGAATGTGCAGGGTAGGTGGATTGGCCACGCTAAATGAAAAGTTGGCAGGCAAAATATTAGCTGCAAAATGGGCTATCTTCAAAGAAGAGATATTTTGGGCACATTCAAGGTATATTCCCTCGAAGGGGAAAGGTATTGCAGACAAATCAAGAGCTTCTTCAATGGCAAAGCAGATAGAGGTTGAGATGAAGAAGAAAACGTGTGCTCCTGACGTTTCAGGTGGATAATATAATGGAGAACCAGGCTTAATGAAGGGTTAGAGGGCAAGTGAACAAAGCATAAGATAAACAAAGACAGTATATGAAAAGAGACTGGCAGCTAATAATAATAATAACCTTTTATTTTCACATGTATGAAGTTACTGTGAAAAGCCCCTAGTCGCCACATTCCGGCACCTGTTCAGGTAAGCTAGTACGGGACTTGGATCCGCACTGCTGGCCTTGTTCTGCATCACAAACCAGCTGTCTAGTCCACTGAGCTAAACCAGCCCCAACATAAAAGGGGATCATAAAGTCTTCTACAAGTACATAAATAGTAAAAGGATGGTAAAAGGAGGCAGCGTATGGAAAGAAAAGAGGATTTTCACATGGAGGGAGGGGAATAGCTGTGGTAATAAATTAATACTTTGTCTTTACCAAGGAAGTCAATGTCAGCCTGACCATGGTAAAGAGCAGGTAATTGATATAATAGAAGGATGTTTTAGAGAGGTTGCCTATATTTAAATTTGTTAAAGCACTGGGACCAGATGAGGAAGTGAAAGTGGCAATTGCAGAGGCAGTGATCATCGTTTTCTAGTCTTCCTTGGACTCAGGAGTGGGTGCTGAATACTGGAGAATTGCAAATGTTGCACCCTTCATCAGAAAAGGGTGAAACGCTAACCCCAGCAACTACAAGCCAACCAATTTAACCTTGATTATGGGGAAATGTCTCGAAACAATATTTCGGGACAACATTAATTTTCACAAGGGCAAATTCAAGTTAGGTAAGAACAAACAACAGATTGGTTCAGGGAAAATCATGTCTAACTAATTTGCTGGCGATTGTTGAACAGAGAGAATTGATGAGTGCAATACTGTTGATGTGGTGTACATGAGCTTCCAAAAGGCATTTGATACAATCATGGAGTCTACAGTGCAGAAGGAGGCCATTTGGCCTATCGAGTCTGCGCGGCCCTTGGAACGAGCACCCCATTTAAGCCCACACTTCCAACCTATCCCCATAACTCAGTAACCCCACCTAACCTTTTTGGACACAAAGGGCAATTTAGCATAGCCAATCCACATAACCTGCACATCTTTGGACTGTGGGAGGAAATCAGAGCACCCAGAGGAAACCCACGCAGACACAGAGAGAACGTGCAGACTCCGCACAGACAGTGACTCAAGCTGGGAATCGAACCTGGGACCCTGGAGCTGTGAAGCAACTGCGCTAGCCACTGTGCTATCGTGCTGCCCACAGTGGTGCACAACAGATTTGTGAGCAAAGTTATAGCTCAGGGAATAAAAGGGAAATATTGCAACATGAGTAGGAAATCGGTAAGAGACAGGAAATAGACAGTAGTTGTTAATGGATGTTTTTTAAGCTGGTTGAAGGTTTGTATTGGTATTCTCCAAAGGTCAATGTTGGGACCCTTAATTTTCCTGATATAGATTAATGACCGAGACCTTGGTATGCAGGGCACAATATCAACATTTGCAGACAATACAAAACTTGGGAGCATTGTGAACTGTAGGGAGGGATAGTGTAGAGATTCAAAAGGGCATAGATAAACTTGTGGAATGTGTGGATGGGTGGCAGATATAGTTCAGTATGGAGAAATGTGAAGCGATTCACTTTGATAGGCAGAACATGGGGTGACAATATAAGACAAAGGATACAACTTTAAAGGATATGTAGGAGCAGAGGACCTGAGTGTAGATGTGCATAAATCATTAAAGGCGGCAGAGCAGGTTGACAGAGCAGCTAATAAAGCATAAAGTATCCTCGGCTTTATTAATAGAGGCATATAGTACAAGAGCAGGAAGGTTATGTTGAGTTTGTATAAGACACTATTTTGGCTTCAGCTGGGCTATTGCGTCCAGTTCTGGGCATGACATTTAAGGAAAGATGTGACAGCATTGGAGAAAAGATTCACAAGAATAACTCCAGGGCTGAGGAACTTCAGTTATGAAGATAGATTGGAGAAGTTGGGACTATATTCTTTAGAGAAGAGAAGGTTGAAAAGAGATTTGATAGAGGTATGTAGAATCATGAGGAGTCTGGACAGAGGAGATAAAGATACACTGTTTCTATTTGTGCAAGAAATCATGAACAAGAGGGCACAGAATTAAAGTGGTTGGAAAAAGAAGCAAAAGTTACATGGAGAAAAGCTTCTTCATACAGTGAGTGATTGATCAGGAATGTACTGCCCAATATGGTAATGGAGGTCAGTTCAGTTTTGGCATCAACAGGGAATTAGACTGTTTTCTGAAAAGGAAAACTATGCATGGTTAGGGGGAGAAGACAGTGAAATGGCACTCGGTAAAATGCTCATTTGGATAGCCAATCCAAATGTAATCGGCAAATGGCCTCCTTCTGCACAGTAACATTTGACATTGGGTCAATTGTTCATTTTAAATCTACGATTGATACATATTTGTTAACCAAGTGCATTAAGGGATATGAAACAAAGGTGGGTATATGGAGTTGGGTCACAGATTGGTCATTTTTTTTTAAAAATTTATTTTTTCCAATTAAGGGGCAATTTAGTGTGGCTAATCCACCTAACCTGCACATCTTTGGGTTGTGGGGGTGAAACCCACACAGACACGGGGAGAATGTGCAAACTCCACACAGACAGTGACCCAGGGCCGGGATCAAACCCGGGTCCTCAGCACCGTAGGCAGCAGTGCTAACCACTGGGCCACTGTGCTGCCCCACAGATTAGTCATGACCTCATTATATGGTGGAGGAGGCTTCAAAAGCTAAATGGTCTCTACTCTCCCTGTCTCTGTAATCTCCTCCAGCCCTGCAGCCCTCTGACATTATTAATAATTCTGCCCTGTTACCTGGCCCCACCTAAACCTTTCCAAACTCTCCACTCTCTATCTGCCCCTCTCTTCTTTAAAGTCAGCCCCGAACACCTACCTCTTTGACTAAACTTTTACTCGGCTGTCCTAATATTTCACCAGAAGGCACAAACACATACAGGAGCAGGAGTAGATGGCATGGCCCCTGGATCTTGCTCCTCCCCCATTCAGTACAATCATCAGATCTTGTACTTCAACTCCATTTCCCGGGGCGAGATTCTCTCAGCTTGTGCCGATTTGGAGAATCTCCGATCCCGCCGTTTTTTCATGCGCTGCTGGTCCGCTGCCATTTAGCAATTCTCCCAACAGGCCAAAATGGCACGGTCGGGATCGGCACTGAGCGGCCCGGAGAATTGCAGGGCCCCGCCGATTCTGCGGCTCGGATGGGCCAAATTCCCGACGGCATAGAACATAGAACATAGAACAGTATAGCACAGAACAGGCTCTTCAGCCCTCGATGTTGTGCCGAGCAATGATCACCCTAATCAAACCCACGTATCCACCCTATACCCGTAACCCAACAACCCCCCCTAACCTTACTTTTTTAGGACACTACGGGCAATTTAGCATGGCCAATCCACCTAACCTGCACATCTTTGGACTGTGGGAGGAAACCGGAGCACCCGGAGGAAACCCACACACACACGGGGAGGACGTGCAGACTCCGCACAAACAGTGACCCAGCCGGGAACCGAACCTGGGACCCTGGAGCTGTGAAGCATTTATGCTAACCACCATGCTACCGTGCTGCCCATGATCCCAGGTCACACCGGCACCATACTAACCTGCTTTTAAAAATCGTGAGTCAGTCATGATCCGGACGCAGGAGGTGAGGGGGTCGTCGTGGGGGAACCTCAGGGTGGCAGGATGGGCACGGGCTTGGCTGGGGGCGAGGGGGGTGATGGGGGAGGACATCCCGCCGGCCGGGAACGGGCCGCCATGGCAGGGCGGTGCCTAAACCACGGCCGCCATTACGGCTGCCAGGCTGATGGGCACCAACCCAGGGTGCTGGCTGAGCATGAGCCCCCAGCCATGCAAATGGATGCTGGACCCACCCCCCCTCCCCGAGGGGCGGGCCACAAAAGCCGGCAGCACCCACCGGCAGGTAGGTGCCGGGTTGCCCCCATGGCATCCCCCAGCGAGGGCACTGCCATCTATCGGTGGCGCCATCATGAGGGACGTGCAACAGGAGTCGGGGCACAGAGGGTGCGGCCAGGGGTGGGTGTGCATGCGTGTGTGCTGCAAGCGTGGCACAACTGGCCAACCAGGGCAGCCATGCAGCCCATGGCATATGTTTGTGGAGGGGGCCATGTTCCTTGGTTAAACCTGATGTCTACCCCCCCCCCCCCCCCACACCCTGCAGATCATAGTGTTTGGGCACCAGCCAGCGATGTTGGCCGCTGTGGCGGGGGCCGCTGCCCTGCATGCAGCCCTGTGGCAGCATCGGCGCAGGCGGCTGCAGCAGAGGGATGGGCTGCAGATGGCTAGGCGGCACCCACTCAGATTGCAGGGCCGCCAGCCCGACAGGCGCAGGAGAGGAGGAGGACAACGACGGGGGTGAGGCGCAGGATGAGAATACCGATGTGGAGGAGGAGGAGCCACGGCGCCAGAGGCGCCCGATGAGGCCTCATGTCTACCGGCGCAACATGTCCTTCGAATAACTGTCGGACAGGGCATGCAGGTGGAGACTCCGGATGAGCCGGGAAACCGTCGCCCATATCTTCCACTTGATGGCACACCTGGCACCGCGTGGAACAGGGGTGGACATGCTATCTGTCAAGGTTACGGTGGCCCAGAACTTCTCTGCCACGGAGTCATTTCAGTTGCCGTGTGGGGACCTGTCCGGCATCTCCCAGGCATCGGTGCACCAGTGCATCCGTGCAGTGACTGACGCCCTCATGGACCGGTACATCCAGTTCCCTGTGGACCGCGCCCACCAGGATGCTCGGGCAGCTAGATTAGCAACCGTGGCCAGGATATCCATGATCCAGGGGGTGATCGATGGGGTACACATCACCATGCGGCCACCAGCAGAGAACAGGGATGTGTTCATGAACAGGAAGGGGACCTATTCCATGCACATTCAGGTGAAGATGAAGATCCTGCACGTCTGTGACCGTCACCCTGGCCGTATACTTGATGCATTTATCCTGGCCCAATCGTTCATCCCTGCCATGTTTGAGGGACACCCGCCCCACCACCCCCAGCTGCAGGGCTGGTTGCTGGGCAACAAGGGTTACCCATTGTGGTCATGGCTGATGAAGCCTATATGGAGGCCACAGACCGACGTGGAGACCCGCCACCCTCCACCTGGGTGCAGCAACCAGGGGTGTGATCGAGAGGTGATTTCTGCTGCTGAAGATGCGTTTCAGGTGCCTGGACCAGTCTGAGGGGCCTTCCAGTACCCGTCGGAGTGGGTCGACCGCATTGTTGTGGTCTGCTGCATCCTGCACAATATAGCCCAGCAGTGGGGTGATGTGCTGGAGGAGGAGGAGGGGGGGGGGGGGGGGGGGGCAGAGAGGGAGCCCGGGGAAGGGCACGGCCCTACAGATGAGGAGGATGGGGAGGGGGGGGGGCATCGATGGTACAAGGGGGCTGGATATGGACAGGAGGCTGCACAATGCCACGGGCTTGGCCAGCGAGCACGGGAATCATTGATCGCCACACATTTCACCAACAAGGTGGTAGGGGCTTGCTGAGCACGGGCACTGACCCCACTGTACGGCACCACCTCACCACCCCGCACCCCCACCTCTCACAACACCCATGAGGCGCACCACCCACACCACAGACACCCTTAGCTCCCACTCAACCTCATTTCATTTCATTTTCATTCATGCACAACACACTTCCATTACACATCCACCTGCAGCACAAAGGGCTGGGCTCACACGGTTGCTTGTGAAAGCGGGTGTGCTCGATGCCATGGAGGATGATGACAACCCGATCTGCGATGAGCTGTCAGCTCAAAGTCGTTTGGCAATGTCTGACTCATGGCCACAGTTACAACCCTCCACCTGGGTAGCCCCTGTTTGTGGGCTCGACACTCCATCACATGGCCCTGTCGAATCGCTGGGGACGGAGTGGCGTGGACATCCAAGGGGTGGGGGGGATGCACACTACATCCCTGGGGCTCAAGTTCGTTAACCCCTCGACCACAGTGGCACCCAGTCCCCTACCCGACCCCGCAGGCATCAGACATATCACAGAGTCAGCTTGTATTGGTGTAACAGTGAGTTAAATTAGAAAGGTTATATACACGGCCCTAGCCCCTTTAGCTAAACTGTGCCCTGCACCCGTGCCAACATACTAGCTGTCTAAATTCCTGGCCTTACGGGCCCTACCACTTTGTCTCTGTGCCTCCCCAAACGGTACAACAGGAGTGGAGGTGGACTGCTGAGACTCCTGCCCTGCGTCTTGGCTCCCCGTTGGCACTCGTTTCCTGGGGCGGCCCATCTTGGATGCGCCAGGCTGCTCCGCGGGCATCCTGGATGGTGTGGTGCCACTCTGTTCTGCCCCCTGCCCACCGGCTGCACCAGAAACGGAACGGGCGGAATCTGAGGTGCTGCGGTGTTCCGGGACCTGCCCTGCAGGAGTCAGCAGCACAGGCCCCAGCCCCTCCTCCTCCCTCGGGGTGCCGGTGGCCGACGGACCTCCCTATGGGACGGGGCTGCGAGTGGAGACAAGCCCCGAGGTACCACCGACACCTGGCTCTGCCAGTCCTGGAGGCCCACTGTGGTATCGACCACAGTCTGAATGTTAGCAGTGATGGAGTTCAGGGAGTGGGCCATCCCTGTTTGGGACTGCGTCACCTCCCTCTAGACTTGTGGGACGCCATCCAGTATCTGAGCAAGGCTGCCAATGCTCTCAGCGATGGCCTGCTGAGACTGGGCCATGGCCTGCTGAGACTCGGCCAGACTGCGGAGCGTGGCTGCAATGTCCAGCTGGCCCTGGCACAGGGTTGCCTTTGAGAGGGCAGACATGTCCTGGGCCACAGATGACGCATGCACATGAAGCCTTGCATAACCTGACCCACAAGACACCATTGCCCCCATTGCCTCCACCGCAGACACCACCATGAGATGTCGGTCTGGGTGGCAGCCATGACCGGCACCACTCCCTGCTCCTGGACGCAGATGGGCTCCTCCACCTGCGTCTGCAGCTGCCGGAAGCTGACCGTCATCCCATTGTCTAGTCCTTGGGTGTCTAACAGCATCGGGTCTATGGGTGGGTCTGGTAAGTCCAGGAACCCGGGAACCGACTGGGTGGCGGCTGGTTGCTGGGGCTGGGCTGCCCTCCGACCATCCGGCCCCTCAGCTGCTCATACTTCCACCTGCTGTACCAGTAATGCTGTGTGGTGGGCACCAGTGTGTGTCCCAGAAGCCTTATCACTAAAGTGCCCAACCAAGGTGAGAGTCTCTGCCATGGTGGAGGGTGTAGGAGATAGCAGTGCCGAGAAATCAAGGTCGTCATCGTCAGAGCTAAAGTTCAGGGTCTCCTGCATCGATCGCTGGCCCGATGGTCCCTGATTTGCCCCAGTCTGCGTGTCACTGTCCGGTCTGTCAGTCCTCTGGGTTACCGTCTGTGTGTCAGTTCTCTGGGTTGGCATGCTCTGTGTGTCAGGCCACTGTCAGTCAGTATCCTGGGTGTCTGATCTCTGGGTGTCAGTGTCCTCTGTGTCGTGTGCATCTGGGACCTGGGTGTCCGTGTCCTGGCTTTCGATGTCCTGGCTGTCCGTCCTCTGTGTCTCTGTCTCCTGGGTCTCCGTGTCAGTAGATGGGCTTCCATGGCATCTGGCCTCCCTGCCATGGCCTGCATCCCTGGGGGCCACTGGGCCTGGCACTGGCCATGGCCGTGCAGCGCCAGGCGGGCCGTGTCCACCGGCGGCTGGTCCTGTAACACACAAGACAGCATGTATCATTAGACAGGCGGCCGACGGGGAGGAGGGTGCATTGGGCATGGGGTGAGGGGGTGCAGCGGGCATGATAGGGGGGGTGGGGGAGTCAGGCGGGGGAATCTCACTTGATGGCTCGCCTCCGGCCTGACAGCCAGCAACATCCCGGTCCTCCACTCCATCTATGAGATCCAATGCCCTCTGCTCATGGACGGTGAGCGGGTGCAGTACAGGTGGACCCCCTCTGGTTCTCTCTCGCTCCCTGTGGTTGTGGGCAGTCTTCTCCTGGGGGGGGGGGGAACAAACATCATTGTTATGCAGTCCGCCGCAGGCAGCGCAGATGTTGAGTATATGATGGCATGGCAGCACGGGGCACCCATCCAAAGCTCCTGGCATAGGTGGGTGCAGCCCATGTGCGTCATGTAGGGAGTTGCGCTATCCCCCTGAGGGGTGGAGGGGACACCTTTCACATGTGTGGGTGGTATGCGGGGCTGGTGTCAAGGGCATGTCACTGTGTAGTCACCCTGCCTGCCCTCGTGAGGTTGTGTGTCTTCTTCCAGCATGTTTGCCGGTATGTAGGGTGTGCCCCATGGCATTGCCCACCTCCCTCCAGCTCACAGGGCTAATCGCTGGCTTTGAAAGCAGACCAAGCTGGCCAGCAGCACGGTTTGATTCCCGTAACAGCCTCCCCGAACAGGCGCCGGAATGTGGCGACTAGGGGCTTTTCACAGTAACTTCATTGAAGCCTACTCATGACAATAAGCGATTTTCATTTCATTTTCATATGCCGGACGGTGCTGCGTGGATAGTGGTGTCCACGTCGGGGGCACAAGACCGCCCTCCTCTCCTCCACCGCGTCCAGCAGTGTGTCCAGGTCGTGGTCCCTGTGTGATTCTGGCTGAAATGTCTCCTGCAACTCAAAATGAAAACCTGTCCCCATCAACAATGGCCAGTGCGAATTTATATGGTTTTGTCAAAAACATGTGCATGTTACCCGAACGATATATATCACTAAATAGATGATCTTTCCAACACTATACCTGTGGTGCTCCAACTCGCTCGTTCAGAGTAAAGGGAATGGAATGGAAATCTCAAAGACGTTTAATAACTGCACTTAAAAAGGATCGAAATGTTTGTTTTTACAGCATTAGCGATGATTTTATTCTATATTCCGCCTATACTTTCTGATGTTTTACTGTAATTCCGCATACCTTTCCCCTTCAGTGAACGACCGGAAATCCAGTTCGTACAAAAACGATCTGGAGCAGCGCAATCGCGCGCAAATGTAGGGTAAGAAGAAAATGAATCGCTGTGCAAATATTCTATTTACCCCGAAAGGTCCAGTAGACAGGTAGCCCAGTGCGTTAACTCTAATTTTAAAGAGACAGGTGCTAGTGTCAATCTCGCAGTCCTCGTCAAACAGGAATGTCAAATGATCTGATATGTGTTTTCTCCGGACAGGTTAGTTGCAGAGGTGTTAGCCAACTTGCTTTTGTTTTAGAAAAAAAAGCTTATTTGCCACATTTTGCTGCGCTGTAATTACTTCTGACTCAAAATCAGATTTTTGAGGTATTACATACAATTTAAAGATCGCCAACAGGGCCTGGGGCTCCACTGATCTAATCTAAGAATTATAGCCCATGTCAATTTCCTCCCCAGTTTTTTCCTATGTAGTTAGGCCATAAGACTATAAGAAATAGGAGCAGGAGTAGGCCATTCAGCCCCTCGAGCCTGCTCCACCATTCAATAGGATAATGGATGATCCTGCATTCCTCACGTCCGTTTTCCTGCCCATTCCCTGTAAGTCCTGATTCCCAGACTGATCAAGAATCTATCTATCTCAGCCTTAAATCCACACAAGGACTCAGCCCCACAGCTCTCTGTGGCACGGAGTTGCAAAGACTCAGAATCCTCTGAGAAAAGAACTTTCTCATTTAAATGTTAAATGGGCACCCTTTTATTCCGGGACTGCGCCCTCTGGTCCAAGATTCTCCCATAAGCAGAAACATCCTCTCAGCATTTACCCTGTCAAGCCCCTTAAAATCTTCTTCTAAATTAGTTCACCCTTCCAGCACTTTCTCCTTTATCTCCTTATCACACATTCCCCTTGCAGGTGTCAGCTTCCCCATAAATGAATGGCCAGGTATGTTCGTAAATAATTAGCCTTCATTCCTGCATTTACCAGTTCCAAGAAAGTACTGTTGGGGTAAATGGATTGAGCGGCATACGGGTTCACCATGAGAAGACTCTCTTCAATACAAATGCACACCCCACGTTTGGACAATCAGGCTTTTGCAAATATCAGTTTCAATTCACAAGTGCACAATTATTTTCGATGTCCTTCCAGAAATATTTCCCCCCAGCGTGTTTCTCTCCTGAACTCGGTAAGTTGCAAACGGCTTTGCAGCCAATATCAAAAGCCATTTCGAATTGTATCCTCTCGGGCATTGTGTGAAATGCATGCAGCCAAACTCAACCTCGCAGCAATGAGATAGTTACCAGACAATCGGTTTGAATGCTGGTGTTTGAGAGATTAATGCCAATACCATTATGGTCTGGCAACGCATTGACAACACACCAGGAAAATTCCACTCTCCGAATGGTGCCCTGGGCTCTCTTTGACTCACAGGAGGGGGAGGGCGGGATGGGCTACTGCCAGGGACGCCGAGCAGATGTTGAAAAAATGGTACCTGTCCCTTCAAATACCAGGATCAACATTCCCACAGAGCCCAGGATCCATAGCAAGTCTATCAATCAGCTCCTAACATTATTCATATAAACGTAATGCCAAGTAGCATTTCTGACTTCATCTAACACATTTTAACCATACTTTTATTCACCCAGACATCAAAGCTACATTGTCGATATTCCTGAGATTCATTTACTCCCTTTTAGGGCGAGTGTAATCTAACAATTCGCATAGGTGCAGCACTCAGATGGTTATTTAATAAGTGTCAATTCTAATCGTCAGCAATTATATGAGTTACAGATGATAGATATGGTTTGGTTATGGTTAAAATGTGTTCACGTTCTTGTAGGCCCATTTTAAACCTCAGTCCATCTACTCCAGGCCGGTTATACCACAACAGCTGGGGACTCTGGAAGATTAAATGGATTTTTATTTATGTTTACATTGCGCAGATTTCTATAGTTAAGGGACTGTAAATTCAGACAGTAAGTTGAACACAAAAAGCTTTTTTAAAAAAACTTGGCAGCTCTCGAATGCCTGGGCAGGAAAGCAGCTTGAATTCGAATTACTTCTTTCACTCCAGTGCCAGAATTAATTACTATCGCGCCTATCTCACCTTACTCGTGCTGTGGGAAATTAAGCAGCTACCCGTGCCGCGGTGAAAAGTGAGGTAATTTTCCATAACCCCGCTGCAAATTTGACTTCACGCAAATCAGTCATTTCAGGATAACCTCCTTGATGTCAACCAACAGTTGTGTGCGGGACACGCGTACGTTTGTGGATTTCAACCCCAGAAATCTAAATTTCAACACCAGCCTTGGTCATTACAAATAAAAGTTTCTAATGTATGACATATTCCGCTCAGTTAAAGTTCCTCCGCCTCAGCCGAGTTGTGGTTTCATACCGACTCTATGTTCTCGTCACCTGAGTGTGTCTGATCTTATACAATAAACCGGAGCATCTAATTAATGCATTCCTTATTGGGGGAAGGGTGCGGAATCTTACAAATTTGGATGCCCATTTATGGGATTTGTATACGTTTTATCCATCTGATTTTGGAGATGAGATCTGCAAGTATATTTTGCATGATTGTGGCTTGAAATAAGACGGCTTCAGACCAACTATTTTCAGTTTAACATCTGGTCTAGAAAATAGCTAATAAAGATGTTACTCCATTTTGGCACATATTCAAAAACCTTTCCCTTCCTTCGTGTTTGCTAATTTTTTCTTATCTTTCATGATATATTGCACCGTTCCACTCATGATTCATGTACATACATGTCCCTTGTTACTCACTACACCAATCTGCCTCTCTGCCTCTTAGTTTTCAGCCCATGAGGCAGGGCTCATAACCTAATCTTAAAGCATGAATATTCGCCATAAAGGCTGACTGGCATTTGTTTCCAATATCTTGTCCTTTTATTCCCAGCATGGACGCTGTTTCACTCACATCAGCTATCTTACTAATATCGTCACCAAATTGCTAATTATCAGTTGGAGGTTTTTGCACGGAGGTGAATTCTGGGACATGATGGCAGGGTGTTGCAAATCAACCAGTATGTCGTTCCATTATTGTGTTCAGCCCCTGTGGGACTGAATCCATCCCCGATCAGAGGTCAGTGAACCTTTCCCTTCACTCCTTTGCAACATAATGTGTTTTCAAAACCTTCAAAACTAAAAGTCAGCAATCTGCGCCCTAGAATAAAACAATGGCATGCGGTACATCAGATCTGTCCAATTCAACAGTCCTCCAACTGAGACACCCAGGTCAACAATTTAAAAGTAGAGATACAATAATATAGCTTATAACAGGCTGGCATAGGAATCAATATAAAAGTAAAATGAGGCCTATGTTAATTGGTGTATTCTGACCATTTATTTTACTTAAAACGTGTTTACTGACTTGAACACTCGTTAAGTGCTACCTTGTTGTCGATGTGAAGCATATGGATGATTTAATGAGCATTGGTAGTTTTCGTTATATCTGATCTCCAATTTATTAGAATCCCACAAACACCCCCTGGAGCTGTGGATTTTTTAACAGGCCGTCTGGTGCACTTTTCTCAGGAAAACCTCATTATTTAAGAACCGTGTCAGCAAGAATAACCCGTTGCTCCTGCTTCCCGGAATGTTTGAATTCCTACAGATGTTAATATGGACCAATTCCTACAGATGTTAATATAGACCGCATACCCTATTTCTTCGTCCTTTTTTTGCATTGTTTAAAACAATAATACATTAAGAATAAATCATGGTCAGGAGAGGTCTATTCAATCGCAGACAAATACAACTCTCGCAATTTTGAACAGGAATCATGGGAGCGCTATTGAAGGTGCAGCTAACTTCACTTTAATGACTTTTCGATGGGGAGAGTGAGAACAGCCCATTCGTAAGAGGTTTATTGGTGAGTTGCGAACAACGTTTACCCAAACAGGTGGCGGACCCGGTGACGGTCAGCTCTGGCACCGTGCAAGTTAAACGGGCGATGGTCAATTCGGTAAGTTTATTAAAACTGCTAACCTTGCAGTATTGGCACCATCGCAAAACGGAAACTAAGGGATACAAAGTGGAGTTGATTAATTATAACGTTTAATGTCAAGTCGGTCCTATTTTGTTAACAGTACCTATATTTAGCAGATCTGCCATGCATTAGGTATCAAAAAGCTTAGCTTCGAGTTTTAATTTCCACAATAAGACCCGGAACACAAGCGGTTCTGGTACTGAGAGAATTTTGGTTTTGGTGAAGGGATCAATTAGTTTGGCTTCAGTGTATAGCAGTGTGCATATCGCCTTATTGAGAGCCAACAGTTCCGACTAAATGATTTGGCAAATGTAGTCATTATCTCTTGGCATTTCAGTGTTTGGCATTTCAGTGTAACGGTGTTACTTGGTTAAACATTAAAAATGTTGCATCCTGGAAGCTCCGCATTGATTTGTAAGACACAACTTGTAAAGCTGCAAAGTAATATATTTCCTCTTTATTGCATCACATGAGGATAAATGTTCATTGAATATTGTGGATGAGGCCATAACTCACTCGAAAATAGGCGATCTTTATAAGCAAAGGGTTGTTTTTTTTTAAAGTACAATCTAGAATAAAATGCACCAAAGCGTATGAGCATCCGCTATTCCCGATAGTCCTGTAACAAACCACACCAGAAATGGGTCGATATAAAATCAAATGGTAGGCGATGATGAACGATGCGTCGGTTCAAAAGCGCGATCGCCTGGGAACCTTTCGGATTGGACCGGGGTTGATTGCAACAATGTTTCCCCCGGTAATATAAACGTGGGCTGTCTACAACGGGTTAAAATAATCAACTCAAGGAGATGTCCCAGTAACTAATGTTTATAATGCGAGCACTGTAAACTTGCTCTGCAGTCCGCACATGCTCACTCTAACAAGACCTAGGAGTTAAAAAAAATCTAATGCTTCAACACAGCAACATATTCAGTAAGCGAAGGTAACTTTATCGAAATTACCTAGAAATGTATTCTTTTAGTGTTGATGCTGTGGTCCGTGGGCGAGATGAAACAGGAGCACTGAACGCCTTCTGGTCCTGTAGTCATTTCTTTGGGTGTAAAAACGGGCGAATTTCCTGTTCGGTTCGGTCTGCACCCCCCCCCCCCCCCCTCCAAGGTCAAGTATTGCACATTCGCACCAATTAAAAAGTGTTAGAGGCAAAAAGAGAACAAAAAGTGTTGACAAGTGATCCTTTTATTTTTGGTTGCCCCGTCTGACAAGTTGCACTTTGAAGGCAGAGCCTTAGACGAGCCCACTCATCTGTGACCTCAGGAAAGACATGGAAGGGGTGAAGGTGGCGAGCGGGTAGTTTGCAGAGCTGGCGAAGCTAACCAGCGGAGGTGGCACTTGAGGCAGGCTGAAGCTTAAGGCTCCCGGCGGTCTGTTTTCGTGATACAGAATGGGGACTCGGACAATCCTCTGCGCGCTGTGGGAGAGGTTGACCGCCTCCAGGTCGGCGGCCAGCTGCCTCTTCCATTTGTTCCTCCGGTTCTGGAACCAGATTTTGACCTGGGTCTCGGTGAGGTGGAGGGAAGCGGCCAGGCCCGCCCTCTCCGAGCTGCTGAGGTAGCGCTTCATGTCGAACGTGGACTCCAGCTGGAAAACCTGACTCCTGCTGAAGACGGTGCGCGTTTTCTTCTTGCGGCCCGCTTTCTGCTCGGAGTCCGTCTGGCTTCTGACAGCCGGGCTGCTGCTGCCCGCCTCTGACCTCCTCCCCCCCGGCCGCTCGTCCTCCTCCTGGCCGCAGGCCTCCCTTTTGTGTGAGACAGGTGGGGAGTCCAGGTCGCTGGCTGTAAGGGAAAGACAGTGCTCTTCCTCCAAACTGGAGCCTTCTTGTTTCAGACCTGTGGACACAAATAGAAATGGCACTTAGCAGGTCAACCCCTGGGTTAGTTCACAGGTCGCGGCGAATATATCAGAACAAAGGGCAGGCTGTCTCAGTATTGTTCCTGCCCAGCACGGTGCCACGGACTGCGTGTGTACCAGTACCAAAGTCACATCAGCTTCCTCACTGCCCCCTTGCCAAGGCAAGACTCTGCCAGTCATTACCATTCGGATCAATCCAGCAAAACCACTCTTGTTTCTTGATGGCAGCCCATAACCCGAAGGAGCTGAGAGATTGGGTCCAATCTAATGGACAGTGAGGGAGTGGGGCTTGTTTTTTAACAGAGGGAATGGAAACACGATTTTCAGGTTGGAAACAACGAAGGCAACTGAAGCTTCAGGCCCTGAACATGTACAGTTAAAAACACGGGGGTGGGGGTTTAAACATGGGGGTGGGGGTTAAAGACACGGGGGTGGGGGTTAAAGACGGGGGTGGGGGTTAGACACGGGGGTGGGGGTTAAACACAGGGGGTGGGGGTTAAACACGGGGGTGGGGGTTAAACACAGGGGGTGGGGGTTAAAAACACGGGGGCGGGGGTTAAAGACACGGGTTGGGGGGTTAAACACAGGGGTGGGGGGTTAAAGACACGGGGGTGGGGGGTTAAACACAGGGGTGGGGGGTTAAACACAGGGGTGGGGGGTTAAAAACACGGGGGTGGGGGTTAAACACGGGGGTGGGGGTTAAACACGGGGGTGGGGGTTAAACACAGGGGGTGGGGGTTAAACACGGGGGTGGGGGTTAAACACAGGGGGTGGGGGTTAAAAACACGGGGGCGGGGGTTAAAGACACGGGGGTGGGGGGTTAAACACAGGGGTGGGGGGTTAAAGACACGGGGGTGGGGGGTTAAACACAGGGGTGGGGGGTTAAACACAGGGGTGGGGGGGTTAAAAACACGGGGGTGGGGGTTAAACACGGGGGTGGGGGTTAAACACGGGGGTGGGGGTTAAAGACACGGGGGTGGGGGTTAAAGACACGGGGGTGGGGGGTTAAAGACACGGGGGTGGGGGTTAAAGACACGGGGGTGGGGGTTAAAGACACGGGGGTGAGGGGTTAAAGACACGGGGGTGGGGGTTAAAGACACGGGGTGGGGGTTAAGGACTCGGGGTGGGGGTTAAAGACACTGGGGTGGGCGGTTAAACACGGGGGTGGGGGGGGGTTAAACACGAGGTGGGGGTTAAGGACAAGGGATTAAATACACGGGGTTGGGATGAGTGTGTGTGTGTGTGGGGGGGGGGGGGGGGGGGGGGGGGCTGCAATACAATCTATAAAGACACTGAATCGATCCAGGAAGTTTGGGGCCCCGGTTAATGGTGTGTGTTTCCCGGCTGCAGATCCGGACACATTTCAGGCAGCTCGGCGCCATGACTGGCCGGGGAAGATAGCCGGGGAAACGGGGGAGATTTGCAGTGCGTGATGTCTTAATGTGATGTTACCCTGTCTCCTTTTAATATTTAGATGAAAAAACGTCATTGTGTCGATCCGGGAGGCCCGGCTCGCTCTTTCTGTTGGAAGAACGGGGGAGGGTCACCGGGGAGAATTTGGTGGAAACTCCTTCCGCCTCCTTGTACTTTGGTTAACCGGGAGCATCAGCAGGACGGCGGGGGAAGCAGGCAGGGAAGGAGCCCGAATCCTCTGTGAGCTTCGTGAGGCAGAAGTCTGAATGTGAAAAGCTTGCAGGAGAATTGGCAGCAGCGGCACTTTGACCCCCGTGTTTCCAGCACCGAGAAACGAGCAGAAAGTAAAGCGGGAAGGACCCCGAAGCCAGTTTGTGCCAGTGTGAGCAGCGAGCGGAGCCTGAACCAAGGGGAGAGGGTGGGTGGCATGGCGGAGGGCACAGGGGATGGCGAAGGGAGATTGGCGGCACTGTTCTTTAATGCTGGAAGCAATAAGAGAATTGAACTTACTGTCTGGGCTGGGGCAACCGGTACATGTGTGCTGTGCTGCCGTGTACCACTGCAACACACTCTCCCTGAGTGGCGAGCTCCGCGCACTGTGCCCCAGGCTGCAGATGTGACAGCACAGCTGGCTGCAATGCTTCCCCGCAGTGTCGCTGGGGAAAAGGCTGCACCTGGGAGCGAGCTGGCCCTCATTCTCCTCCGCTCCGCCCGCCGCCTTGCCGCTGCTGTGATTCCGGAGAAGGTTCTCTATAAAGAAGGAAGAGCCCTGGTGGGTGGGCGGCGAGCCCTGAGTCCCCGTCACTTTATCCGGCATGCTGCCCTCTTCTCGCAATCTGCTCTGAACCCCAAACAGCGAGCGGCCTGATTTGTCCCCCCCCCCCCCCCCCCCCAAACCCCTCTCCGTTAAACAGCAAAGGCGGAGTTCTCCTCTGGCGAGAGACGGGCTCCCCGAGCGATCATCGCCACCGGCAGCTCAAACCCATCAAACGGCTGTCCCACTCCGAAAACCATAAGCACCAACACATCGTCCACTGGGCTCCAGGCAGTGAAGAGAAGTGTGGGGGGGCGGGGGGGGGGTGGGGGAGTGCTGGGATGAGGGGGTAGGGTTAGAATTGTTAATGATGAAATTAAAATGTCAGACGAGTTAAATGCTTAACAGACAAAGAGTATACCACGGATTGGACGGGCACAATGGCAAATGGGATTACTCAAGTAAATCAGAGAATTGCTTGCAATGAGTTCACCGCTCTGTGTCCATGCACAGTGTTGCCTGCGGCTACAGGGGCTTGTCAGACAGTGCCTTTATTTAGGTCAATTAGGGAACAAATCACAAATCAGAATCCAGATCTAGGTCTCGCATTCCGCACAGTGAGGAAGAGAGAGAGAGAGGGGGGGGGGGGGGGGGGGGCCTTAACAAACCCGATCAGCTATTTCCTATTGGCTAACACTCGGAATTCACTTCCTGTCAATGCCCCCCACCCACCCTCAAAAAATGGTCCTCTTGCCACACTGTAGTTCGTAGCAGGGCGCTGAATGCTTTCTGAGGTGCATTTTTGCTGGCTTTGGGCACTTTGCCTTGTTCCCACTGCAAACTTTGCTCAAACGAAAAGTAAGATGATGTTCCGTTTGCATGTTGACTCATTTTACCTTGTCGGTGGATTTAATGTTGTTGTGCGTGGACCCAATACTGGACAGAATTTCCACAACCACAACGAAAAATATACCATCGTTCATTAGCAGCCTCGGTTAACAATTTTGAATTCAGAATTGGTTTGCGTTATCGATTCGAAATCGCCGTTCTCCCAGTAAAATTAAATGTGATTTAGCACTTTGCCCCGGCGGCGAAAATGTGAAAAAAAAGCTTTTCTTTCTCCCGAAGTCGCTGCGTCGTAAAAAGAAAGTGTTGAATGAAGCGTATTAACATTGTGTGTTCAACGGTGCCATCCAATTTAAAAGATGGGCAGAATTTAGTGAGAGATAATTGCCCATCCTTGCATAACGTGAATTCAACTTGACTGTACATTTACTGTGAAGCCGCCTCTTATTGTACATTCTATCCAGTAATCGGTTTTAAACTCTCTCTCATTGTTGTTGGCTTGTAGTTTTAAGCCTGATCATGCTCGGTTCAAAGGACGACCAGTTACTGCAAATATCAGCTTAACTCGGCGCCTTTGTGTTTGTTTTATTATTCATCCAGGTCCACTGCAATTCAGTATATTGAGCTGATTGTCAGAACCAGACTTGAACTCTTCGTAAAGGTGAGTGACTTCCTTAAAACACTGAACCGGAACAACAAAGTACAAATGCATATTCAAACATTTATTTCCATGGTGCCGCGGTGACATTGTTTATTAAACGAAACAAAACGATTTCAAAGGGAAATTAAGGCAAGGATATGATTGCAACGAAGCACCAAACTAGCTGGTTTGCTTGTCTTTGTGTGTCCATTGTACGGTTGGCTTGACAATGCCATTATTTGTATAATTTCTACCGTTCTGAAGTTCTTGTATGTACACGCTGGGTTGGAATGTAGAACATGGCAATGATTCGTGTCAGTGATCGCTTGACTGTATCAAGGAGCACAATATGATCACAAACCAACTCATAGCTCTGAGCAGGAGTTACACACGATATCGGTTGGAACTGTGAAGTGTTTACAGACTACAAATTCGAGTGTGGCGTTACTGCTGCATTGATGAATATCAATCCCTTTCTCGTGCTTGGATTGCATGTGGTCACAATGTAACCATTCTACCTTTTATGGCCGATATGACGAACTAAACTGTCTGTAAACAGTAGGAGCCAGCAAAATAGACCGAGTGTGAATACATTATTCGCCTTAAAATCGCTGGCTTTGATAAAAAAAACAAGCCTGTCCAAATTCAAATAGACGGTCAAAGGCTCGAATTTAATCTGTTTTGAAACATTGCATAGGTGCGATCAGAAAAGTGTCACGGGCCCGGTTTCCATGGGGGCTTGCAGGCCTTCGGGGTAAGTATGGGACAGCGGAAATCTTTCCTAATTTACTGAGAGATTGAATATATCGGCCGCAGGCTCCACATGCAAGATTATATTTTGTTTAATGTTATTTGTGCTGATAGATGCGAGCCAAGTATACAATTAGATATTTTAATACTAAAAGAACACGGCGGTTGTAGTTTGGATCAATAACAACCAATAGCAGCAGGCACACGCTTTCATAGCTAGTTTCTTCCATAACAAATCTAGTCGACATTATTTATGCAACATTTTCCAGATTATGCAGAGGGGAAGGATCCGACTGCTCAAAAATAGTGTCAATGGAAAATTAACCCTAAATGCAATTCACCATTTAAAAGCGGTATATTTGCGATCAGAACACCGGTAGTGACTGTAGACAGTCATTCTCCAATTGGTCGCTGTCCTGGGCAATATATGTGGGTTCTGAAATGTTCCAGTGAGGAGAGTTATATTTCGTCAACAATGCAGTCATGTTAGTCTTAGAGAAACAACAGTGTGCAAAGTGATATAATATGTTCTACTTGAAAGTCCACGCCTGGCGCTCCATTTTTCTATTGAATTGCATTCTTATCCATTGGATCCTTTCAGCTGAGTCAACAGTTGTCTTGTAAATGGTGTGGCGCAGACAGCAGCAACTAGTTAACGTAGCAAGGAGACCAGCCATGAAAGCTCTTTCTTTCCAAAACCAGGGACAGTTTATATTTCACTTGATTTGTTGCTTTTACTGATGATGCTAAAGTATTATTTTATAACCTTGATGAAAACAAAGTCCGTATTCCTGGCATTGGTATACACAAAATAAAATGTTCTTGAATGTGACCCATTGCATCCTGTTATGTGTAATGCGTTGTATTATTAGATTTCGGTTGGGTGTAACACATGTATTTTCCAGCCGGACGCATTTTACGCTCGTACGAAATTCATCGTTCTTTTATTTTTATTGACCTATAAACATCTATCTCCTCATTAGGAATATTGGGACATTTTCTACCTGAAATGTACACTTTCTGACATTTAAAGGATCTGTTATAGACATCTATTGTTAAAATACTAACAGGTTGTGTATTGGTTTTAGGTGGGTGATTGGAGTTGCTTCCAAGAGTTGGAGGATCTGAAGTGAGTGATTCGGATCCTATTTCCATTCCTGGTTCGGATAATTGTTCAGGTAAACATACCCTGTTGCATATTTCAGATACCTATTTAAAAAAAGAACAATAACTGAAATGATAGAATACTTAAGCAAGATACACGGAATATATGGCACACACTTTCAGATACACTATTAGCAATGGTTAACTTGCAAATGAATCTAATAAGTCAGTTAAAGGTTCACTCGATCGCTGTGATGGTTGCACTGTATCCCGCAATCGTGTGACAAAACGTACATTCAGAATATCTAATTCCTAGCTGAGAGAATGGGTGCAGAGAACAGGAAAGTGTGGCGTCGCTCTGAGAGACCGCTTCTATGTTAGTAGACTGATTCACTTTATTTGAGTTTCTTGTTCTGAACAGGTCTGTATTTTGACCATGCCTTCTCATATTTCGACGAGCTGAAGGATGGGCGTGCAAGGAATGGAAGGGTTTTTTTTAACAGGGAAATATTCTATTTCATATTTCCTACTTTCATGTAATCGTCTTGAGTCTTTGCATTTATGATTTTTATTCACGGGAGGGGGATCTTTCTAGTTGCGATTTCGAGATGAAGCCCACGTGGTGCAATTACACATGCACCTCCAATGATTCTTTGGTTAAAAGTACATGGTAGCAAATTCAAACCAGTGATGAAGAAATCTTACCAACTATTTGCATGAATTTCGCATTGATTATAATGTACTTATTGTGGTTATCCTAAATTGACTGTGATATTCCGATCGCCGGAGCAAGATTTTCCCTCATAGCAAAGGTTTTTCGAAAATTACTTTCGACGCTCCAACCTCACGCCACAACCCAACTTAATATATTACCTTTTTCTGTTGTGCCAATAATTAATTTCCGTTCTCGCTCTTCTTCGAGTCGGTATGTTTATTGCCGGTTTGCCTAGTCCCGTCAAGAGAATTCCACAATGCTTCTTGTAAATCTAACCCACTTTTCGGCAGATTGTAGAGAGCTGCAATCCAATTCTTGGTTCCGCTTGTAGTCATCGACGGCCCTGTTTCCAATCAAATTACTCACAACGTTTTCGTTTCTAGAGTCGGGTACTTGGTGATAGTAAGGACAGAGGAGATGGAAAATATTCTTTCTAAATAACAGATTCCTTCACTCTGTATTTATCCCCAGTTTGTTTTAATGATATTACTGGGCCAACAAGTCAATGTACCTTTGCGGTGCTATAGAAATCCCCTCAATGTGTCCAGTTGAATTGTGCAGACACGGTGCAGTGTTATTGCAGACAGCAGCAAGATCCTGGGCAGAACGTAGATTAATGATCTACTTTTCTACAAATGTAAAACTTCGATGTTAAATCTTTTCTTCACACCAGATTAGATTAAATGTTATCTTCCGACGATCTAAAGAATGCAGCAATTCTCTCTCTAGTGCCATGTTCAACAACCGAATTTTCATGCCTGTCCATATCTTCCGGTATTTTCCTATCGTTACTTGTTTTTGATGAACCATATCAATTATTCAGTATTTCGTTCCCAATCCCACGAGCCGCTCCCACTTTATTAGCTACCTCGGCCTATTTCGCAATCACAATTTAATGATCCCGTTTAAAGATGTGGCGAGATGTGTTTGTTCGGCGTGTGTCTGTCCCTTATTTTCCCCAGTGACTGGTTAATATTTCTGAAGGCTAGGTTATTCTATTTGGCCACCGGAGTAATTCCATGTCGTGCCTTTAAAGCAATTGGGGGAGGCGGTGGCTAGTGATGTTGTCACTGGATTAGTAATCCCATGGGATTGAGAGAACTCTGGGGCCCCAGGTTCAAATCCCGTCACTCAGATGGTGAAATTTGAATTCAATAAAAAGCTATAATAATTGTTGTTAAAAAAAAGCAATAAAAATCGTTGTTTTAAAAAAAAATCTACTTCACTAATATCCTTTAGGGCGGAAATCTGTCGTCCTTACCTGGTCTGGCCTATGTGTGACTTCAGATCTACAGCAATGCTGTTGACTCTCCAGGCCAATTAGGGTGATACCACGAGAGCATCACATGCTGTGACGGGCACATTTATCACATTTAATTCCTAAATCAGTGCAGTATTGTATGGATTGTATACAACGACTGCTGAATGGCAAACTCGATTTTTGACAAAGTGTTTTAAGCGTTTTGTTTATACTTGAATTGCCACCTGCTGGATCGTGTGTACATTGTGCCCTGACAGGAGATATTTCCACCAATTCCGCCGCGTCAGTTCCCTTACAAGCATCAGGGTGATTCTGCCGTCCATTCCTGCTCCAGCTGTCACCTTCAATAAATTCAGCTGCTCACAAACGAGCGACTTTTTCCAACTTCCGTCCAGTTCAAACATGTCCCTTTCTAAATGAAGCATTCCTGTCCGCACACCTCGGCTCTAACTCTTCCCAGTAAGTAGGGTTAGGACAATGCTTATCAACGTGGCAAAATAGAACCACGTCCATTGACTGCTGTAGGATCACCAAAACCCGCCGCTTCCAATTCTAGTTTAATGCCTAACTTTGCAAACATGCTCCTCAAGGTGTTATTAGGACACGTGGTGGGTTTAGGCATGTATATTTCATTTTGCAAACTCACTGTGGACACTGGACCTGATCACCGAGTTTGTGTTGCTGCTATAGGTGTGATTTAATGATCAGATGCTCAGACTGATTCCGGTAATATTGCGACTCCTGCTATTTCCCCCCATTGCCCTCAGTCTAAGATTTTGGGAGCCGTGCTAATGATCGACTTATTGAAACCTGTTTCGAGATTAAAAAGGAAAGCATAAGCGAGCCAGTTTCCAAAATAAAGGGGCAGTTTGAAAATGCTCCTTCTTTATTGCAGTTTTTAATCTATCAGTCTGCGTCCCCGAAGTGTCCAAGAGATGATTCTCCTTTAATGGCGAATCAGCTGCTGTGGTAACAGCAAAATCGAACCCCCTTCCTGGCAGTTCTGTGTTTCCAGCTTGTCCAATATATCTTTCTCCATGATTTCAGTAAGAGACTATCAATCATTGGCGGGAGGTGATCATCACGGCACCTTTAGATATGTCAATAATTGTTTTTAAAACACACACAGCTGAGCAGGGCGGTAGGTTTTAGCAGTGCGTTCCCCCTGTATCCGAGTTCACACTGAGCTCCTCAGTTCCGCTCCGTGCGAAATGAGCAGAAACACTTCAGCCGCCCAGTGGCACCTCGCTTTTTGTTTCTCTAGATGGGAATATGACATTTCTGATTGGTAAATATGCAAGTGTATTGAAGTAAGATACGCTATCGGCTGGTCATTTCATCATTAAAGCAGTGAGCGAAACTGCATTATAATCAAACTGCAATCCCCATGTACTGAGCATAGAGACAGGGGCAGGCCATTCACTCCCTCCAACTTGTTCCGCTATTTAATTAGATCATGTCCAATCTGTGCCTTCACTCCAACTGCCCTCATATCCCAGCCTGACATAAACTTCGCAATCTGGATTTTCAATGTTGAACTGGCCCAGTCCCAGGATTTTGAGGCGGAGAGTTCCAGGTTTGCGCTACCCACTGTGTGAACGTGCTTTCTGATATCATTCCTGATTAACCTCGCTCCAATTCCAAACTTCATACCCCCTTGTTCTGGACTGCCCTCTTCCATCGTCCCTTTAGGAACCAAGATCTCACGATACACCTTACCAATTCCTTTGATCAGTTTAAGCAGCTCAGTCAGATCACCCATTACACTCCTGTACTCACAGGAATACAAGTGAATCTCAAATCTAGTCATAGAATCAGGTAATCCCTACAGTGCAAAAGGAGGCCATTTGGACCATCGAGTCTGCACGACCCTCCAAAAGGGCACCTGACCAAAACCCACTTTCCCGCCCCACTCCTCTAACCCCCTAACCTAACCTACACATCTTTGGGCCATTTAGCATGGCTAATGCATCTAAGCTGCCCATCTTTGGACTGTGGAAAGAAACCGGAGCAGCGGGAGGTAACCCACGCTAACACGGGGAGAACGTGCAAACTCCACACAGTCACCCAAGGCCGGAATTGAACCCGGGCAGCAGTGCTAACCACTGTGTCACCGTGCCGCCCCTCCATCATGGAATGATTCCATTAAAGCACAGAAGGAGGCCATTCAGTCTGTCCTGTCCATGCCGGCTTTCTTCAACAGCCATTCGCCTATTCCAACCTCTGCCTTTCTCCCATAGATCTGCAATTTCTTTAAATGGTTTTGAAATCCACAATTAAATCTGCCTCCACCACACACTTTCAAGCCGTGCATTCCAGATCCTAACCAGTCCCTGCAGAAAAATGATTTTCCTAGTAGTAGCATTGCTTCTTTTACCAATCACTTTACATTTCAGTCCTCTGATTCCCGATCCTTCCACGAATTGACACAGTTGTCATTTCCCCTATCCTGCTCTGTCCGGACCTCCCATGACTTTGAAGACGTCTATCAAATCTCTTCTCGACCTTCTCTTCACTAAAGGGGACGGCCCCAGTTCCGCCACAGTTCCCCATCTCTGGAACCACTCTTGGGAATCTTTGTTACACTGTCTCTGATGCTTTCACGCCTTTTTTAAAGTTTGGTGCCCAGAACGAGATATAACATGACGTTGAGGTCGAATTAGCGTCTGATACAAATTCTATCATAGCTTCCTCGCTTTTGTACTCTATGCGCCTTTTATAAAATCTTGGATCCATAATGCTTTATTAACCTCACTCTCAACCAGCCCTGTCACCTTCAATGAATTATTCACATATACCCATTTCGAATTGTACTGCCCCTTCTCTCTCTTTTCACCAACATGCATCACTTGACACTTTCCCCTATTAAATTTCACCTGCCATTTGTCCATTCCTCCATCCTGCTTCTGTCATTTTTCAGTCTGTCACTATCATTCTCATAGTTCACAATACTTCCAGGCTTTGGTTCACCCACAAATTCTGAAGTTATATCCTGTACACCCAACTTTAGGTCATTGCTGTGTATAAAGAACAGCAGGCGCCCTAACAAAGACGCCTGGGGAACCCCAGTTCCAAATGTAACCGTTCTTCACTCCTCTCTATTTCCTGTCAGTCAGCCAGTTTTGTATCCGTGCTGCTACTTTCCTGTTTATTCCATGGTCTCTATCCTTGCTGACAAGTCTGTTGTGTGGCACGTTATCAAATCCCTTTAGCAAGCCCATGTACACCACATCAACCACATTACCCTCACCCACCCTCTCTGTTGGTGGGGGTCTACAGTTCACGCAGGGAGTCTGAGTTGCTGCAATAACATGCACTTTCACACACATGTCGCCTGCAAATATGGACAGTGATGGTAGAGGTTCCAATATTCTTTCCAGCATATGGCTGACTAGGAAGCTATTCTGTTCTTACCGTCCGCCATTGTTGGAAAGATCTGCAGGTCAATTATCAACCTCTTTGGTTATATTGTTCGTGTACTTTCCTTGGGGTCGGACTGGAACCCAGAGCTTCTGGCCCAGAGCTGGAACTCTACCCACTGCTCCACAGGATCTCCCGTACCCTCTCTGTTACCTTATAAAAACATCAAATAAGTTATTTGAACAAGATTTGCCCTTCGCATATCAATGCTGGCTTTCCTTAATCCTGTCCTCCTAATCTATCACTTTTAACCCCCGAATCATTCTGGTGAGTCTGTACTTCCCATTACCAAACTAAACAATAGCTGCAGTCGTAAAGGGTAAAGGAATGACCCCCCCCCCCCCCCAACACACACACACACACACGCAGATCAAAGTATCAGTAGTATAACATGAATAGGGTTTTCTTTCGGTTAATAGAAACCTGCAGCCAGATGAAGATAGTAAATCAATGTCTATAAATCTCCCACACTAAACAAGGCTATGATGGGGGAGGTTTCCCCAAGAATTAAAATCGGGAGAAGCCAACTCCATTCAGGTCGGACTTTGAAGGGGTTGTTGATATTGGTTCCACGAGTCATGCGCAACCTTGGAGTTGGTTTTCAGGACAGTCCAACAAGCGGCCAAATAAACGTTCCGGCAGCCAAGTGGCTCTTAGGCACATGGGGAATCAAATAAAGATAACCCCCGCGTTTCAGTAGTTTCACCACTTACTGGGTTACTCTTCTGAAATACAGAGCAGGCACCATATGAAACACTCTGACCCGCTGTCACGATGGGAACCAGCTAGGAGCATTTTCAACTGCTCTGTTCATACTTCCCTCTGCATCCGAGGTGTAAAATGAATTAGACGCATAATCCTTATGAGCTGACCCGTGATTGCAGTGCACAGGATGCACAGAGAAAATACTCCCAACCCCGTCAACCTTCACAAAGATGTGCAGGTTAGGTGGATTGGCCAGGCTACATTGCCCCTTAGTGTCCTAAGATGTGCACGTTAGCTAGATTCGCCATGATCAAAGCGCAGGGTTTGCGGGGATAGGGCGGGGGAGTGGGCCTGGGTACAGTGCACTTTGGGATGGTCAGCGCAGACTTGATGGGCCGAATGGCCTCCTTTTGCACTATTGGGATTCTATAGATTCTATACTTGGTCATTTCAAGCAACGCGCGGAAGACACAACGTGCAAATAAAAGTATTGAATAATAAAACGAAATTCGTGTCCACATTAAACAGCCACTTCTGAGACATTTAATGTACAGGCCATTTGGTCCATCACAAGTGAAATAGCTATTTGAAAGAGGTACCTGGATAGTCACACCTTCCTCCACCTACTCTTTCCCTGTTACCCTGCACATGATATTTTTATTATATAGTGAATTGAAAGTTACTGACCTACTTCACCATCCTTTCAGTGGGTTCTAGCCGCTGCAGGACTTTTCAAACGCCATGCCATACTATGAAGCTTGCACAGTGACGACTTCAATGTCTCCACACTGGGGGAAGAGAATCGAACTGACTTGGACAACCGCTTGGTAAGTTTTAATGTTGTTATTTTGTGACAGCCCAGGTCAAAGAAATTCGCCATGGCTAGTTCAACATGTCCCGTGTGTGCCACCCAATACCATGCCGCATGTAGCCATTATTATTGCTTCAACATACTTTATTAAATATTCCCGTGTTTGAAGTGTGACTTTCTGGCGAAGCATTATTACTTATCTGACACTTGAGCAAATATACGTTTAAAGGAGGGTATATCCGTTTAAGGTTCCTTGATTGTTTAGAAGGCATGCGTGCTGTTAATAAATCATGGTGTCCTTTACAGTTTGGGCTAATATAAAATGCATTAGGGTTGATGGTGATGTAGCTTGGCGACTTATCCTTAATGCACGAATGTTATAATTTCAGGAGGCTTTTTAGCATTTAACCTTTTCCCTCCTAATATGCTATTGAGTTATTTAAGCTCTTTATCCAGAGGAACTCTCCTCAGGAAACAGCTGGCCGACGGCAAAGGTCTGTCCGTCAACTCAAGACAGACGTGATTACAAGCAAGAAAACCCATCCATAAGCAATTATCACATTAACGCAGAACATTGCATACTATCTCCAGATTAACAAAATCATGGGACGTGCACAACATGATAAATAACAGTAAACCTTTTGTTTAAAGGCATCTTTTGGCAATGTACCACTTTAAGTGCTAATGGGGCTGAAGGTTATTTGATATCGATAAGCGTGAATTGCTGAATTAAAACATTCTGTCAGCAGAAGAGATATAACGATTGATCAGCATACACTTGGACGTGGTCTGGAGTTAGAACAAAGTAAAACTGAGTTCTCCTTTCAGATAATATTCTGGCCCAATTTGCATTTCCAACTCAACCTGCTCATTGAAAGAAAATCTGATTCCCAGCATGAATATAGGTCATTTTTACGATTGGTAATGAATATGTTAGCGAATCTGTTCGTTACTTTGAATCCAAGCAACAAATGTGCTGCAGAGTAATTTTCATTTTTTTTTTACTTGTGGGGGTCTCTCTACAAAAATCGTGGAGATTGGTGGGGGGGGGGGGGGGGGGGGGGGCTTCTGGAGACCTCCTCTGCACACTATAGAGGATCTCTGAACTGCCAAACGAGAGCCTCGGTTAGTCAACGTAAATCCCTGTTGTCAATGCAGCAGAAATGGTCTTGTATGAGTAAACAGCATCGGCAATAATGTGCTGGCAGGTCAACAAATAATGACAAATAAAGATATCAGATGACCGAAGAACAGAAGTCCTATGACCTCGGAGACCCCATGGGATCCCTGAGGGTCCAGGACAGCCCGTTTAAACACGTTTCAAACGCTGCATCTCCTTAGTACCCAAGAAGCCCTCTTCCCCCTTCACTATTCGTTACTGTGGCTTACATCTGCCGAGTGCCTGTAAGGCTGAGAATTTCTGTACGGAAATGGAAACAATTACCCGCACTTCTGGACGATGTTTTGTTTGAACTTTGCATTTGCTTTGCAAGTTGAAATCGCTTTTAATCGACACTGAACTCGCGGTGTCCAATCTGAGTCAGTACTCCACCAGACTCTGGAATGAAGACAAATAACATTCCGTAACCTCCCCATATTTGGGTTTGAGGCGGGATCGACATTTAACGTGTGGTGACCCTCGGGTTAAATCACCACCAGCTCTCTCTCAAAAGGGGAGAACAGACTATTCTCCTCGCGGACTTTAGCGACTTTCATTTTCACATTTAATGCATTTGTAAACTGGATGTAAAAAGTCAGATGGGAATGCCCTCCCGCCCTCCCCCCATTGAGAATGCAATCATACCCAAAGCGCCCTCTTTCGGGCACCGCCCTTTCAGCCTCCAACTCAAGCCTGGGCTGATAGTTTTGAGGAATCAGTTCAAATCCCACCATGGCAGCTGAAGAATTAAAATTCAGTTCACGAATAAATCTGGAATGGGAAAGCTAGCATCAGAAATAGCGATCATAGAAGCATTGGATTGTCGTGAAAACAGAAACAATCTGGTTTACTCGTGTTATTTCGTGAAGGAAATCTGCCGCCCTGACTGGGTCCGGAATATATGTGACTCCAGACCCCACAACAATGTGGTTGATTCTTAACTGGCTTCTGAAATGGCCCAGCAAG
Organism: Scyliorhinus canicula; assembly: GCF_902713615.1. Lineage (NCBI taxonomy): Eukaryota > Metazoa > Chordata > Chondrichthyes > Carcharhiniformes > Scyliorhinidae > Scyliorhinus > Scyliorhinus canicula. The sequence continues at coordinate 213,563,405 of NC_052148.1, read as the reverse complement.
CCCCTGGGTTAAGGACAATCGAGGATGAGCAATAAATGTTGGCCTTGTCAGTAATATCCTTATCCTGGGATCGAATTTTTAAAAAAACATTAGAAAATAGAGCTCTACCTTTCTGGAGCCCAAACTGCAAGAGGAATACGGTTAAAATAAACAGATCAGACTTTTTTTAAAAACATATAATTTACCTCAAACGCGAGACGGGCTGTTCGAAACTGTTTTAAAAAGGTCAAACTTCATCAAAACTAAAAATCTAAAATTTACAAACAACGTAAACAATCGGGGCAGCGCGGTAGCATGGTGGTTAGCATAAATGCTTCACAGCTCCAGGGTCGCAGGTTCGATTCCCAGCTGGGTCACTGTCTGTGCGGAGTCTGCACGTCCTCCCCGTGTGTGCGTGGGTTTCCTCCGGGTGCTCCGGTTTCCTCCCACAGTCCAAAGATGTGCGGGTTAGGTGGATTGGCCATGCTAAATTGCCCATAGTGTCCTAAAAAGTAAGGTTAAAGGGGGGGTTGTTGGGTTACGGGTATAGGGTGGATACGTGGGTTTGAGTAGGGTGATCATTGCTCGGCACAACATCAAGGGCCGAAGGGCCTGTTCTGTGCTGTACTGTTCTATGTTCTATGTACGTGTACATTTGCCCCGGACATTTCATCAAACAGAACGACATTCTCCCGTTAAAACAGCTTAAACTGGGGGATTTTAGGACCATGAAATAGACCTATGATTATGGACATACCATCAAGCGATTCCGCCAGGATTGACTGGATGTTCTTTACCACCTCCTCAATCTAATCCTCCGTGCATTTGTTCGCCGTGTGGATGAACCCAGTCAAGTGGAGTTTGCTCCTATCCCCAGTTGGGCCGAGTAGGCGAGGAGACTTCTCTTTGCAAAAGTTTTTAGAAGAATGGTCCGGGAATAAATCCCACCAGGCTCTCCCCCTGAACATTTCGCTGAGCCAAGATTGGTTTAGGGCCCTGCCCCTTCTCCTGGAGCTCTCTCCCCGCTTGGATCCCCAGATGCCGAATATTGGGGTCTATCCAACACCCGAGTCACCGGAGCTTGCTTTCGTTAAGTGTGTACAAGTGGAACTGGTACAACTTCCCAGTGGTTTATTTGGGAATAAAACAATGGACATGTATGCTACGGCCTGTATTTTGATCTGTCTTGACTGCAGTAGGGAGGAAGGGTATTTTTTAAGTAATGCATTATTATTGGGGTTATAACCACCGATTCATTCAAACATCCCGGACATTGAGGTTGGAAAATGGGCTTCCGAATGTTACCACAAACCTCCCAGAGAAACTTGTCTCTTTCTGATCAAGTTCAATACAATTGGACAAAGTGCCTTCCTCAGTGGGCCCTACACCGTTTGCCATCATGAATAAGTTTGGTTCTGTGTAGCAGTGCGGGAGATGATGGCCTCTATCGAGCGACAGCCAAATCCAGTCACTTCTTCCTAACTGGCGCATTTTGGGATTGTCTGCCTTGGCAATATCGCTTTGGTATCTTCAATACAATATCGATTGTGTTTTGGGGGCAGTTTATTTCCGTGGATCAACTCAAGTCATTAAACGGATTGAATCCGCTTGAGAGGCGTTTCCAGCCGCAACAACTCGAGATCCCATGGCAATGAACTGCATTTTGGGCTTTGCCTGGCAGCTAAGTGTGCCGGGGATATAAAACAACCAGTTACTGATACTAACTGGAAAGGGGCAATGATACCCGCGGTTTCCTTGGACCGCGGCAGCATCCATACCCGCACCACATGCTTATTGTACCACACAAAGTGCATTTAAAATAGAAAATGGTGGGAAATTTTCAATAGGCTGGTCATCATCCGTGCAAAGAAAGACAAAGTTGACATTTCACCTCCATGGCTTTCTGAAGGGAAAAGGTTAGACGAGTAAGCGGTTTCAAGCAAAATAAGAGAGGAGGGAACGAGGGGGGGTGGGGGGTGTGGGTGAGGGGAGAACTAAAGAGGAGGCCTGAGAGAGGTGGGCAGGCAGGAGGAAATCAATCACCAAATGGATGGTGCAAGGCACAAGGAGGTGGCGAGGAAACAAGTAACGAGACACAAGCCGAGTGTTAAGGAGGTGGACACGAGAGAACAGCATCAACACCAGCAACTGACATCTCAACAATCAGAGGATTCAATGTGGAGTCGGAAAAGCTGTGAATCGACGGGTGAGAGATGGTTCCTCGCGCTCACGTTGAGTTTTATTGGAACAGTAGGTGGGGGGGGGGGGGGGGGGGGCAAGGGCCGAGCGGCTAGATTGCGAGAGAGGCGGAGAATTAAAGGGACAGGACGATTGGAAACTCCCAGCCATGTGTGTGATGGCGGTTGTATGACCCAACCCAATGTAGAGAGGTGGGGGGAGCAGCCAGTATAACACAGAACATTGAAAGACATGCAAGCCAATGGCTGGTTCAACTTGAAGGAATGACTAGGGCCCTGGACAGTGGGAAGTGAGGGGATATAAATGGAGGCACTGTCCTCTTTAAATAATAATCATGCTTTTAGATAGCATCTGTTCTTGATGATTCTGCTGTTGCTCACTGGCAGCTTCGGCCCATTGATGTCTTTTGTTTTACATTTATCCCTTTGTTCGTGTTATCTCCCATCCTTCCACCCTGTCTTTTTGTGCCCCTCCCCTTGCTGTGCTTCCTTAAAACCTGTTACAACTTCCACTTTTCTCCGGGCCTAACAAAGGTCATCGCCTTGAAAGGTTAAGCGTGTTCCCCACCCCAGATGTTACTGGGCCTACGGAGTGTTTCCAGCATCGCATCTCTGTTCGGAAAGATTCCCAGCAGCCACATTATTCTGTTTTTGCATTGATGCTGAAACATTTACAGAACCGTTTGTAACAACGCTTTCCGGATCCTTGTAATTGGGGTTAAACATTTTCTCCCTTCCACAAAACCTAGCAGAGAATATATGTGTAGCCCACAATCGGCCGATCGGAAGAATTGTTTTCTGATCTCTGAACTCTATGGCAACTCAAACAGGACCTGCAGACCTGGTGGCGTCTTTTTTTTAAACCAGCAGTGACACGTTTGAGGGCCTTTTAGCATTTCAACCACTCTCACCGGCTCAGCACGTCTTCAGCCTTTGTACCTGTCACTGACAGTAAAGCGCTCTGAAATTGAAAAGACCCCCTTCTGATCAACTTGAAATGCTTAATCTTGCGAGTACAGTCCTGCAGAGCCGCACATTGTGATCCTCGTATCCAACTCCTGTGTGTTTTACTGAAAAGAACATCGAAGTATACTGTGTCCTGAACGTCTGAAATCCCTTCACTTTGTTATATCCACTTGATCTGCTGGATGACAAGAGTCCACCCCTAATAAGATCATCTGCACATACAGCACTAGCTGAAACAGTTCAAAGAATTAACTGGATTAGGCAGAGTTGAAAATGGAATGGGCAACCTTTCAAATTGGCCTTGTAGGCTTAGAAATGAAACAACATCTGGGTGGATGGGCGGAGGGACAGGCGGAGGGACCGGCGGAAGGACCGGCGGAGAGACTGGCGGTCGGACTGGCGGACGGACGGATGGATGAAAAGATGGTTGTGTGGATGGATGGAATAATATGTGACCAGCGAAAGGAAGAACCAAACCTTTAAGACATGTCAGTTGGATACATGAACCTGTTTGATTTCTGCCCGTCTGCAAATGTTAAACATTAGTAAATTTAGAGGAAATACCCACATCAATGAACGGCCTCTTTAGCCCATAGCAAGTAGTATGTCTCGCTGAATCTAATCATTCCAATTCTGGCATTAATTTACATCCTTAAACATAAATGCCTCGAGTTTGGTTCCGATTTAAAATCAGCGACTAATAGGACAATGTTCATTAATATCAACAAATGGTCCCATGATTGACTGCATCGCCTGTATTTCCTCTCATCAGAGTACGGGGACATTTAAGTGAACATGCGTTTCTTAAATAATCTTTATCTAGCCATTGGGTGGGATATTCTGAGTGGTCCTTTGGCTGAACTATAAGTAAGCTCACGTTTCTGTGTTTTCTTAATTCTCTGCAACAATCCTTGGAAACTTTTAATGGATGTAATTCCACCCAACTTTTTCCAGTTTTAACACGCGCGAAAATATTACAGGGGACAAATTGATATTTTGAATGCTATTAGAAGCATGTGGGTTCTCCATGTCATTCACGACTTTTCTGAGACCGAATTAAAAAAACCTTCTAATACGCAAGTCTTTTTAAAAGTTGCCTGTATTTTTCAAAGCCGCGCCTGATCATACTTGTTTTGCAGATTTTTAATACGGTTTCTGTTGATGTCGAATTAAATCGGACTAATATTACACAACATATGTTTTAAATTGATCAAGTAATTTTTTTAAAAGGGAATCATACTTCAATGTTAGCAGACTGCTGAATGGGCTGTATTGTTCATGTATTAAAATAATCTGTTATAGGAAGGAAGCACTGAAACATTTTCCTGATAGATTGCAGTGTCAATATCATAAATGGCACCAAACGTTGTCATGGATCCATAACGTGTTTGTGTCTGTGATAAAAATAATTGTACCCCAGATATGGTGGGCACATCGCTTTACATAATATAGAATCATAGAATCCTTACTGAGCAGTCGGAGACCATTCGGCCCATCGAGTTTGCACCGGTCCACTCCGCCCTCTACCCGTAATCCAGTAACCTAACCTGCACATCCCTGGACACTACGGGGCAATTTAGCATGACCAATCCATCGAACCTGCACATCTTTGGACTGTGGGAGGAAACTGGAGCACCCGGAGCAAACTCCACACAGACACCCAAGGTCGGAATTATAGAATTTATTTATTTTAGGTGCTTCCTGAAACAATTGAAAGAGGGATTATTTCTCTACATTAGCAGCCTGCAGTTATGATTAGTTTTCTTACATAAATCTGCATCTGAAAGCTTCGTGTACACTGATGGTTAAGATGTGCTGCTTTCTCAGGCCAGTGTTAAATCATGTTCAGCAGTTCACAACTGCTCCAATAATGAAAACAGCAGCACCTGGCTGGACCTGGAATATCTACCTTGCTTGGATGAACAAATAATAGGTAATATTCATACCAACACATGCCAGATAGCTGCCGTCATGAACAAGAGAAAGGTCTGCCATGTCCTTCTGACCTTCAGTGGAACCACCATCACTGAGTTGCCCTCACCATCAGTATCAACAGAGCATTCGCCAGAAGCTGATTTGCATCAACCATATTAATGCCAGAGGGACAGGAGCAGGGCAGGGTACTCTTGCAATAAGTGGCTTACCTTCTTAACTCTCATAGCTTTCAAAGTTTTTTGCCCAGGACCCATTTTACCAACCGGCCATCCTTCAGGACTCATGCTGGCCAACCTTCGCAACACATGGTTGCCGACCTTCCCGACCCAGTCAGCGGTTCCAGATGGCAACTCATCACCAGCTTCTGAAGGGCAACTAGGGATGGGCAATAAATGCTGGCCTCACCAGGAATGGCCACATCCCGTAAAATGAATACAAAAAGCTTTGCGACCCACCATTTTCAGTTACCTTAAATGTGACAGGTGATCCTGCTTTGTCTTCACGATCTCACTTGCTTTGTTGTTCAATGTTACATTTCTGATAATGACTTCAGCTGATGATCTAAGATCTCACTGAATCCATTGAAAAAACTAAAGAGGTTAGTCCTCGAACTCGCCATGCTTAGTCTTCAAATGTCTTTGAAGTTTATGTTTTTAAACTTTCATTTGCTCGTGCTTCCGTGCACATAACACATATGAACTTTGAATCCTGATTTGCAGTGGCACAATTAATAACCCATACCTCAAGTAATCATCTTTAGGCTGTTTTGTTACTGTTTTCAGCTTCTTCTTCATGGCTCTTCACCAGAGGCCCTGGTGTTTACACCAGCACTGCTGGCTGCTGCAAGATGGAGGAATCGCTCATACGTGCCCAGAGCATGTGTTGTCATTGTTTGGGTCGCATGACCTGCTCTCTGCCACCGGTACAGGTAGGAAGACACTAGCGATTAAAATATAAATCTGCTCCTGGGTTAGCACGCTGACATCAGGAAGAGGTGTTCTGCTCTGCTGGGTTCTGGAACTGCACATTGCTGAGGGGTCATGCGTGAATGGAATGGCTGGCATTCTGAAAGCTGGTTGTGGGCAGCAGTTTTCAAAGCTGGTGGCACCATTGAGCACTTTTTCCCACAATCGGAAATGCCAATGCATGGCCCCGCAATTGGGAACGCTGTGACACATGGCCCCAAGACCCACCCGACACCTGCCCATGACCCATCCATGGGTCGCACCCTGGGTTTGAAAATGATTGATCTATGAGACCAAGGCAGAACAACAATGGAATACTCATCAGTTGCCTGGATGGGCGCAGTGCATCAACATTCAAGAAGCCGAACACCATCTTGGCCAAAGCAGTGTAATTGTTCAACACCCTAGGTGATGGGTGGCACAGTAGCACAGTGGTTAGCACTGTAGCTTCACAGCGCCAGAGTCCCCGCTGGGTCACAGTCTGTGCAGAGTCTGCACATTCTCCCCGTGTCTGCGTGGGTTTCCTTCAGGTGCTCCAGTTTCCTCCCACAGTCCAAAGATGTGCAAGTTAGGTGGATTGACCGTGCTAAATTGCCCTTAGTGACCAAAGATTCGGAGGGGTTATTGGGTTACGGGGATAGGGTGGATGTGTGGGCGTAGGTTGGGTGCTCTTTCCAAGAGCTGGTGTAGACTAGATAGGCTTGAATGGCCTCCTTCTGCACTGTAAATTCTATGTAAGTGGGTCAGTGTAGACTCGATGGGCTAAACGGCCTCCTTCTGAATTCTATGTTCTATGTTCTATCAATGGGATCAATACTTACCCACCCTTCAACCTACTCAGCAGATTGTTGCTATGATATTATTTGTGTTTAGACTGTAAGCATTTCATAAAGTGAAAAAAAGTAACTTCAAAATTGATTTAATTGCTTGACTGGCTGATATTTATATCAGTATGCCGTTGGAGATAGTGATGCAGTGTTGTGACAGTGGAATAGTAAACAGAGGTTGCATGCTTTGCAGACCTGGGTTCAAATCCCAGTGCCGCTGTTCGTGATTATATGATTTCTCTCATCGGACAGAAAACACAGTCAGAACAACTGGGTCATTTTCAAAATTGTGACTAGTGTATCACATAGATTTGGATGTTAATATTCCCAAATTAGCAGATAGCATGAAACTAGATGGAGTTATCAAAAGAATGCAAATCTGTCTCAAAAGGACTTGACGAGGCAAAGCAAATTTGGCAGAAGGAATACAAAGTGGAGAAATATGAGGTCATCCACTCTGGTACGAGAAATATAAATATTTCTTAAGTGATGAGAAGCTGCGATGTGCCCCTTCAAAGGGACTTTGGAGTCATATTTTGTGAATCACTGTGAATCTGCATGCAGGAGCAAAGATATCTTACTGCAATTATTTGGAGCCATGGTGAGAGGACACCTGGGGTATGCTGTGCAGTTTTGGTCTTCTTACCCAAGGAAAGGTATCCTTGCCATAAAGGGAGTGCAATTAATGTTCACCAAATTAATTCCTGGGATGGCCGGATTGTCCTATGAGAAACAATTAAACAGACTGGGCCTTAATTTTCTGGAATTCAGAAGAATGAGAGGTCATCTCACTGAAGCATGCAATATTCTTACATGACTGGACAGGGTAGATGCAGGAAGGATGTTACCATTGGCTGGGGTTCTAGAACCAAAGGGAGACGGTCTCAGAATAAGGGGTAGGTCAGTTGGGACTGAGATAAGGGGGAATGTATTCACTCAGAGGGTGGTGAATCTTTGAAATTCTTTACCCCTCGTGCCTGTGGAGGGTAAGTCATTGAGCATATTCAAGACTGAGATCATAGAATCTATGGCACTGAAGCAGGCCGTTCGGCCAAAACTGGTCCATGCCAACCAAAAAGCCCATCTAAGCTAACTCCATTTGTCTACAGAATCATAGAATCCACGGCATGGGGAATCGATTTCTATTTTTTAAAAGCATCAAGGAAAACGCGGATAGTGCAGGAAAATGATGTTGAGGTAGAAAATCAACCGTGATGTCATCGAATGGTGGAGCGGGTTCGAAGGGCTGAATGGACTACTAGTTCTATTTCTTATGTTCTTATGATCTAACCTGCAGTCCAACAACTCGCGCTGACATTTGCAATGCTACAGAGCAATGAACAGAACGTACAAGTAATAATAATAATCTTTATTAGTGCCACAAGTAGGCTTATATTAACACTGCAATGAAGCTACTGTGAAAATAGCACAGTAAATCTATGAATTCCGTATTTACACGAGCTATGTCACCGACTCCTGTACAGTAGAAATCAGAGGTGCTAAAAGTATTCTTGTTCAATAAACTCGCCTTTCAACTGAGATCTAATTTGAACATTTGCAAAGAACAAAGGAAGAATAAAGAACAATACAGCACAGGAACAGGAAAGCAATAAGCAAATTATTTAAATGTTCGAATTGCCTGGTTTAGAGAGGTCTAAAGAGGTGATCAAGGATGTCCCATATTGGGTCAATTCCTCTGATGGGTCACAAATGCAAAATACCGTGGAAGCTGAAAATCTGAAATAAAAACAGAAAACGCTGGAAATACTCAGCAGGCCTGTCAGCATCTGTGGAGTATTTGCAGCATTCTCTGTTTTTATGCCGTAATAACATGTACAAAACAAATCAACTGATGTAGACACTACTAAAAGATATTCCTAGCTGGAAGATGCTGGAATTTTAAAGAAATGTTAAGGCACCAGGGCCAGAACTCTGTTAAGGAAAATATTTGGTCTTTCTTAAATTTTTTCGCATGGCCTTTGACCTTGTGAAACATACGCTCGACCCGGAAGTTTAAGCGGTTTAGCCAGTAAGAATAAGGATATGCACCTGTTGTTTTGCTTAAGTGCATTTTGTGATTAGCACTTAGCACAGTCTTTGATGATATGAAATGCAAATATAGCATCAACAAAACAAACACGTCTATTATTAAGGCTTGCTTTTAGAAATGCGTGGCATTGATTTAAGTACTGGGTTAAGAAACAGTGTGCGCCAATGCCTTATCCCAGGAGAGCGGAGCAGACGTTCAGGCTCCTGTTCTTGGAAGTGGAGCAACCTGAGTCTTCGGATGGAAGCATTGACTGCAAGTACTGCTTTCTTCGGGTTTTTTTTTTTAATTTTCTAAGCAAGTAACTGAAAGCTGCGTCCTAATGGTTATTGCTACTATCAGCGGAAAGAGAAAAAAAAATCATTGAGGGCAACCACACACACACACACACAAGACGTCTGGAGTGGAAATATAGAACAGGGAGGGAGGGGGGATTGCAGTGCTGGCAAATTGAGATGCGATGAGAAAGGTTCCCCTTGCTCTTTCGGAGGACTCTTTCTCAAGTGGAGCAGCGACCTCACTTGGCGAAAGTGCGGTATTACTTCAAGTGGGAAACATCCAGGATTTCCTCTCCCTCTGATCGGAGTGAACCTTTGCTGCTGTGTGGACGGAGGCATCTTCACTGACCTCGCAAAGCGGCAGTGCCTCACCTGGGAGCTGAGACCAAAGGGAACAGAAATGCATTGGCATGTGAATGGCATCTTTTTTTCTAAATTTAGAGTACACAATTATTTATTTTTTTCCAATTAAGGGGCAATTTAGCGTGGCCAATTCACCTACCCTGCACAACTTTGGGTTGTGGGGGTGAAACCCACGCGGACACGGGGAGAATGTGCAAACTCCACACGGACAGTGACCCAGAGCCGAGATTCAAACCCGGGTCCTCAGCGCCGTAGTCACAGTGCTAACCACTGCCACCCTCGTGTACAGCATCTTCCATGGCCCGAGGACGTTCGGTGAAATAACTTTGGAGTTGTAAGCATGGTGTTGTCGTGTTGGAAATGACACTGGCAGTTTATGTGCAGCAAAGTCGTACAGCCGACAATATGATAATGACCAGGTCATCTGTCAGAAATAGAACAAAGCTGGAACGCACCCCATGGGTTCGGCAACAAAAGGCCATCCAGAAAATTACAGAGGGAAATATGGTAGCACAGTGGTTAGCACTGGTGTCTCACAAGCATAGGGATCCAGGTTCAATTCTGATGTCATGTGACTGTCAGTGTGGAATATATACGTTCTCCCCATGTCTGTGTGGGTTTCCTCCCACAGTCCAAAGATATGCAGGTTAGGTGGATTGGCCATGCTAAATTGCCCCTAGTGCCCAAACGTTAGGTGGGGTTACTGGGATCCGGTCGGGAAGTGGGCGGAGGTAGAATATTCTTTCAGAGGATCGACACAGACCCGATGGGCTGAATGGCCTCCTTCTGTACTGTAGGTATTCCTTGAAGACAAACAAAGTACTTTCCTCATAAAGGAATGCTGGAATCTTAACCCAAAGAGAAAATGCTGGAAAATCACAGCAGGCCTGGCAGCATCTGCAGGGAGAGAAAAGAGCTAACGTTTCGAGTCCAGATGACCCTTTGTCGAAGCTGAAGTACTTTCCTGAACAGGATATTAGTTCTGGGGCGGGATTCTGTTTTCTCAGGCTAAGTGTTGATACCGACGCAGAATTTGTGGACTTTCACAACAGCAAAACTGGATCAATTCAGCGATTGTGGAGGGGCTAGCACTGGCAGCATGTGGAACACAATCGATTCCAATGAAAAACGGTGCCAGATTGCCGGGTCTGTGATTGACACTCGGGAGGCTGACAAGCTGCAGCCGCATATACATGTTACAATCCCCACACACACCATCCCAGCCAACAATATGGCACTGGTTGTGCTGGAGTACGCTCATCCTGCTGATGGGTCAGCCGGGGCCAGAGGGCACCCAGGGGAGTGTCCTGGGGGGGACACCTAAATGACCCATGGCCTTAAGTTTACAGTAGGCTGTTAGCAGCGTGTGCAGCTGCATGGCTGCCTTGCTGGCTGCGGCAATGGTGTCCCATGCCATTCCACCCCCACCCCACAGCCCACCATCTGGCCACCCCCCGATACTCCCCCCCCCCCCCCCCCCCGCCGTGGCTGAAGACCCCCAACTAGTGGCACAACTGTCAGCACACTGTGGCGATGTAGCACACTTTCTGTACTCCCTCTCAGCAGCCACAATGCCGGTTGCACAATTTTTTTTTTAATAAAACATTTTATTGAGGTATTTTTGGTATTATAGCAACAATAAAATAAAAAATGTACATGAAACTATAAACATAGTGCAAAAGCCGTCTCCCTCCCTGACAGGTCCCACCTTTATTAACTCCCTACTCTAAGCTGAACTAACGATTAATTTTCCACGAAGAAGTCGACGAACGGTTGCCACCTCCGGGCGAACCCTAACAGTGACCCTCTCAAGGTGAACTTGATTTTCTCCAAACAGGGAAAGCCAGCCATGTCCGATAGCCAGGTCTCCAACTTTGGGGACTTTAAGTCCCTCCAAGCTAATAGTATCCGTCTCCGGGCTATCAGTGAAGCAAAGACCAGTACGTCTGCCTCTTTCTCCTCCTGGATTCCCAGGTCTTCTGACACCCCGAAAATCGCCACCTCTGGACTCAGCGCCACCCTTGTTTTCAACACCGTGGACGTGACATCGGCAAACCCCTGCCAAAATCCCCTCAGTTTCGGACATGCCCAGAACATGTGGAAATGGTTCACTGGTCCTCCCGCACATTTCGCGCACCTGTCTTCCACCCCAAAGAATCTGCTCATCCGGGCCACTGTCATGTGAGCCCGATGAACGACCTTGAATTGCATCAGGCTGAGCTTGGCACATGTTGTGGACACGTTGACTCTACTCAACGCATCCGCCCATAGACCATCCTCTGTCTCTCCTCCCAGCTCCTCCCACATGCTTCAGCTCCTCGGTCTGGGTCTTCTCTGACCCCATAAGTTCCTTGTAAACGTTTAAGATGCTCCCTTCTCCTACCCACCCTCTGGAAACTACCCTGTCCTGAATCCCCCTTAGCGGTAGGAGTGGGAAGGTTGACACCTGTTTACGTAGGAAGTCCCACTCCTGCAGGTATCTGAATTTGTTTCCCCTCGCCAACCTAAACTTCTCCTCCAGCGCCCTCATACTCGGAAAGCTCCCCTCTATAAACATATCCCCCCATCCTCTCAATCCCTTCTCGCCGCCATATCCGGAACCCCCCATCCATACTTCCCGGAGAAAACCGGTGATTATTACAGATTGGGGACCAGACCGATGCTCCCTCTGCTCCTACATGTCTCCTCCATTGCCCCCAGACTCTCAGGGCCGCCACCACGGGGCTGGTGGAGTACTGTGCTGGCGGGAACGGCAGAGGCGCGGTTACCAACGTCCCCAGACTGGTGCCCTTGCATGAAGCCGCCTCCATACGCTCCCATGCCGACCCCACCCCCACCACCCACTTCCTGATCATGGCTATATTCGCCGCCCAGTAATAGTTACTAATCTTTGGCAGAGCCAGCCCGCCCTCTCCCCGACTCCGCTCAATCATTACCTTCCTTACTCACGGGGTCTTGCCCACCCAGACAAAGCCAGTGATCACTTTGTTGACCCGTTTAAAAAGGACCGCGGAATAAAGGTGGGGAGACATTGAAACACAAACAGGAATTTCGGGGGGACCGTCATCTTCACCGTCTGCACACTCCCAGCCAGTGACAACGGAAGCGCGTCCCACCTTCGAAAATCATCCTTCAGTTGGTCCACTAGTGGGGCCAGATTTAATTTATGCAGCCGGTCCCATTCCCGTGCCACTTGAGTGCCTATGTACTTAAAGCTTCCCCCTACTAATCTAAATGGCATTTCCCCCAATCGCCTCTCCTGTCCCCTCGCCTGGACCGCAAACATCTCACTTTTCCCCATATTTATCTTATACCCCGAAAACCGGCCAAATTCCCCGAGAATCCTCATGATTTATTCCATCCCATCTATTGGGTCCGATACAAACAGAAGCAGGTCATCTGCATCGAGCAAGACTCTGTGCTCCCCCACCCCCAGCCCAGAGCAGTCCCTTCCAGCCCCTTGAGGCTCTCAGAGCAATTGCCAGCGGCTCTATAGCTAGTGACAGTGGGGAGAGGGGGCATCCCTGTCTCGTCCCCCGGTGCAGTCTAAAATAGCCGGATTTTGTCCTATTCATCCGTATGCTTGCCACAGGAGCCTGATACAGCAACCTAACCCAGTCAATAAAGCCCCGCCCAAATCCGAACTGTCCCAGCACCTCCCACAGATAATCCCATTCTACCCGATCAAAAGTCTTTTCTGCATCCATTGCGATCACTACCTCCACCTCCCTACCTTCCGGGGGCATCATGATCACATTTAACAACCTTCTTACATTGGCCACCAACTGCTTACCCTTAATAAACCCCGTCTGGTCCTCCATAAGAACGTCCGGAACACAATCCTCAACCCTGGAGGACAAAATTTTGGCCAGCAATTTGGCATCCACATTCAACAGGGATATTGGCTTGCAGGACCCACACAGCTCCAGTTTCATGTCCCGCTTCAGAATCAGCAAAATTGTGGCCTGTGACATTGTCAGGGGCAGCGCCCCTCTTTCCCTTGCCTCATTGAACATCCTCATCAACATCGGCCCCAATATCCCAGAGAACTTTTTATAAAACTCCACTGGGCACCCGTCCGGCCCTGGGGCTTTACCCGACTGCGTGGTCTTCAGACCCTCCACTATCTCTTCCAAACCGATCGGGGCCCCCAGCCCTTCTACCAGCTCCCGTCCACCTTTGGGAATTTCAGCCCCTCCAAAAAGTGCCTCATTCCCTCTGGCCCCGTTGGGGTTCCGACCTAGACAGCCTACTGTAGAAATCCCTAAATGCCTTATTAACCCCTGCTGAATCTCCAATCAGGTTCCCATCTCCGTCATTAACTTTTCCCTATCTCCCTGGCTGCCTCCCTCTTTCTAAGCTGCTGTACAAGCATTCTGCTGGCCTTCTCTCCATACTCATAGATCGCCCCCCTCACCTTTCTCAGCTGCTCCACCCTCCCTGTGGTTAACAAGCCAAACTCCACTTGTAGCCTCTGCCATTCCCTTAAAAGCCCTGCCTCTGGGGTCTCCGCATACCTCCTGTCGATCTGTAGTATCTCCTTTACCAGTCGGTCCGTCTCTGCCCTGTCCGCCTTCTTCCTATGGTCTGGATCGAGATCAGCTCTCCTCTGACCACCGCCTTCAGTGCTTCCCAGACCAACGCTGCTGAAATTTCCCCCGTGTCATTGACCTGCAGGTTGCTTTGAATATATTTCCTCAGCCGCTCGCACACCCCTTCGTCAGCCAAAAGTCCCCCATCTAACCTCCAGTGTGGGCGCTGGTTACTGCCTTTACTAACCTGCAGGTCATCCCAGTGCAGAGCATGGTCTGAGATTGTGATCGGCGAGTACCCCGTGTCCACCACGCCTGCTAGTAAGGCCCTGCTCAAAATAAAGAAATCAATCCGAGAATACACTATATGCACATGAGAGTAAAAGGAGAACTCCTTCCCCTCGGCTGCCCAAATCTCCATGGATCCACCCCCCCCCCCCCCCCCCCCCCCCCCCATCTGCTCCATGAACCCTTTCAGTTCCTTTGCCATTGCTGGCACCCTGCCTGTTTTCAAGCTTGACCGGTCCAAGCCAAGGCCAATAACTGTGTTAAAGTCCCCTCCCATGACCAACCTGTGTGAATCCAGGTCCGGTATCTTCCCCAGTATCCTCTTTATAAACTCCACATCATCCCAATTTGACGCATACATATTTACTAATACCACCTGCACCCCCTCCAGTTTCCCACTGACCATAATGTACCGACCTCCCACATCCGAGACTATTCTACCCGCCTCAAACACCACCTGCTTATTGATCAGGATCGCGACACCTCTAGTCTTTGAATCCAGTCCCGAGTGAAAGACCTGACTGACCCAAACTTTCCTCAATCTAATCTGGTCAGTTATTCTAAAGTGCGTCTCCTGCAACATTACCACGTCCGCCTTCAGTCCCTAAGATGCACGAACAAACGTGCCCTCTTGACCGGCCCATTTAACCCTCGAACATTCCAGGTGATCAGCCTAGTTGGGGGGCTCATTGCCCCCCCCCCCCCCTCTTCGCGAATCAGCCATCCCCTTTATTGGGCCTGCCTCCAGTCCACGCTCTGTGCCTCCACCGGTCCGCCCCTAGGCAGCCTCCGCCCCCAACCTCCTCTCTGTCCCTTAGCCCAAGTCCTTCACTCGTCAGCAGAACATTTACCCCCTCACCCCCTCGTAACAACACTCTGTAATCCAACCCCTTTACTAAACCGAACACATGCACAACCCCTTTACTAAACCGAACATATGCACAACCCCCACTGCGCTTCTGTGAGCTAGCCCGCCCAGCTAGCTTGGTGGCCCCCATCCATGGTGCCGGATAGTCTCCCACCTATTGTTCCCTCCCCACCCTTCCTCCCCCCCAACTCAAACAAACATACTTCAACATCAAACAATTGCCCAACAGAAAAACACCAAGATCTAAACAAGCTCACCTCCATCCCCCAACAGTGCAAATGAAAACCTTAACTCACTCAGCTCTACCTCTGGTCCCAAATGAATGCAAAAGGCATTACAAACCGCTTCCACGAAACAAAAAAAACGAGAAACTTCTTTTGCTTTTTTAAAAGAACAGAAAAACAAAAAAAAATGAACGTTGCAGCAAAGTTCAAAAGCTCTCAGTCCACCACCAGTCCTTTTCTTTTCGCGAAGTTCAGCACGTCCTCAGGCGACTCGAAATAAAAGTGCTGTTCCTCGTGCATGACCCAGAGACGGGCTGGATACAACAGTCCGAACTTCACCTTTTTCTTAAAAAGGATAGACCTAATCTGGTTGAAGCCTGCTCTTCGCCTGGCCACCTCCACACTCAGGTAAACCTGCAGGATACTGTTGTCCCACTTACAGCTCCGTGTATGCTTGGCCCACTGTAGAATTCACTCCTTATCCAAGTACCTATGGAATGTCACCACCATTGCCCTTGGGGGTCTCCCATTCACAGCTTCCTAGCAAGTGCTCTGTGAGCCCTGTCCACCTCCAAGGGTTGGGAGAATGCCCCATACCCCAGCAGCTTCTCAAACATATCTGCGATGAATGCCCCAGTGTCCGCTCCTTCGGACCCCTCCGGGAGCCCAACGCTTCTCAAGTTCTGCTGGCGGGACCTATTCTCTAGGTCCTCCACCTTCTCCAGGAGCTTCTTCTGCTGGTCCCTCAGCATCCCCACCTCCAACTCCACCGCAGTTTGATGTTCCTCCTGCTCAGACAGCACCTCTCTACCTTCTGGATCGCCCGATCTTCGGCGTCCAATCTAAGCTCCAGCCGTTCAATTGACTCTTTTATTGGGTCCAAGCAGTCCCGTTTCTGCTTAGCAAAGCCTTCCTGAATAACTTGCATCAGCTTCTCCGTTGACCGCTGGGTCGACAAACCAGAGGTCGGTCCTTCACCATGCTATCTCCCGCTGCAGCTTCAGCCTAAGCCTTCTCTGTCTTTCTGTTTCTGCCTTTATGAGCACTTCTAGTCCTTCTCTCCATGTACCGATGTGGGAATTCAGTACACAATTGCCTCTGTCTTCAGTTTTACAATTCAAGTCCAGTAGAAAATCAGAGGAAAAGGTCCAAAAGTCCAACCCGAGCGGGAGCCACCAAATGTGTGACTTACTCCTTCATAGCCGCCACCGGATATCCGGTTGCACGATTTTTAAAAGCACAAGTGAACCTCACTGTCGGGAACTCAGCCCATCAGAGGTGGAGCATCGTGGAGGCCCCGGAGAATACCGGGTCGGGCCTGCTAATGATTTGCAAATGGTGTTTACTATATGTGCATTCTGGTCCGCATTGACGTCGCTGTTGAGGTGATGGAGAATTGCAATTTGGTGTCAAATCACCGCTCGCCGCGATTTAAGCATCTGAATTTATCTGCCGCCCAATCGCATTTCATGATTTTGGTGTGAGCCAACAGAGAATCCCGCCCCTGGTGTCAACGTTTCTCTAGAATTCCAATATGTTCACCAGCTCAGAAAAAGGGAAGCAGCCAGGGAGTTAGGGAGAGTAAAGAGTAGAGGTGGGAATATGGACCAAGAGAGGCTGACTGAGATGTTTAAGGACTTTTACAGCAAATTATATGAGTCGGAACCCCCGGCGGGGGTGGAGGGGATGAGGCAGTTCTTGGGTCAGTTCAGGTTCCCGAGGGTGGATGAGGCTCTGGTGGAAGGGCTGGGAGCCCCAATTGAAATTGAGTAAATAATTGAGGGCTGGAGGGCATGCAGTCGGGCAAGGCCCCAGGGCTGGACGGCTACCCGATGGAATTCTACAAGAAGTTTTCAGAGATATTGAGCCCATTGCTGGTGAGGACATTTAATGAAGCACGAGAGAAGGGAGTCCTCCCCCCAACAATGTTGCAGGCCTCGATTTCATTGATCCTGAAACGGGAGAAGGATCCGGAGCAATGCGGGTCACACAGGCAAATTTCTCTACTGAATGTGGACGGCAAACTGCTGGCTAAGATACTGGCCACAAGGATAGATTGTGTCTCGGGGATGATAGGGGAAGACCAGATGGGATTTGTAAAGGGCAGGCAACTCAAGGCCAATGTTCGAAGGCTTTTAAATGTTCTTATGATGCCCTCAGAAAGAGGGGAGATGGAGGTTATGGTAGCGATGGATGTGGAGATCGGTGGAGTGGGATTACCTGTGGGAGGCGCTGGGAATGTTTGGGTTTGGTGAGGGCTTCATTGACTGGGTGCGGTTGCTCTATCAGGGACCAGTAGCGAGTGTGCGTACGAACCGGCTGACGTTGGGGTATTGTAAACTACACCGAGGGACGAGTTAAGGGTGCACCCTCTCCCCGTTTGCTCTGGCCATAGAGCCATTGGCCATGGTGTTAAGAACCTCTAGAAACTGGAAAGGGCTGGTTCGGGGGGCGGGGATGAGGTGGAGCACCTGTTTTCGCCTTACGCAGATGATCTGCTCTTGTATATTTCAGACCCGTGGGAGGGGATGGGGGGGAAGTTATGTGGATCCTCGGGGAATTTGATAAATTTTCGGGGTATGAATTGAACATGGGGAAAAGCGAGATGTTTGTGATCCAGGCAGGAGAAGAGACTGGGAGAGCTGCCGTTTAGAATGATAGAAGGAGCTTTCGGTATCTGGGAATCCAGGTGGCTCAGGAATGGGAGGCACTGCACAAGTTAAACCTATCCCGGCTCGTAGAACAAATGAAAGAGGAATTTAAGAGATGGGACATGCTCCCACTATCACTGGCGGGGAGGGTACAGACTGTGAAAATGTGCTCCTCCCCAGATTTCTGTTTGTCTTTCTGTGCCTCCCCATCTTCATCCCAAGGGCCTTTTTCAAGTGGGTGAATAAGGTTATTGCGGGCTTTGTGTGGGCGGGTAAAACCCCGTGAGTGATTGCTGGAGCGCAGTCGGGGGGAGGGTGGGTTGGCGCTGACGAACCTTTTCAATTACTGGGCGGCTAACATAGCCATGATTAGGAAGTGGGTAGTGGGGGAGGAGTCGGTGTGGGAGCGGATGGAGGCGGCTTCATGTAAAGACACAAGTTTGGGAGAACTGACATCGGCACCTCTTCCGTTCTCGCCGGCCCGATACGCCACAAGTCCAGTGATGGTGGCGTATCGGGCCGGCGAGAACGGAAGAGGTGCCGATGTCAGTTCTCCCAAACTTGTGTCTTTACATGAAGGATCTGTGGGCACTGGAAGAGATATAAGAGAGCAGAGGGAGCGTTGGTTTGGACCCCGATTTATAATAATCATCGGTTTGTGCCGGATAGGCTGGATGGTGGGTTTCGGAGAAGTTTGAAGGGAAAAGGTGTTCACTCTGACTGCATTTTAATTAACGTCAGATAGGCCCAAGAAAATGGTGGGGTTCAGCAGCATTAAACCTTCTCACCAGCCACCTCACTTTACTAATGGATCAGCTTAGACACACCACAGATTTGGTCCCACTTCACACGGATGCTAATTTAAAGTTGCTGGTTGGAATAACAATGCTGTTGCCCAGGGGAGAGTTGTCAGTGCCTATCTATGTGCTGAGCCTAAAAGTTAAATGTAATGCCAGGAATGCCTTCAGTGAGTCTGACTGACTGGCCCCCCTCAACTTCAGTTGAAACGCAGCCTATCTCAGGTAAACCTGGGTTTCTGCCAATCTTCTGTTAGTTATATCGGCTGATTGGGAGAAACTTGAATAAAATTGGCAATATAAATATTTACAGTAAAGATATCAGTGTGTCTTCGAATAAGCTTAAAACATATTCTGGACATCAAAGAGACTTGCTGGGCACTATTCAAATCCATTTTGACACCACACAGAAGTTCTCTCTTCTCAAAGGTGCCAGTGAATGTTTAAAGTGACAGTGATGCTAAATTCACAGAGCAAATGCAGAGTGAGCTAATTCCAGATGGGAAAAGGGGGCCTCATTGGCTGGATGATCACTCTAATGCCTTGTCAAACTTAACTTGTAAAGATTTCATGCATCCCTAAGTCTTCCTCAAGTTAATGTAATTATTCTCAAACCTTTTAATGAAATGAAAATCGCTTATTGTCACGAGTAGGCTTCAATGAAGTTACTGTGAAAAGCCCCTAGTCACCACATTCCGGCGCCTGTCCGGGGAGGCTGGTACGGAAATCGAACCGTGCTGCTGGCCTGCTTGGTCTGCTTTATAAGCCAGCGATTTAGCCTTGTGAGCTAAACCAGCCCCTAGTGTGTTTTACCTAGTGTGACCCCATTTTAATGACTCAGGTTTTATGTGATGTGGAGGTGCCGGTGTTGGACTGGGGTGAGCACAGTAAGAAGTCTTACAACACAGGTTAAAGTCCAACAGGTTTGTTTCACTAGCTTTCGGAGCATGCTCCTTCCTCAGGTGAATGAAGAGGTATGTTCCAGAAACATATATATATATATACACAAATTCAAGGATGCAGACAATGCTTCAAATGCAGCATTTGCAGGTAATTAAGTCTTTACAGATCCAGAGATAGGGGTTACCCCAGATTAAAGAGGTCTAAAAGGACAGTTGGTAGGATAATCCTAAAAACGTAATTACCTGCAAATGCTGCATTCTAAGTATTGGCATCTTTGAATTTGTCTATATATATGTTTCTGGAACAAACCTCTTCATTCACCTGAGGAAGGAGCAGTGCTCCGAAAGCTAGTGTTTGAAACAAACCTGTTGGACTTTAACCTGGTGTTGTAAGACTTCTTACAGATTTTATGTGACTTCAGAGTAAAAATCTAAGGATTGTTAAATGGGAGATTGGGATTGATCGGGTGGGCGGTGGGGACATGTGGGATGCAATGGGTGGAACAGGAATGGAGCATGTATGAAAAGACAGGCGGCGGGGTTCTCCGTTTCAGCAACTCAGTGCTGGCGCCAACAGAGCATGTGTGGTCTTTTACGACCAAACTTTCTGCGTGAAACCCTCACTGATTCCGGGACCGGTGAGGGGCTAGCAGCAGTGCCAGGTGAAACTCCCGCCTCCCGAGTTGAAAACAGCTAGAGAATGGCCGGGACCTGGCCGCCCATGTGCACAGGGACAACCTGCAGCAGTTGCGCCATACAACATGGGGCCTGGTGTGCGCGGACCTGACCCACCACCTCCGACCCCACAGCCCACCCCCTGGCTACCAGTCCCCCAACCCTCACAGAAGCCCCTCTGGCCAGCAGCACGGATCCCAGCCGCGTGTGGCGGTGCTGGGCACAGTCCGCAGCTGCCACTCCGGGTTCCTACACGGCTAAAACCACATGTGTCCCGCGCCTTCGGGAACTCGGCCCATCAGGGGCAGAGCATCACGGGAGGGCCAGTCGATGACATGCCAGTGCCGTTCCAAATGCGTGCGGCATGCAACGTGATGACGCCATTACTGAGGGGGTGGAGCATGGCAGGCTGGCATCAATCCAGATTTGGCCCCGATTTGGACGTCGGAGCAGATTCTCCGCCTGGTCGCCGATTACGATACCGGCGTCGGGCAACGGAGAATCCAGCCCAGGGTTTGTCCAAAAATAACAAACCTTCATTTATTCATGTTTTTCAGTGGCAACAATGGTGCCTTTTAGAGCAGGCCATGAACAAAAAAGTGAGGATGTAAAACGGCCTTGCAGCTTTCAGAAATCAACAGCCATTGTCAGAAGCCATTGGACCCCAAAGCCTTGACTTGTGACCCCAATGGGGGTCGTGACCCATTGTTTGGGAAGCCGTGACAATCCTTTGAGATAGCGGAGATGAATGTCTCAATTTTAAACTTTAGGGCCGGTTTAGTTCAGTGTGCTGGACAGCTAGTTTGTAATGTAAAACAAGGCCAGCAGCACGGGTTCAATTCCTATACCAGCTTGCCCGAACAGGTGCCGGAATGTGGCGACTAGGGGCTTTGCACAGTAACTTCATACTTGTGACAATAAAATATTTATTTTTTATTTTTAAACATTCCCCTTGGGCCTGAAATGTCATGGTGCTAGAGAGAACGGGGGAGACAGAAACAGTAATTTGGCACTTCAGGCATTGGAGTTGGGAAATGGAAGGCAAAGTTTGGAACATCATTCCTATCAGCTGGCTTGTTAATGGCATGGGTGCATTTTCAGCCCAACACACCCAGTCACCTGAAATCAGAGGACTTAAGTGGGTCGGTGCAGACTCGATGGGCCAAATGGCCTCTTTCTGCACTGTATATTCTATGTTCTATCAGCCTGGAGATATCCCTGTGAGAGTTGCACCCAGTTTATCACCTGTTAGGCCTAGAAAACAGCTTTCACAAGGGGCGTAAAGAGGGCTCCACTGGTACTGAAAATGAAAATAGACACCTCAAGGTGTTGAATGATCTGTTAAATTCAGTCCGCACAAGGAAAACGTTGGAAGCCAATTTTATTCAACCCTCCCCTGGATTTGGGGACCCAGACAGAGTGGAGTGGCAGGATGCCCTCTCGACTGCCCTCACTCCATTAGGGAGTCCATCTCTGTCCCGCTCTCCACCCTAACGAGGCAAATGGCCCTGCAGCACAATGTGGGAGCAGATGAGCGCTGGACAGAGCTGTGGGGGAAAGGTGCTGTCCTGTTGACCCAGGTGCATATCTACTGGAAGAGGAGTGCAGCTGCCGTCAGGGCAGGAGTACTACCGTTCCTCTGAAACCCATAACTTACTGCAACATTGCAATCAAAACGGACCCTTAATTTTGTTTGAATTGTGCTCAGGCATGGCTGAGATACGCTACATCTGGTCAATCTGAGCTGCTGTCACATTAACAAGTGCGAATCAGCAGCGCCTCTTCACTCCAGTGTCATAGATTCACTGTTCCAGGCAAGATAAAGACACAAAATTGTGAACATGGAAGCTTTCAACAAACTTAAAACAAATCGTTCAGAGCAAGCAACCCAGGCTTTATAGTTATCGATGTCGTACTATTTCTATATTGCAAACTTACTTCGGAAAGTTGTGTTGTGCGTAAGGCAGCACGGTAGCATAGTGGTTAGCACTGTGGCTTCACAGCGCCAGGGTCCCAGGTTCAATTCCCCGCTGGGTCACTGTCTGTGCGGAGTCTGCAAGTTCTCCCCATGTCTGTGTGGGTTTCCTCCGGGTGCTCCGATTTCCTCCCACAGTCCAAAGATGTGCAGGTTAGGTGGATTGGCCATGCTAAATTGCCCTTAGTGTCCAAAAAGGCTGGGAGGGTCTATTGGGTTAGGGGGATAGGGTGGAAGTGAGGGTTTAAGTGGGTTGGTGCAGACATGATGGGCCGAATGGCCTCCTTCTGCGCTGTATATTCTATGTTCACGTTTGTCTGTAACTACAGTATGCAGAGAACCTACACAGCGGCAATCAGATCCAAGATTTCCAAAGGTCATTTCAATCCCCGCAAATTGGTTTCCGGCCCGTCACATCAGGAATAGGTTCTTATCAGAGTCACAAATGACATCCCTCCTTGTACTTCACCATCCTCATCTGATGCCCCTCCACCATCTTCCAACTGGACAGACCTCACCTACCACCCATCTAATCTCAGCTAAAGATCATAGAACATACAGTGTAGAAGGAGGCCATTCGGCACTGACCCACTTAAACCCTCACTTCCACCCTATCCCCCTAACCCAATAACTCTTCCTAAACTTTTTTGGGACACGAAGGGCAATAAAGCAAGGCCAATCCACCCAACCTGCATGTCTTTGGACTGTGGGAGGAAACCGGCGCACCAGGAGGAAACATGCAAACTCCGCACAATGACCCAGCAGGGAATCGAACCTGGGACCCTGGCGCTGTGAAGTCACAGTGCTAACCACTATGCTACCGTGCTGCCCACCAATTCTTGTTCACTCACAATTTATTGGTTGTTATATATTAGATGGGAAGTGAGTGGATTAAATCTCTAGCCCGAAGTTAAGACTGCCAATTATTCCTGCTGTGATAGACTTTGGGACCTGCTTCCTCCCCCTTGACCCTGAGAGTGGAAGGCAATGGCAAACCCCCATTGATCAAAACAAACTCCCAAGAAAACAGCACAGGGTGAAGGCAAGGGGAGCATATATCACATAACTAACAATTACAATTACAATTCACATTCCAATGTAATTCCACGACAGCTTCTATGCGAGGCACAGCCAGTCTCTCCAAGGGGAGGAACGCGAGGAATATCAGTGATCCAAACTGAACGAACACTTTAAGAATCTCTTAACCATGTGTCCGTAAATCGGATTAGAAATGATGAAAGGCGCAATCGAATGTCAAACGTGGCTGGCACGATGCAAAGTTGAAGCAAGTCTCCGATATCTGCTCCTTTTATATCCTATTCCAGGCAACACCTTTGCGCCGTCCACTGCTCCATTAGCTGACATTAGCAGAGAGCGGGGGGGGGGGGGGGGGATAAGGCTGCTGGACAGACAGGGCGACGCCACAGGGCCGGGTGTCCCAGAAAGTGCGCCTTAATTGCGTGTTGGCCTCCAGCTCGGCAGCTTTGCAAAGCACTCGCCACACCAGCGAGACGGCTCCGAGAAACCCGATCCCTCCCAATAATGTAGCACTTGAGAAAGAACATGTCAGCGGAGGCTGGCAGCGATGTTCAAATGGGATATTTGAAAGGGTATTACAAATTTTACTGGGGAATAAGGGAGCCCCTGGAGAGGAGTGGAAAGGAGGTTTTATTTTTCAGCAATGATGTGGTTCTACATCCTCGGGAGAGCTCGCATCCTCTTCTATCTACAAGAACTGGTTGAGGATGACATGGGAATTAAAAGGATGGAAGACCTCAGGTGACAAAGCCCATCAATTACACGTCTAAAGTTGCAATCCTCTGCGTTTGAAACATGGATAGATGTCTTATACTGGATAGTTAGTAACATGCCACTTGATGGTGATGAACATGATTTATTCTGTAAATTAAAGCAAGGCCGGGATAGCCTGTCATGTGGTGCTGCCAAATAATCCCTGAATGTCGAATGATACTGCATAATAGCTTGTTAACTGGGCTGTCAACAACCTTCACAGACGTCGGTGAGGACACTGACCTTGACAAGAATAAACAACCCACTAAAGGAGCCCAGGGGATAAAAATAATGCTTCAGGGTGAAGTAAGATCATTTCCCGTTACTCCCAGGAGCAGTTAGTAATCCGATGATAAATGCAGGAATTCTCCCAGTATGACACGGTGCAGAAAGGGACCATTCGGCCCATCATGCCTCTGCCAGCTCTTTGGCTGAGCTATCCAATTTGCCCCACCCCCCTGCTCGCTGCCCAAAGCCTAGCAACATTGTCCCTGTCTAGTATTTATCACAATCCCCTTTTCAAAGTGAATTGAATCCGTTTTTCCCGTTCTTTCGGGGCTGTGCATTCTCCAGTTCGTTACAACTCACTGAGTACTGGATTATTTTCCCTCATGTCACTTCTGGTTCTTTTATCAATCACATTAAATAGGTTTCCTCAAGTTACTGATCTTGATTTGCTGCTGCTGGAAACAGTTTCTCCATATTTACTCAAATTCTCTTCAAGATTTTGACCAGCTCTAAGTCTGCCCCCCCCCCCCACCCACGCCATTACCCCCTCCCCCCACGCCATTACCCCCTCCCCCCACCCCACTGACTGCTCTGTGGAGAAGATTCTTAATTTTTCTAGGCTCTCCATACAACCGAAGTCCTGCATCCCTGGTGCCACTCCAGTAAATGCCTGCACCCTTTCCAGGCCTTAACAGCCTTCCTGCTGTGTGGCATCTGAAATTAATACATAGAAACATACATAGAAAACAGAAGCAGGAGGAGGCCATTCAGCCCTTTGAACCTGCTCCGCCATTCATTATGATCATGGCTGATCATCAAGTTCAATACCCATATCCACCCCCCCCCCCCCCCCCCCCCACCCCCACAACCCTGCCATATTTCTTGGATGGGATTCTCCGAGGCCGCGCCGGTTGGGAGAATCGCCGGCCGCGCCAGTTTTCCACGCGACGCCGGTCTGATGCGCTCCCGCGATTCTCCCAACAGGCGAAATCGGTCCTATCGGGTTCCGTGCGGCGCAAGCCGGAGAATCGCCAGAGACACCCAAAATGGCGATTCTCCGGTACCCCCGCTATTCTCCGGCCCAAATGGGCCGAAGTCCTGACGGCGTGACCCCAGTTCACGCTGTCGCTGTTCACACCTGCTAAATACAGTCGTCAGCCAGTCGTGCTGGCTGACGCTGAGCACAGAGGTGGGTGAGCAGACCGTCCCGGAGTCTCCGCAGACTGGGGACTGAGTGCCCCCGAGAACGCTGCGGCCAACAGGCTGGTGGGTGGGAGGGGGGAGGGATGGAGTGAGTGGAGGTGGGAGGGGAGAGGGAGGGAGTGAGGGGAGGTGGAGGGAGTGAGTGGAGGTGGGAGGGGGAGAGGGAGTGAGTGAGTGGAGGTGGGAGGGGGAGGGAGGGAGTGAGTGGAGGTGGGAGGGGAGAGGGAGGGAGTGAGTGGAGGTGGGATGGGAGAGGGAGGGAGTGAGTGGAGGTGGGAGGGGGAGAGGGAGTGAGTGGAGGTGGGAGGGGGGAGAGGGAGTGAGTGAGTACAGGTGGGAGGGGGAGAGGGAGGGAGTGAGTGGGGGTGGAAGGGATGAGTGGAGGTGGGAGGGGGAGAGGAAGGGAGTGAGTGGAGGTGGGAGGGGGAGAGGGAGTGAGTGAGTACAGTTGGGAGGAGGAGAGGGAGGGAGTGAGTGGGGGTGGGAGGGAGTGAGTGGAGGTGGGAGGGGGAGGGAGTGAGTGGAGGTGGGAAGGGGAGAGGGAGTGAGTGGAGGTGGGAAGGGGAGAGGGAGTGAGTGGAGGTGGGAGGGGGAGAGGGAGGGAGTGAGTGGAGGTGGGAGGGGGAGAGGGAGGGAGTGAGTGGAGGTGGGAGTGGGAGAGGGAGGGAGTGAGTGGAGGGGGAGGGAGGGAGTGAGTGGAGGTGGGAGGGGAAGAGGGAGGGAGTGAGTGGAGGTGGGAGGGGAGAGGGAGGGAGTTAGTGGAGGTGGGAGGGAGTGAGTGGAGGTGGGAGGGGGAGAGGAAGGAGTGAGTGGAGGTGGGAGGGGGAGAGGGAGGGAGTGAGTGGGGGTGGGAGGGGGAGAGGGAGGGAGTGAGTGGAGGTGGGAGGGGGAGGGAGGGTGTGAGTGGAGGTGGGAGGGGGAGAGGGAGGGAGTGCATGGAGGTGCAAGGGGGAGAGGGAGGGAGTGAGTCGAGGTGGGAGGGGGAGAGGGAGTGAGTGAGTACAGGTGGGAGGAGGAGAGGGAGGGAGTGAGTGGGGGTGGGAGGGAGTGAGTGGAGGTGGGAGGGGGAGGGGGAGGATGTGAGTGGAGGTGGGTGAGGGAGTGAGTGGAGGTGGGAGGGGAAGAGGGAGAGGGTGAGTGGAGGTGGGAGGGGGAGCGGGAGGGAGTGAGTGGAGGTGGGAGGGTGGGAGGGAGGGAGTGAGTGGAGGTGGGAGGGGGAGAGGGAGGGAGTGAGTGGAGGTGGGAGTGGGAGAGGGAGGGAGTGAGTGGAGGGGGAGGGAGGAAGTGAGTGGAGGTGGGAGGGGAAGAGGGAGGGAGTTAGT
The DNA here is from genome assembly GCF_902713615.1 of Scyliorhinus canicula. NCBI lineage: Eukaryota > Metazoa > Chordata > Chondrichthyes > Carcharhiniformes > Scyliorhinidae > Scyliorhinus > Scyliorhinus canicula. Next base: position 213,536,391 of record NC_052148.1, on the reverse strand, counting down.
GGAGGTGGGAGGAGGAGAGGGAGGGAATAGAGGTGGGAGAGGGAGGGAGTGAGTGGAGGTGGGAGGGGAGAGGGAGGGAGTGAGTGGAGGTGGGAGGGGGAGGGAGGGTGTGAGTGGAGGTGGGAGGAGAGGGGGAGGGAGTGAGTGGAGGTGGGAGGGGGAGAGGGAGGGAGTGAGTGGGGGTGGGAGGGAGTAAGTGGAGGTGGGAGTGGGAGAGGAAGGGAGTGAGTGGAGGGGGGAGGGAGGAAATGAGTGGAGGTGGGGGGGAAGAGGGAGGGAGTTAGTGGAGGTGGGAGGAGGAGAGGGAGGGAATAGAGGTGGGAGAGGCAGGGAGTGAGTGGAGGTGGGAGGGGAAGAGGGAGGGAGTGAGTGGAGGTGGGAGGGGGAGAGGGAGGGAGTTAGTGGAGGTGGGAGGAGGAGAGGGAGGGAGTGAGTGGAGGTGGGAGGGGGAGGGAGGGTGTGAGTGGAGGTGGGAGGAGAGAGGGAGGGAGTGAGTGGAGGTGGGAGGGAGTAAGTGGAGGTGGGAGTGGGAGAGGAAGGGAGTGAGTGGAGGTGGGAGTGGGAGAGGAAGGGAGTGAGTGGAGGTGGGAGGGGGAGGGAGTGAGTGGAGGTGGGAGGGGGAGAGGGAGGGAGTGAATGGAGGTGGGAGAGGGAGGGAGTGAGTGGAGGTGGGAGGGGGAGAGGGAGGGAGTGAGTGGAGGTAGGAGGGGAGAGGGGGAGGGAGTGGAGGGGGTCGTCTATCCACGGACGGCACATGTCAGCCGCCCTGCCATGGCAGGATGGTGACGAGGACACACCCGCAGGTTGTCGTGTGGCTGATGGGCAGAGCCCACTGGCGCACTGGTGAGGAGGACGGTGCTAACTGACCGTCGGATGCAGACAGTGACCAGGGGTTAGGCTGGCCGCGTGTCAGCAGCGCGACCAGGTCACTGGGGCACACAGGTATCCCATGGCACCCGGCTGCTGAGGTGTCGAAGGACCTCCGTGTAACTTGTCGTTTATGTGCCCCCCACCACACTTCTGCCGGTCACCATGTATGCCAACCAGACGGCGATGTTCACCGCAGTGGTTGGAGCCGCTGCACTGCAGTTGGCTATCCAGCAGCGTCGACTGCAACGGCCCACAGTGGATGCAGATGCAGGGGCAGCTGCTGCAGCAGAGGGGATGGCCGCAGAGTGGCCTGTCGTCTCCGTACAGGCCTCAGGCGTTCATGGCCGGTATGTTCAGGGGGATGCCGAGGGGAACCTTGACCCCCAAACGGTGAGGAAGGCACAGGATGCGGGCACTGATATAGAAGTGCATGGGGAGGAGGAAGAGGAGGAGGAGCCATTGATGGTGGAGCCAGGGCGCCACAGGCAGCCATGAAAGCCTAGGGTGTCCCGTGACCGAATGTCATTCGAGGCCCTACCGGACCTCACATGCAGGAGGGGATTACGGTTCAGCAGGGAGACGGTCGCACATATCTGCCACCTCGTGGCAAACTTCGCACCACATGGAATGGGAGGAGGACACGCTATACCGGTATCCGTCAAGGTGACAGTGGCCCTAATCTTCTACGCTATCGGTTCCTTCTAGTTTCCGAGCGAGGACCTATCTTGGATCTCACAGGCATCGGTCCACAGATGCATCCGGGACGTGACCAACGCCTTGTTCGCCATCGCGGACCGTCACATTACATTTCCCGAGGACCGAGCGCAGCAGGAAGCATGGGCACGTGGATTCGCCAAAGTGGCCAGGATACCGATGGTCCAGGGAGTGATCGATGGTATTCATGTCCCCATGCGCCCACCTGCAGACAACAGGGAAGTGTTCACTAACAGGAAGGGCACATACTCCATGAACATCCAAGTGGTCTGCGACCTCCACATGAGGATCATGCACGTGTGCGCAAGGTTCCCCGGTAGCGTGCATGACGCCTACATTCTTGCGCAGTCGTTCATCCCCCCAATGTTCGAGGGACCCCCCCCCCCCCCCGGCTGAGGGGCTGGTTGCTGGGCGACAGGGGTTATCTGTTGAGGTCATGGTTGATGACGCCGATACGGAGGCCTCAGACCAACGGGAAGAGCCTATACAATGAGGCTCATGCAGCAACCAGGGGTGTGGTGGAGCGGTGCTTCGGCTTGATGAAGATGCGATTCAATGCGATCGGAGACACAGACATCTCTGCAAATCTCATTCAAATGGCATCAAGTTTCACATACAAGATTCCCATAGGTCATCCTATACACCTCCCATAGGTCATCCTATACACCATCCTATACACTTACTTTCTGACCAACAGACCACAGTCCGTAAGAATGAACACCAACACCTCCTCCACAATAGTCCTCAATACCGGTGCCCCGCAAGGCTGCGTACTTAGCCCCCTACTCTACTCCCTGTACACACACGACTGCATGGCAAAACTTGGTTCCAACTCCATCTACAAGTTTGCTGACGATACGACCATAGTAGGCAGGATCTTGAATAACGACGAGTCCGAATACAGGAGGGAGATAGAGAACCTAGCGGAGTGGTGTAACGACAACAATCTCTCCCTTAATGCCAGCAAAACTAAAGAGCTGGTCATCGACTTCAGGAAACAAAGTACTGTACACACCCCTGTCAGCATCAACGGAGCCGAGGTAGAGATGGTGAGCAGTTTCAAATTCCTAGGGGTGCACATCACCAAAAATCTATCCTGGTCCACTCACGTCGACGCTATCACCAAGAAAGCACAACAGCGCCTATACTTCCTCAGGAAACTAAGGAAATTCGGCATGTCCACATTAACCCTTACCAACTTTTACAGATGCACTATAGAGAGCATCCTATCGGGCTACATCACAGCCTGGTATGGCAACTGCCGGCCCAGGACCGCAAGGAACTTCAGAGAGTCGTGAATACCGCCCAGTCCATCACACGAAACTGCCTCCCATCCATTGATTCCATCTACACCTCCCGCTGCCGGGGGAAAGCGGGCAGCATAATCAAGGATCCCTCCCACCCGGCTTACTCACTTTTCCAACTTCTTCCATCGGGCAGGAGATTCAGAAGTCTGAGAACACGCACGAACAGACTCAAAAACAGCTTCTTCCCCACCGTCACCAGACTCCTAAATGACCCTCTTATGGACTGACCTCATTAACACTACACCCATGTATGCTTCATCCGATGCCAATGCTTATGTAGTTACATTGTATATATTGTGTTGCCCTATTATGTATTCTCATGTATTTTCTTGAATTCTGTTTAATTCCCTTTTCTTCCCATGTACTGAATGATCTGTTGAGCTGCTTGCAGAAAAATACTTTTCACTGTACCTCGGTACACGTGACAATAAACAAATCCAATCCAATCCAATCCTGACCTGGCCGTATATCCTGATTGGCTCACTTCGCATTCCTCAACCCTGGGCCTCTTGTTACCCAGCATCCTTTTCCCCATCCTCCACGAGGCACCCTTCCCCCCTTCCTTGCCATGCTTTCTGAATCCCTTTGTCCTTTGTTTGTGAACTCACTACTATCAGACTGGCTCACATCTACATTATTGTCACTAATATTTTAACTAACTAGTTTATATCACATTCATTTGTTCAATTCCTCAGCCGCAAGGTTCACACACCGCGTGGGAGGGGATCGCTGAACACTACCACTTGCATCGCCAGTTGTGCACACAGACACCACACAGTCCCCCCCCCCCCCCGCTCCGCATACACGGCTCCAATTCGACATCACCTTACCACTGCGGCACCACAGTACAGCACTACATTGATGACTGTGTCAGCGGGTGTGATCAGTGCCATGTTGAATGATGACAGCCCGATCTGCGATGAGCTGTGAGCTCAGAATCGTTAGACAAAGTCTGACTCATGGCAATTGCTGAACCATCCATCTCGGTGTTCACTGCGTTCCTCACGGACACTCCATCATGTGCCCGTGTGAGGTAGCTGGCGTCGGCGTGCTGAGGACTACGGTGTCCGACTGTGGGGCGGGGCGGGGGGGGGGGGGGGGGGGGGAAGGGACTGCACACCCGGCACTGACGTTAAACCGCTTGTCAACCCCAGCGACACTCGGTCACCATCAGGAGCCTCGTGGCACCGGACATAGCACAGAGTCGTACAAGATAGGTGCAACAGTGAGTTTAATAGTGCAAGTTACATACAGATGCCCTAGCCCCTACAACTAAACTGTGCCCTGCACCCATGCCAACATACTATGTGTGCAACTTCCTTGCCTTATGGGCCGTACTACTACATAGAACATAGAACAGTACAGCACAGAACAGGCCCTTCGGCCCTCGATGTTGTGCCGAACAATGATCACCCTACTTAAACCCACATACCCATAACCCAACAATCCCCCCATTAACCTTACACTACGGGCAATTTAGCATGGCCAATCCACCTAACCCACACATCTTTGGACTGTGGGAGGAAACCGGAGCACCCGGAGGAAACCCACGCACACACGGGGAGGACGTGCAGACTCCACACAGACAGTGACCCAGCCGGGAATCGAACCTGGGACCCTGGAGCTGTGAAGCATTGATGCTAACCACCATGCATCTAGGTGTATCCCCAGATGGTACAGCGGGAGTGGGGGCGGACTGCTGAAAATCACGCCCTGCGACAGAGCTCCCTGTCGGCACGGGTTTCCTGGGGCGACCAGGCCTCGATGGGCTAGGTTGCTCGGTGGGCGTGCTGGATGACGTGGTGCCACACTGCTCTGCCCACTGCCCACCAGATGCGCAAGGGACGGAACAGGGGGAGGCCGAGCGTTCAGGGATGCCCCGTGATGGAGTTAATGGGATGGGCCCCAGAACCACCTCCTCCCTCGGACGTTAGGAAGTCCGGTGTGTCCTGGTCCCACTCATGGCCTGGCGCAGGGTGCACGCGGCCCATGTAATATTCTGCACCGGGTGACTCCGTCGACTGCGTGGCTGTCCTCTGTGTCCACTGTCTACGTCCACTGTCCCTGTATTGTCTCCGTCACTGTCGTGGCTCATGGCCCAACCTTTGGGCAACGCACAGCCATGATTATCGTCACTGTCCGTTCTCTGTGCGTTCCCCTCCAGAGTCCCGGAATGAGAGGATGGCCCTCCTGGCTGACCTCCTGCCACCCTCTGGCGTGCGACCCTGGGTGTGGGTGACATTGCGGATGGTTGGCGCTGTGTTGGCCGAGACGGTCCTGGACGTTTGGCGGCTGGCCCTGGGGGACAGAATGATACGGGGTTCGTGAGACACGCTCGGCCGGGTGTACGGTGGTCCAGTGGGCAGAGTGTGAGGGGAGAGAGGATGGGTGGTCCAGTGGGCAGAGTGTGAGGGGAGAGACGATGGGCTGGGGGGGTGGGGCATGCAGGTTTGTCTCACTTGCTTCTGCGCCTCCAACCTCGCATTGCGTGACCTCCCAGGTGGCGAATCCCCCAGCGAGGTCCAGTGCCCTCTGTTCGAAAACGGTTAGAGGGTGCAGCACAGGCGAACCCCCTCCGGTTCTCGTACGCTCGCGGTTATTGTGAGCTGTCTTGTCCTGTTGCGGGGGGGGCATGGATAGAGCATCACAATTAGGCGGGTATCATCAGGGCGTTCAGATATAGGCTACATTAATGCTGGGTGGGGGGGAAGTTGGAGCCACACCATGGTATCTCTCCAGGGGGTCGCGGTGCTCATGTGGTCGGGTACAACATTGTTCACCCCCCTCCACTTACCCTCGCCCCCCTCCCCCTCGTGCCTGAGGGGGGATTATGAGGGACATGGGGGCAGGAGGGGGGGGAGGTTGGTTGTGACCCAGGGTCACCCTCGTGGCACTTACCCTGGCAGCCCTGGTGAGGTCGTGGAGCTTCTTCCTGCACTGCTCCCCAGATCGAGGGGTCTGCCCCACAGCACTCACTGCCGTGCCAACCTCATGCCAGGTGCGTTGCACTGTGCTAGACGGCTGGTGATGCCCACGCCTTGGGCAGAGGATGGCCCTGCGTAGCTCCACCTCATCGAGGAGGGTGTCCAGGTCCGTGTCCTGGAACCTCGGGGTGGCTCTTCGGAGCTCGGCCATCTCTCTTCGTTCTTCTGCTCCGGGTCCTTCCGTGTGCGGATCGCGCCCTTTAAGACGCGGCGCAGCATCATTCGGGCGTCACGTGCTGATGAAGAGGATTTCACGCCACACCCCCCCCCCCCCCTCCCCCCCACCCCACCGTGTTCCTCGCGGCCCCGCTCCTAGCCCATTTCCGGAGCCAGAATCGGTCGCGATCGGGGCCGCTTCGCACCGTCGTGAAACTCGACGGAGGTCACGACAGCGAGGTCACTCCGGCGCAGCCTCGGAGACTCACGCCCCTTGATTCTTTTAGCCCCAAGAGCTATATCTAATTCCTTCTTGATATTGTGCAACATTTTGGCTTCTGGAGATTAGACCGCCTTCAATCTCACTAATTTCCTCAAAACCATTTCTTTACCAATACTAATTTCCTTCAGCTCCTCACATAAACTTGTGTTTCTCAGAACTCCCGGTATATTATTCATGTCTTCCTTTGTGAAGACAGAAGCAAAGCACTAATTTAGTTTCTCCGCCATTTCCTAGTTCCCCGTTAAGAAAACCCCATTTCTGACTGTCATTACCATGTGCCAGTTGGGGCTTAACCGGCATGTTTTAAAGGTTTAGCATAGCTTCCTTACTTTTGTACTCAATGCCATAATTTATAAAAACATGATCCCACGTGCCTTTCAACAGCATTCTCAACTTCTTCTAACTAATGCAGCCTTATACAAGGTCTCTCTGTCCCTGCACCTCTTTTATAATTGCAATGTCTAGTTTATGATCCTCTTCTTCTCATGCTTCCTAGCAAAATTAATCACATTAATCTTCTCTACATTCAATGTTTACTACCAGTGTTTACTGCACACAAGGGGGTTGGTTAACTCAGTTGGCTGGACAGCTGGTTCACGATGTGGACTGTCATCAATTGCATGGGTTCAATTCCCGTACCAACTGAGGTTATCCATGAAGGCCCCACCTTTGCAACCTTGCCCCTCACCTGAGGTGTGGTGATCCTTAGGTCAAATCACCACCAGTTAACTCTCACAAAAAGACTCATTGTCCAAATTGGTAATGCTTGATTGTCCGTCAAACAGCCTCTTCTTCCTATTTCTAATATTTTGATATCTGATCAGGAGAAATGTTCATTGAAAATGACAGAAAATAGTATATATTAATGCCCCAATGCAGAAAGCAGTGCCATGAAGATTGACATAATCCATATGATCCCTCCAGTGCAGAAGGAGGCCATTCAGCCCATCAAGTCTGCACCCACCCTCTGAAAGAGCACCCTACCTAACCCCACACTCCCACCCTATCCACATGGCCCCACCTAACCTGCACATCATAGGACACACACACATAGGAAAAAGCTTTTTCTCACATCACATTTGCTTCTTTTGCAAATCACTTTAAATCTGTGCCCCCTTGTTCTCAATCCTTTTATGAATGGAAATTGTTTTTCCCTTTCTATTCTGTCCATCTGTCCCTTGCATGATTTTGTACATCTCTAACCAATCTCCTCTCAGTATTCTCTCCAAGACCAGTCCCAACTTCAACAATCTATCCTCATAACTGAAGTGTCTCATCCCTGGAACCATTTCTGTAAACCTCTTCTGCACTCTCTCCAATGCGTTCATATCCTTCCTAAAGTGTCACGCCCAGAACTGTACACAATACTCCAGCTGAGCTCTAACTAGGTCTAACAGAAGCTCAGCATAATCCCCTTGCTCTTGTACTCTATGCCCCTATTTAAAAATCCCAGAATACTAAATACTTTACTAATCCCCCCTCCCCCTGCCCTGCCACATTCAATAATTTATGCACATATACACCCAGATCCCTCTGCTCCTGTACACCCTTTAGAGATGTTCCTTATATTTTATATTGTCTCTCCATATTCTTTCTACCAAAATGAATCACCTCACACTTCTCTGCATTGAACGCCATCAGCCGTCTGTCCATCCTTTTGAGGTTCTGCACTGTTCTCACAGATTGCAAAGCTTCCACGTTTCGTACCATTTGCCAACGTTGAAATTGTCTCCTGCACACCAAGATCTCATTAATATATATCAGGAAAAGCAAGAGTCCCAATACCAACCCATGGGGAACTCTATTACAAACCAACCCCCAGCTTGAAAAATATCCATTAACCATTATTCGCTGATTCCTATTACTCAGTCAACTTTGAGTCCACTGCCCTTTCATTCAATTAGCCATGACTTTTCTCGTAAGTCTGTTGTGTTGCACTGTATCAAATCGCTTTTGGAAGCCCATGTACACCACGTGAACAGCATACTCTCATCAACTGGGGTGGCACAATGGCACAGTGGTTAGCACTGCTGCCTCACAGCGCCAGAGACCCAGATTCAATGCCGGTCTTGGGTGATTGTCTGTGTGGAGTTTGCACTGTCTCCCGTGTGTGCGTGGTTTCCTCCCACAGTCCAAAAAAGTGCAGGTTAGGTACATCGGCCGGGCTAAATTGCCCCTGAGTGTCCAAAAGATTAGGTGGGATTACTGGATTACGGGGATAGGGTGGAGGCGTGCGCTTAAGGCGTGCTGTTTCGAAGGGCCGGTGCAGACTAGATTGGCCTAATGGCCTCCTTCTGCATTGCAAATTCTATGAAATGCTGGGAACACTGATCTGAAGGCCCATGGTCCACAGATGCATGTGATCACAGCTATTTGCACGGGTCAAAAATGCAGGTTAGGTGGATTGGCTATGCTAAATTGTCCCTTAGTGTCCAAAGATGTGAAGGTTAGGTGGGGTTATGGGGATAGAACGTGACATTGAGCTTAGGTAGGACTCTTTCAGAGGGTCGGTGCAAATGCGATGGGCCAAATGGCCTCCCTCTTCACTGCAGGAATTATATGAACCCTTTCTGTTACCTCTTCAGAAGGAATTGCAGCAAGTTTGTTCAACATGATTTTCCCTGAAGAAATCCATGCTGGCTCTTCCTAGTCAACCCACAGTTTTCTATGTGACTATTGATTCTTTCTGAACAATTGTTTCTATAATAATCTTTATTGTCACAAGTAGGCTTACATTAACAGTGCAATGAAGTCACTGTGAAAAGCCCTTAGTCGCCACATTCCGGCACCTGTTTGGGTACACAGAGGGAGAATTCAGAATGTCCAAATTACGCAACAAGCACGTCTTTCGGGACTTCTGGGAAGAAACAGAGCACCGGGAGGAAACCCACACAGACACAGGGAGAACGTGCAGACTCTGCACTGACAGTGATCCAAGCCGGGAATCGAACCTGGAACCCTGGCGCTGTGAAGCAATAATGCTAACTGCTGTGATACGGTGCTGCCCATAGCGTGCCATTTCTAGAAGCTTCTGCATCACCAAAATTAAACTGACAGATCTGAAATTACTGGGAATACCCTGACAAACTTTTTTGAATGAGGGTGTAATGTTTGCAATTCACCAGTCCTCTGGCACATTCCCTGAGTCTAGGGAAAAGTGAAAGATTAAGGCCAGCATCCCTGCAGTTTCCACTTTCATTTCCTTCAATATCCTTGGATGCATCTCATCCGGTCCCAGTGCCTTGTCAACTTTAAATGCCAACAGCTTATCCAATACCTACTCCTTAATAATTTAAACTCTTCTATTCACAGAGTTCCCTCTTCTGTCACTGTGGCATCTGTTTTGTTTGTACTATTGGTACCTGTTTACTATTTATATGCCTATAGAAGATTTTAGGATTCATGTTTGTATTGGATGTCAGTTTTTCCTCATAATCCCTTTTTATCATAGAATCATAGAATTTACAGTGCAGAAGGAGGCCATTTGGCCCATCGAGTCTGCACCGGCTCTTGGAAAGAGCACCCGACTTATGCTCACACCTCCACCCCATCCCCATAACCCAGTAACACCACCTAACCTTTGAGACACTGAGGGACAATTTTGCATGGTCAATCCACCTAATCTGCACATCTTTGCACTGTAGTGGAAACCGGAGCACCTGGAAGAAACCCACTCAGGCACGGGGAGAAAGTGCAAACTCCACACGGACATCCACCCAAGGCTAGAATTGAACCCAGGTCCCTGGAGTTGTGAGGCAACAGCGCTAACCACTTTGCCACCATGCCACCCTTTTTGCTTCTTTCATTTGCATTTTCACCTCCCCTCTGAGCCTTCTGTATTGAGCTGGTTCTCAATTATATTTTCTACCTGATACCTCTTTCTTTGTTATAGAACATAGAACAGTACAGCACAGAACAGGCCCTTCGGCCCTCAATGTTGTGCCGAGCCATGATCACCCTACTCAAACCCACGTATCCACCCTATACCCGTAACCCAACGACCCCCCCCCCCCTAACCTTACTTTTATTAGGACACTACGGGCAATTTAGCATGGCCAATCCGCCTAACCCGCACATCTTTGGACTGTGGGAGGAAACCGGAGCACCCGGAGGAAACCCACGCACACAGGGGGAGGACGTGCAAACTCCACACAGACAGTGACCCAGCCGGGAATCGAACCTGGGACCCTGGAGCTGTGAAGCATTTATGCTAACCACCATGCTACACTGCTGCCAGGGTATCTTAATTTTTATATCTCCTTTTAATCCAGAGAGTATTGGATTTGTTTTCCCTACCTTTTTTGAGGGAATACACCTTGACTGTGCCCGAACCATTGTTCAGCTACAGTTTTTACACCACCCTTTGGTTCCAGCCTACTTGGCCCAGCTCTGTTCTTGCCTCATTGGAGTTGGTTCTCCACCAGTTAATTATTCGTATTCTGAATTGCTTTTTGTCCTTTTCTGGTGCCATCCTAAACCTTAGGATACAATGATCAATGTCTCCTAAATGTTTCCCCACTGACACTTGATCTACTTGGTCCACCTCCTTTCCAAAAACCAGGCCCAGAAATGCCTCCTTACTTGTTGGACTGGACACATACTGCTGTAGAAAATCTTCCTGAACACAACCGAGGAACTCTTGCCCTTCTCTGCCCTTTACACTAATAATATTACAGTCTATACTCAGGTAATTAAAGTCTGCCATTATTACTAGTCCATAATGTTTGCACCTCTTTGTAATTTCCCTCCAAATTTGTTCCTCGACAATACATCCTTCTCACCAGTTGGTGACTATAGACTACACTGAGTAATGTAATTGAACTCTTTTTGTTCGTCAGCTGTAACCAAACTTATTCCGTCCCTGAAACCTTTGGGACACCCTCTTTTTCCAACACTTTAAAGTTCTCTTTAACCAATAACACCACTCCCCATCCTTTTCTTCCGACTCTATCTTTCGCGAACACCTTGTCCCCAGAAATATTTAAAACCCAGTCCAGCCCTTCCTTGAGCCAGGTCTCTGTTGTCGACATAACATAATAATGTCACATGGCAATCTGCGCCTCTAACTCACTAATCTTATTCACTATACTCCCTGTTTTAGACTTCATCACTTTCTCCCTTACTCTGACTCCTTCTATTAACTTATTATTCTCTAATATTCCCTTCTAGTTCCCACACAGCTGCCGGGTTGAGTTTAAAGCACCCCGCCCCCGACCCCCCTCCCACCCCACCCAGTAGCACCAGCAAAGCACCACGTAAGGAGCTCAGTCCCGGTTCTGTTCAGATGTAGTCCGTCCGGCCTTTACAGGCGCAATTTCCCCCAGAGCCATTCCCAGTGAACCGGGAATCTAAAACCCTCCGTCGTGCGCCATTTTTCCAGCCACGCATTCACTTGCCTTATCCTCTTATTCCTGTACTCACTGGCATGTGGCTCTGGGAGTAACCTGGAGGTAATTACTTTTGAGGCCCTGCTAGCTAATTTTGCACCTAGCTCCCTAAATTCTGGCTGCAGGACCACATCCCCCTTCCTTACTAAGTCATTGGTACCAACGTGGACCATGATCTCATTTTTTTCTTTATAAATTTAGAGCACCCAATTCTTTTCTTCCAATTAAGGGGCAATATAGCAAGACCAATCCACCTACCCTGCACATCTTTGGGTTGTCGGGGTGAGACCCACACAGACACGGGGAGAATGTGCAGACTTCACATGGCTAGTGATCCAGGGCCGGATTCGAACACGGGTCTTCAGCGCTGTGAGACAGCAGTGCTAACCATTGCGCCACCGTGTCACCCCCCGTGGACCATGATCTCTGGCTATTCTCTCGCCCCATAAAAATGTCCTGCAGCTGCACTATAACATCCTTAACCTTAGCATAAGGGAGGCAACATATCCTGAAATAACATCTATGTGTGCAGAAACGCCTATCTGTTTCCCTAATTGATGAATCCCTGATCACTACTGCTCTTCCTTTCTTCTTCTTTCCCTCTTGTAAAGCTAAGCCACTCATGGTGCCACAAACCTGGCTCTGACTGCACTCCTCTGAGGAACAAATGCCCAGCCCGTATCCAAAACGGAAAACCAATTTCAGCTATCATGCAAAAACAAACTACACAGGCCAGGAGATATAGAACTCAAGGTTATAGGGCATTTAAATGCAACCCCTCACAAAGGAGAGAGACATCACTGTAACCTTACTTGTGATCCAGATCCAGAGTTGTTCATTCTTAAGCAGGAAAGGGTGTACTGATGTAAACCTGAATTTCAGAGTAAAGGAACTGGAATGCTGGGAAGAGCAGCCTAAAAACTCCAGAGCTGCATTTCCACATCTGTTCACAGGACTAGGAAAGCTGAAGACAGCTTATCAAACCACTCTACATCCTCGAACAAACCCAAGGCGACATGGTAGCACATGGTTAGCACAGTTGCTACACAGCTCCAGGGTCCCAGGTTCGATTCCCGGCTAGGGTCATTAGCTGTGCGGAGTCTGCACGTTCTCCCCGTGTCTGCGTGGGTTTCCTCTAGGTGCTCCGGTTTCCTCCCACAGTCCAAAGATTGCAGGTTAGGTGGATTGACCATGCCCTTAATGTCCAAAAAGGTAAGGTGCGGTTACTGGGTTACGGGGATAGGGTGGAGGTGTGGGCTTGGGTAGGGTGCTCTTTCCAAGGGTCGGTGCAGACTTGATGGGCTGAATGGCCTCCTACTGCATGGTAAATTCTATGATTGTATGATTCTATGATTTAAACCCCGAAAAGCTTCTCATCCACTCTCACCAAAGGAAAAGAAGAAAATTGATTATATGTTGATACAAATGGTTATTCCACCTGTGACAGAACAAACAAGCTGGTGCCAAGGAATGGTCCCAGTGTCTAAACCAATGGATTGATCAAACCTGCACAGATCCTACCCAGCTGAACAAATGTAAAGTTCATCCCGTGTCATCTTTGATCGAGAGCTATGTGAAATTGGGAAAGGGTTCAATCTCCACAAAGCTAGATGCAAATAATGGTTTTTGGCAACTAACCCTCAGTAAAGAGTTCAATTTGCTGACAACCTTCATTACTTTGTTTGGGAGCTTTAGTTTCAGCAGATTATCTATCATCACCACATCAGCGCCAGAAATCTTCTCGAGGACAACATCAAGTACCCTAAAAGGACTGGATGGAGGTGTATGTCACATGGATGAAGTTCTGATCCATGGATCCATGCAGAACATGACAAGAGAGTATGAGCTATGCTACAATACCTACAGGATGCAGGAGTTACACTCAACAACAAATGCAATTCTCACAGCTGACTGTCGATTTCCTTGGTGAATGCATTTGTATCAGAGTAGATCCACAGGAGAGCAGAGTAATCGAGGAGTTTCCAGCTCCATGTAACATGTCTGAGAACCAGAGATCCCTGGTTACGGTAAACCAAATTGGAAAGTTTTGCCCAATCTCGCTGTTGTCAATGAGCAATGATGACAGGATAATACATGGTGCTGGGAGAAGCACAGCAGAGGCCTTGTGATAAAATCAGAAATGCTTTTATCACCTGATATTTTAGCTCATTATGTAACCAGAGGTACCCACTATCATTACTGCAGAAGCAGCTTCCACAGGATTGCGAGTTGTGCTCTTTCAGATACAGAGGGATAGAAAGTGTCGACTAGTTTACTGCTCATCCTGTTCATTGACAAAGGTTAAACAGAGATATACGATGATAAGGAAAGAAACGTTATCTGCTTCATGGGTTAGCAAAACATTCAGAGATTATGTTCCTGGTCTCTACTTCAAGATAGAGAAAGACTACAAATCATTAGTGATATTATTAAAATCTAAGGATTTAACAAAAATTTATCCATGAGTACAACAATTCAAATTGAGAATGATAAGGTTTGATGCAAAGGCAGAGTATGTTCTGACAAAAGCAGAATGTGGCAGCTGCTTTTCCCCGTATCTCAGGCAAGACCTGACAAGATGATGTAGTCCTTGTGGAAGAGGTAGAATCAACAATAACCACAACTCTCCCAGCAACAACTCAATGACTAAATGAAATCAGAGATAGGCAGAAATCTGACGAAGCAGGGGCTCAGGTCAGAGACTACTGCATTAAAGGATGGCCAACATACATGTCACACAATCCCATTCTCAAAGAGTACTCTGAGCAAAGGGGACAGCTCAGTGTAGTTAATGATTTACTCATCAATGATGAGAGAGTGGCCATCCTGAGAATGGTGTGAGTCCATATACTACAGTGATTGCGCCAAAGACATTTGGGCATCTGAAAATGTCGAGCCAGGGAAAGATATTGGGCGGGATTCTCTGGATCACAAGCCTCATTTTCCTGTGTGGTGTGCACCTTCCAACAGTGGAATTCTCCATTCCCACAGCCTGCCAATGGGCTTTCCCATTGTTGCTACCCCATGCCGGCGGGAAACCCGCCGGCATGGGTGCGCTGCCAGCAGACCAGAGGATCCTGCCGATGGAGAATCCAGCTGATTCTGTTTAGTGGTCAGGTTTCTTAAAATCATTTGAAGACATTACATTACACTGGATTACTTGTGCTATTCAGCATCAGGAGATTTTCATCTTCCTCTCCATCAAGCCCATGGGAGCGTCTTGGGTTGGACCTCTTTGAACACAGAGGTAAGATGTTTTTCATTAAAGTAGATTGCTACTCCAGATGGATGGAATCAACTGCAGTCACACTTCTGAAGCCTGAAGAAGATATATGCAACATATGGGGCAGGGTTCTATGGCCGCATCCACCTGGCAACCAGATAATCCCACCGAGGTCAATAGACTTCTCCATTGTCCGCGGCTCACCTGTGGTGTTCTTGCGGTGGGTGGGGCGGAAGAATCCAGCCCATGGAATCCCAGACCATATAATCTCAGACAGTGGAGCACAGTTTGACAATGAATACGTTAAAGAGTTAACATAAACTTATGGATTTAACCATGCTACCAGCTCACCAAGCCAGTGATGAAGCGTGAAAAGGAGTGTGCACAGTGAAATCATTGCAGAAGAAGAACAATGACATCCAATTTGTACTTCTGAGCTATTGTTCAACTCCACTCCAAACAGTTTAGCACCATATGAACCCTCATGACAAGACCACTGAATATTTAAAATCCTACTTTATCTCACTCACTGACGTCGTGAATAAAAGCTAATGACTTGGAAAAAGTAAGAGATTAAGAAGGTGAGTATCATTCCAGCCAGATATGAAACTGTGGCAAATGTCACAAAGCACACAGTTTGAATCCGAGAATAAAATCATTCTGGACAAATAGTTAGACAGACACCACATGCACGATCCTATCTCATTCAAACTGAAAATGGTACAGTGAGATGGAACATAGTTGAACTCATTGCCACACAGAAGCAGCCTTCTACACAGCTGAAGCAGTCATGTACCAGAGCAGAGATGCTGCATTCGTCAATCCTTCTTCAGCGGTGATTTCATTGTATGCACTCCTCTTTAAGCTTCATCATTGGCTTGTGAGATGGCAGCATGGACAAATCCATATGATACTGCTAACTCTTTAAAATATTAATTGGTGAACTGTGGTTCATGATCATAGATTACAAGATCTGGGATTCCATATGTTGCAAATATCTCCTTCAGTGATGTAATCACTACTTCATAAGTGTGACTCTGCCGTTTAACTTCCAGCCATCTTGAGTAGTTATCTACCATGATCAAAAACATCATACCTCTGTGTTCAAAGAGGTTCACCCCAAGGTGTTCTCATGATCTTGATGGAGAGCAGGATGAAAATCTCAGAAAGATCCAGATGACTACTGGGCTGGTGAACCTGAGTCATCCACAAATGTTCCTTCTGCTCAGCAGAGTCTGACAGATAAGATAAAAATGTGTGAGTGGCACGGCGGTGTGTTGTTCACCCTGGGGTAACACGGACTGCACACGATGCAGTTAACTGATCAAGTATACACCAAACGTGGGCGTTGGTTCATAGATCATAGATCACAGAATTTACAGCACAGAAGGAGGCCATTTGGCCCATTGAGTCTGCACCGGCCCTTGCAAAGAGCACTCTACTCAAGCCCACGTATCTATCCTATCCCCGTAACCCAGTAATCCCCACTTAACCTTTTTGAACACTCAGGGCAATTTAGCATGGCCAATCCACCTAACCTGCACATCTTTGGACTGTGGGAGGAAACCGGAGCACCCAGATTCAATATAAGATTTATTGACCTTCAATAATGAAGCCAGCTGCCTGTGGGTTGACTCTCTACTCCTCGAAGTAAACTAACATTAATTATTTAGACCAGGCTAGCTCTGATCCACGTGTAGAAGGTGTTGAATGATTTGTACGCCCTGACTGTCACAACAGCTGTCACCAGTGGAAAAGAGGCAGACTGCTGATGCCTCGTGTGTTTTATAGTTGGAAGCCCCCCTATGGTGTTCTGCCTGGTGATTGGTCGTGTTCTATTCTGTATTTTGATTGGCTCACCTGGGTGTCTGTCACTGCCTGCTTTTACCTCTTGATGTGCATGGGTGCATATTATGACATCCCCTTTTTAAAAAAAATTGTCAGCTGCTTAGAGCACATACAACATATTTACAAAAGTAACTATACACAGCAATTGGTGAGTGAATGGATATGTACATGTAAGGTGTCTAGCGTCGAGAAACATAACAGCATATATACAAAGGAACTATTTATAAGTCCAGTCGTTGGGGCTGTCGTAGGATTCTTGTGGACCGCCTGAGAGGTGGAGGCGGGGGTGATGGTGTCTTGACCGGTTGGCATGCAGCCAGATTGGTGGCCTGGTGGAGCGAGGTGTCCAGATAGGGCACAACGACATCTGGGAAAGTGAGATCCGGTGGTGAGCAGGCAAGTTTGCGTAGTGCCCTTCTGTTGCGCCTTACAATAGATCCAGCAGCCATGCGAACCACGAATGACCTGGGAGCAGCCTGTCGAACAACAACAGCTGGAGCTGACCAGCCTCCATTAGGCAACTTGATGCGAACAGCGTCCTTCGGAGAGAGCACGGGCAGATCAGTAGCATGAGCATCATATGTCAGCTTTTGCCGGGTTCTGATCTGCTGCATCTTTTGCAGCACTGGAAGGTGATCCAGGTCAGGTACATGAATGGCCGGAACAGTCGTCCGCAGGATACGATTCATAAGGAGCTGTGCCGGAGGCATACCGTTGGACAGAGGGGTTGCCCTGTACGCCAGAAGAGCAAGATTAAAGTCCGAAGCTCAGTCCGCAGCCTTACAGAACATCTGCTTAACGATATGGACCCCTTTTTTGACCTTCCCATTAGATTGTGGGTAATGTGAGCTCAAGTTGATGTGCTGGAAGTGGTATTGCTTTGCGAAGTTGGACCATTCTTGACTATAGAAACAGGGACCGTTGTCGCTCATAACCATGAGCGGGATACCATGTCTGGCAAATGTCTCCTTTCAGGCCTTTATGACGGTCCTGGATGTGAGGTCCAACAGTTTCACTACCTCGAGGTAACTGGAGAAGTAATCAATTATCAGGAAGTAGTCAGCCCGTTGACATAAAAAAGGCCTACTCCGACCTTAGACCACAGAGAGGTCACGATCTCATGCTGGTGGAGCGTTCCTTTGAGCTGAGCAGGCTGGAAGCGCTGGCAAGTCGAGCAAATTGAGGACCATGTTTGAGATGTCCTCATTGATGCCGGGCCAATAGACAGCCTGCCGGGCCCTGCGCCTGCGCTTCTCAATACCGAGGTGTCCCTTGTGTATCTGCGTGAGCACCAAGCTCTGGAGGCTGCGCGAAATGACGATGCGATCCAATTTAAGGAGGATCCCCTCGACAACAGTTAGGTCATCCTTTACATTATAGTATTGGGGGCATTGCCCTTTCTGCCAGTCATTCGTGAGGTGATGTATGACCCGCTGCAACAGAAGGTCCTTGGCGGTCTCTTCTTGAATGATGATGAATCGTTCATCGGATGATGGGAGGGTGCTGGCACATAGTTTCACCTGCACCACATTGTCGTGTATGAAGTCTACCTGCTCACATGGCGAGGTGATGGCACGCGACAGGACATCCGCGATGATTAGCTCCTTTCTAGGTTTGTAAACCAGGTCAAAATCATACCTGCGGTGTGGAAGGAGAATGCGCTGGAGCCTGGGTGTCATGTCATTTAAGTCCTTGTGAATAATGTGCATTAGGGGTCTGTGGTCCATCTCTACTGTAAAGGTCGGGAGACCATAGACATAATCGTGGAATTTCACAATGCCAGTGAGAAGGTCCCTGCATTCTTTCTCTATTTGAGCATATCGTTGCTCAGTGGGGGTCATGGCCCTTGACGCGTAGGCAACTGGAGCCCAGGACGAGGTGTCATCCTTCTGGAGGAGTATCTGGCTGGCTGGCATCTGTGGAGATTTTAGTCTCCTTTTCTGGGTCAAAGAAAGCTAAAACAGGAGCGGTGGTTAGCTTCGCTTTCAACTCAAGCCACTCTGCTTGATGTGCGGGCAGCCACTGGAAAGTGGTGGACATCTTCATCAGGTGTCTGAGGGACGTGGTGTGTAATGCGAGATTGGGAATTAACTTCCCCAGAAAAGTGGAGGACCGCCTTTTTGTCCTCTGGGGTCTTCATCATGTTGATTGCCTGGACTTTGTCCGAGTCAGGCTGCACGCCCTGCTGGGAGATCTGATCACCCAGAAACTTAACTGGCGACATGCCAAAGGAGCATTTGGTTTTATTTAACTTCAGGCCGTTGGCATGTATGCGCCTGAAGACTTATTGCAGACGAGAAATGTGTTCCCCCGGGGTCGTGGACCAGATGATGATGTCTTCAACTAAGACCCGCACACTGTCAATGCCCTCGAGCGTTTGCTCCAATATTCGATGAAAGATTTTGGAGGCCGAAACAATGCCAAATGGCATGCGGTTGTAGCAATATCTTCCGAAGGGTGTATTAAACGTGCAGAGCTTCCTGCTGGACTCGTCCAGCTGTATCTGCCAGAATCCACGCGATGCATCCAGCTTTGTAAAGAATTTGGCATGCGTTATCTCACTCGTCAGCTCCTCCCACTTCGGGATCGGGTAGTGTTCCCTCATAATGTTGCAGTTCAGATCCTTGAGATCGATGCAAATGCGCAGTTCACCAGAAGGCTTCTTGACACAGACCATCGAGCTGACCCAGTCAGTTGGTTCCATCACCTTGGATATTATTCCTTGATCCTGGAGCTCCTGCAGATGCGTCTTTAGACGGTCCTTGAGGAGCGCCGGCACCCGGCCTGGCGCATGGATGACAGGTGTGGCATCAGGCCTGAGCAGAATTATATAGCGGTAGGGCAGCGTACCCATCCCACTGAACACATCCGGGTATTGCAATAGTAGCTCCTCAATGTCGGCTTGAAGAGTGCTGTTGGCAGAGGACATGTACACGCTGGACGAGATGGAGTAGCTTGCATGCATGGGCAACAAGCAGAGAAGCCTTGCTGGGCTTGACGATCTCAAACCGCAAAGTGGCCTTGATGTCCTTATTGGATACATGCAGGTGACAGGACCCGAACGCAGTGATGGCATTTCCATTGTAGTCGAGCAACTGGCAGGCTGGCAGAAGAATGGTAGGCTGCCTTTGGATACGAGCAAGATCTGCTTGGGATATTAGGTTGGCCGAAGCACCGGTGTCCAGCTTGAAACGGATGCTACAATCATTGACTTGTACTGTGGCACGCCACTCGTCGACATAATCTACATTAAGGATGGGTGTGTGTTGGTGAATGCGAGGAGGCCTTGTCATGCATGGTGATAATGCCCACTCGATATGGGGACTCCGGTTCCAAGTCCAGTAGCCCTTGCTGCACACTTCGAACGCGTCTGCATTGGGCCTGGTATCCTGGCCCCCTGTCAGAGGTGCAGACTTGCACTAAGCCGCATAATGGCCAAGCTTCTTGGTTGAGACATCGCCTGCCTCTTGCAGGGCATTGCTGCTTTAAATGAGCGGTGCCACAGTTGGGGCATGTCATCACGTCGATGTCGTTACGCTCCGTGCGTCGTCGCACATGCGCAGTGCGGTCAGCCGCCACTCGCACCTGCGCGGTATAGTCTTCGGCCGCTTCATTTTCCAGACCGTGGTGCGCATGCGTGGGACCCCTGGAAAAGCGCGCGAAATGGCCACCTTCATCAATGCTCAGGCCCCGCATTCGGGCGATGGCCTGTACACTCTCAGCCTCGTGGGAGGCAAGTTGGTCCTGCTCTGCCGACTTAAGGCGGGAATAGTGACTTTTCGCCTGTTCGTGGATTTTGCACGTCTCGATGGCCACTGGCAGGGTCATATTGTTTATTTTTAGGAGCTGCTCCCGTAGGGAGTCGGAGTGGACGCCAAACGCAATCTGATCCCTGATCCCAGGGAGTCAGCGGTGTCTCCATAGTTGCAGGATTGCGCTAGAATGCGTAGATGAGTGAGAAAAGACTGGAAAGGCTTTTCCTGAAGGTGTTGCTGGAAGACAAAACGCCCAAAGCTCTTGTTCGTTTCGACTTCACAGTGACTGTCGAATTTGGCTAAGACAGTCTGGAACTTGGTCTTGTCCTCACCGTCAGCAAAAGTGAGCGAATTGAAGATTTGGATGGCCTCGTCCCCCGCAGTAGACAGCAGCAGCGCGATTCTTTGGGCATCGGATGCACTTTCGTGGCCCGAGGCCTCAATGTATAGACTGAATTTCTGCTTGAAGATGCGCCAGTTGGCACCAAGGTTCCCGGAGATCCGGAGCTGCGGAGGTACCTGGATCTTTTCCATGCCACTGGAAGGCAGTTTCTGGTCATCAGTGAATTTTCTAAGGTAAATTACTTAGAAACAGTGGCCACTTCTGGTATCATGTCGTGTTGTGCACCCTGGGGTAACACGGACTGCACACGATGCAGTTAACTGATCAAGTATACATCAAATGTGGGCATTGGTTCAATATAAGATTTGTTGAACTTCAGTAAGGAAGCACATAGCTGCCTGTGGGTTGACTCTCTACTACTCTAAGTAAACTAACATTAACTATCTAGACCAGGCTAGCTCTGATCCACGTGTAGAAGGTGTTGAATGATTTGTACACCATGACTGTCACTACAGTTGTCACCAGTGGAAAGAAGCAGAGTGCTGATGCCTTGTGTGTTTTATTGGAAGACCCCTCTGGTGTTCTGTCTTGTGATTGGTCGTGTTCTGTTCTGTATGTTGATTGGCTCACCTGGGTGTCTGTCACTGCCTGCTTTTACCTCATGATGTGCATGGGTGCATATTATGACAAGCGGTACAGCGGTTAGCACAGTTGCCTCACAGCGCCGGGACCTGGGTTCAATTCCAGTGTCTGCCTGAGTGGGTTTCCTCCGGGTGCTCCTGTTTCCTCCCACAGTCAAATGATGTTCAGGTTAGGTGGATTGGCCATGCTAAAATGTACCCTTAGTGACCAATGATGTGCAGGTTAGGTGCAGTTCCAGTGTTACAGGGATAGGGTGGGGGAGTGGGCTAGGTACAGTGCTCTTTCAGAGGGTCGGTGCAGACACAATGGACTCAAATCCCTTGTCTTCCCCAAAGGAGCAGAGCAGCTAGTCGAGTAGACTTGTGAAACTGCCACAATGGTTGTCCAAATAAAGTCAGAGACATGTGGGAGGATGTAGCATCATGGAGAGAATCAGAGTTCAGAGGGGTGGAGATAACCTCTGGGTCAAAATCTTAGAATTCACCTCCTAACAACACTGTGAGTGTACCAATGCCACATGCAGTGGTTCAAGAAGGAGATGCACAATAAATGCCCACATCCTGTGAACAATTCCAACCCTGGGTATTCCTTTCCTTTCTTACTGTGTGCAGCACATATCTCTAAATTGTTCCACCAACTCAGCACAGTGCTTCCAACATCTCGGCCTTTGCAAAAGTAAGTCAATAACACTTTTCCTGCAACATGTTGAGTGGCCATTTAGTAATTTATTTCAAAACAATTGTTTTTTCAGACAGGATTAACAAAGAAGCTGTCTGCACATAGCTGACCAAATTTGATATCCTGGCATTATATCAGCTGGTCAGGTCACTGAAATCATGATAAAGCTCATTCAAGGTCTTCAAATGCAGGCAGGTGACAGAACCTCTGCACACCACTGTACAGAGGAAAACCAGAAGCAGGCTGCTTCACTTGTGTCATTAAACTTACAGGCTTTCCCGTGTCCAATAGAACTCCATAGAACTCCTACATTCGGCCCATAAGTCTGCACTGACCCTCTGAGAAAGCACCCTACCTAGGCCATTCCCTCGTCTCATCTCAGTAACCTCATAATTCCACGAACCTGCACATCTGTGGACACTTAGGGGCAATTTACAAAAGCCAATCCACCTAACCTGCACATCTTTGGACTGTGGGAGGAAACTGGAGCATCCTGAAGAAACCCTCACAGACACAGGGAGAAACGTGCAAACTCCACACAGTCACCAAAGCCGCAATTTAACCCGGGTCCCTACCGCTGTGACACAGAAGTGCTAACCACTGTGACACTGTGCCAGCTAATGACACATATGGCAGATGAAGCACATGCTTATGCCTGTTTCCTGGAATAGGTCACCAGCCTATAACAATCTGCATCATGTATGGTTGACCAGGTGACTCTCCCATTCTTACCACCTGCCATAGGCATATTGAAAGGATTTCTGGATTGATAATCAACTTGTTTGGACACATTATGAATGCAGCTTCCGAGTACACAAAGTCATGGAGAGGGATGAACCCAGAGGTCTGGCTCAGAGGCAGGGACACTACCCAGTCTCCTTTATGGGGGGAATCGTCTGCTGTCTCTGGTGGTGAGCTTGGATGTGGAATGGGCATTTACCTAGATGAGGGACTGGACATTGGGAAGGTGGATATCCTGCTGAAAACCCACACCCATCCTGTTTCTGACACCCTGTCCCCCTATGATGCTCACCCCCACTAAACCCGCTCCCCATGTTACGTACATGTGACCTGTTGTAATATGCCTTTCAGGGATAGCCGCATGATATCAATAGAAGGGAAGCATATCATGCGATGAAGTGTTAGTTTCATTTTTGCTTTGGAGCAGAGTACATACGCACAGCTCTGCTGCAAATGCCTTCAAGCTTTCTGCCAATGTATAAATGTTCTCATGTGCTATATGGCATGAGACAATCCTCATCATTATGGTCAGACCACAATGGAGTCACAGTATCAGAGCATGTTGAAATCGCAATGTGGTGACTGTGCAGAAAAGCTTTGAAGTGATAATGCTCAAATTAAGAGCTGCTAAGCAAACTGATCCTTGTAGTAAGATCTCAGTGCACACCCAGTCAGTTCCATGAGTGGGACAGCATGTCCAGGGGACCAGCATCAAGCTAGCTCAGTCGGGAAAGACGAGTGACCAGGGTGCGGGCCGAATTGATAGCCAGTGAGGGAAAGTCAAATAAAAAGCACCACGCAAAAACGTCATAAAATCAGGCCAGAGGAACTTTGAAATTATATTGGGTAGAGCTTCAGAGAAGCGGGTGAAAACAACTGCAGGCACAGTTGTCCCAGAGAGTCTTGTAAAAGGAAGGTCAAAGGTATATTGTCAAAGTGTTCACTAAATTCCCCAAATTGAATTGGGAGAATCGAGCGAGTGTCATTCCAGCAGAAGCCACAGCTTCCTTGGTGGCGCTGCTGAGCACAAGAGCTGCAGGCCACTAACTGACCAGCAGGGTATGCTAGGCTTCTGTCACCAAGGTCTTGATTCCAATTTAAGGTCTGCTGGTGACATAGTCACTGCTTGATTAGTATGTGGTTTGGCAGATCTTCCTGGAAAAAGCACCATGAGACTCTCTCTAGCTTTCCAATTGGCAGGTGAAACCATGGAAATGACAACAAGGTTCCACCAGTAGTGTCATTGGATATTAATGAATTTTGCACTCACAGTTTCATAATAAATAGGCTATCCAACCCGTTGCTGCAATCAATATCTGAAATTTAAAATTTTTCCTGAACAGGAAGAAACTTGCTCTTAGTTATTTGCATTGATTGAGAGCAATGTACTTTTCAAAGCCCATTGAAAGAATATATTTTAAAAGGTACCATTCTCATTTTCTTTGACCCACAGTGAGATGCCCTCTATTGACACACAGGAGCGAGAATTTGAGGGCAAAGAGAATTCTGAATCTTACAGCATTGTTATCATTGGTCAACTCATCAATTTTCCAATCATCAAATACTGCTGATATACAGTTACTATATTTTCCTTGCTTTTCGATTCATCTAAAGCCGTTTATCCTGCTGTTAGCTGCTGCCAGGAAACATAAGCACCTCTGTAGCCCAGAGTTTTACTCAAAACATTGGTGTAGATCTTGACTTTGTGTGATAGGATTGGATTGGATTTGTTTATTGTCACCTGTACTGAGTGTTATGGGCCAGGGTTTAGAAAACTCCAAAGTATATCATACCTGACCTACAACTGTTTATTTATTTTGATTACGATGAGCACAAGGGCCTGCCTTTCAGGGGTTATTCAACAAAGGCCTTCAGCACTTTTAATCAAAAACAAGCTTTATTCTACAAATTCAGTTAACATTTTTATAAACATACACAGTAAGCATTTTTATCAACTACAAACATAAATACCCCACACAGCTACAGTAATCTATGTATAACCCCTAATAAGTTCCCCCTTTAAGCTGTTCCAATTTAGTAACAAGATTTGATAAACCAGAAACCCCTTTTCAAAGGTGTGGCCCAGCACACAGCACTGAAGACCTGGTATACACTCTTGGTTCCTTTTCAAAACAGCAGGTTTGAATTTCTTCCAGAAAGCAGTTGTTTCTTTTCAAGTTATCAAGTAATCTGGAAACAGCTTTTAAAATGAGGATAGACGGACAAGACAAGACATCTCTGTCTGAATCCAGCAGCCAAATGTGAAAACGAGAACAAAAGACTCAGAGCCACAAACAAACCCCAAACCAAAGCGAAAGTAAAACTCAGAGCCACAGCCCAGCTCCACCCACACAATGACATCACTGAAGCCATGTGTGTGGTGAATGAGATTCACACGGCATTATAGTTACCAATGTCACTCTGTTCCAAGTAGATACATGTATCAATATTGTAAGTGCAGTTGCACTACCTGACCACCAGGGGGAGTAGCTCTGGGAGTACTCGAGAGTTTGTACTGGGCTCCTCCCTTGGCTCCGCCCATAACTCCTCCCCCTGGAGCTGCTGTATAAAGATCCGTGCCACAGAGTCAACCAGCCAGTTCACCGAAAGTTCAACGGCTAACAGGCTGGCTCTGTTGTAAGTATATTAAAACCGCTATTCTAATCCTACAAGCACGTGTCCGTAGAATTGTTGGTTCCAACAATGTGATAAGTCAAAAAAAATTTTAAAGCAACGCACCCATGACACGAGGTACAGCGAAAAGTATTGCTCTGCGTGCAGTTCAGACAGGCCATTTTGTACATGAAAAGAAAATACATCGGGCAAACATAAAATACACAATGTAAATGCATAAACACAGGATCGGGTGAAGTGAAGCATACAGGAGTGCAGTGCTACTCAGTAAATAGGTGTGAAGAGAGCAGATCAGTCCATAAGAGGGTCATTCAGGAGTCTGGTAACAGCAGGGAAGAAGCTGTTTTTGAATCTGTTTTTGCCTGTTCTCAGACTTTTGTTTCTTCTGTCCAATGAAAGAAATGCGGCAGTGAGTTGCTAGTCTGCTGTACATCTCTCCAGAGTAACACTTCAGTAGAAACAGAAATCAGAAACGCTGCAAGACAGGCTGATGATTTTCTTCGAGCATTTATATAAGGGTCAATCTCCAGGTTATCTGCAATAACTTTGGTGGAAGGTCTGCAGAAGCCCTGGCCGGACAGCATATACATAATTTCTCCAAGATTTCCATAGGTTTTCTGCTGAAGTGATGGTGGACAATTTCCATGAAAGTCCAACCCTCAAATTCCTTATTGTTTCCTTTTAAGTGCAATCACTATTGTTCTGTAAGCAAACACAGCAGGTAATCTACACAGAACAGAACAAGAAGATGAATGAATAACCTGACAATGTTTTTAGTAAGTGTTGGTTGAGCAACAATTACTGTAAGCAGCATTGGTAAAAGCTAAAAGAATGCACTGTTAAAATCACTTTTGGATTGGTGGCAGATAAGGAACATGGGGGAGAGATGCTTAGAAAGGGTGTGATAGCTGCGATGCCCACAGAACCTTCTAATGTGACGGTTAGAAGGTCTGAATCACTTTCAACTCAAGTTTTATTCACACTTTGTAAGGCAGCTACAGTTGTGAACAGGTACTCCAGTGCAGCTTGCTAATCTGGAAAGGAGGAAAATCGACCGGCCCTGCATGAATGTGGCCAGCTGTTGAGGGCTCCTGGGGTGCGTGCAGATGCTAGAGTTGGAATTGTGAATGCACTGGCCAGAATGTTTTTTTAAGTCAGCAAGAAGCATTTTCTCTCTTCTGAGGCTCACAAAAATAATTTTAAAAAATGCAAGAAACATATTTGGGAGCGGCCTCTCGCTGTTCCTTTAAGAGTCAATGGTTAGACATGACAATACTTGAAGGAAGTGGGACAGGCATGCATCATGTTTGCTTCTCGCACTTCTCCTCAGAATTTGCGATTATGGTCATACACCTGTACATCAGGTCACTGGTTGGCATATTTAATTGTGTTTGAATGCCTCGATTTCAAAATACTCATCCTTGTGGTCAAGTCCCTCCATAGCTTTTTCCTTTCTCTATCTCCGTAACCTTCTCTTGCCCTGCAAACCTCTGATATCGCTGTGCTCTTCCAATTCCAGCCCTTTGTGTATCCCACACTTTCTTCTCCTTAATATTGGTGGCTGAGTCCTCAGTTCTCCAGGCCCCGGGCTCTAGAATTTCCTCCCCTCTGCCTCTCTTCTCCTTTATGACTAACTATCTCTTTCATCAAACTTTTATACAATTGTTCTAATGGCTCCTTGATTTGCTCAATACCAAACCTTTTCTTTGATTATATTTCTGTGACGCACCTTGGGACCTTAAAAGCAATATATAAATGCAAGTGTTATTGTTCTTTTGTGTGTGACTATTGAATGTCCATTTCAAGAACTGTGTAAATGTTAGTTCAAGTACGGCTAATCGCCTGTTAGCCTTTTCTCAGTGAGAAATGCATGGCCAACCTGATCCTCATCTTCTACAGTACTACGTCTACAGTTCGTTCAAGCTTTCATTTCTTACTTTGTTACATTATGGGGTGCATTTTACAGGGTTTGCCTATAAAAAAAGTCTGATAGCAACTTGCCAATTGTAAAAAGGGCTGCCCCACTGCAATAATGCAATGGGGCTGGCCTTAACAAAGTCAGAATGAGACTTATGCCCCTCAGGACAGGAAGTTCCACCCTGAGAGCTGCTGCCCAATTTGATTGTCTAGAAACTGAGCAGCCCCAGCAGCGCCAGAATGGAGTTGTGGAGGAAGCCCAAGAAAAAGATCCTGGATACCAGACTTGAAAGTACGGGCGGGATACTCCAGTCCTCCAGCCAAGTGTTTCTCGGCGTGTGCCGTTAGCGGGCAGCGTAATTCTATCTTCCAATGGCTTGTCAATGGGATGTCCCATTGAAGTCGCCCCATGCCACCGGGAAATCAACGGGCAAGAGTGCGCTGCACGCCGGGAAAGTGAATCAAAACAGTCAGAGAATTCTGGGCAAGTTGAGGGTTCTGTTTTTTGGAGGGATTGGGGACATTAGAGAGGGGTGGGCAAGAGGTTTGAGTGACTCGGTGGGGGGTGGGGGGGGGGTGGATACAAGATTGGTGGGAGCATCATCTTGTTGAGGGGGGGCGCTAAAGATGCGCATAGGAAACCCCCTGAAAGGAGGTCCCTCCTTCCTGCTTTCTTATCCCGAGTTGGGAAAGTAGCAGGCTGGCCACTTTACTTATGCCTACCCCTTCTGGCACAGCAAAACGAGGTCCTTAATTGACCTTTAATTGGCAACTTAAAAGCTAGAATGAGTCTAATGAGGGTGGGGCTGATGGCGGGCTGGCTGACACCTTACCCACCCACAATAACAACTCAGGGGAGGTCAAGAAGTCAGTGAGCTTGTCACTTGTTTTACTTTACGTGCCTGCCCCCCCACCGCCCTTCATATATGCTGGCGGAGAACAGTAAATCTCCACTCTATGATTCTATTATGGCTCCATAGTTCTCACTATTTTTCTAGTCATTACCTTTTTCAAATTTTCAACTTTCTGTATTCTGTTAATGACAGTATTTTCACTTCTCCCTTCCTGATAGCTTTATTATTTTAGGTGTTTTGGCCCCTTTCCCTCCCTATCTCCTGCCCTTTGAAATGTATTACCAAAAGTGTCAAAAACATCACTGAAGGGCAATGAACAATAATCAAAGCCACCCATTGGTTACATCCTGAAAGTCGTACATTTGCAGGACACAAAGAGATCAGGCATGTGAAGCGGCTCCAGGGTCATCAGGGAAGGAAACTATGTCAATAGCATAAAGCTATGGGAAGCAAACACAAGGCCTAGCTCGTGAAGGAAGTAAAACAAGATTGTGGATCAGTGTGAGATGTTGAAGAAATCATTGCAAGGGACAGCTGGGGTGGTGCAGGCCAGGAATCATCAATCCACTGTCCCAGGAGTCCCAAAGATGGTGAAGGGTGAGAGAATCCAATCAGCATGTGATGGAACCATCAATTCATGAAACACGTGCTTTAAGCTATGAACAGTGGTTTTAATCTACTTACTACAGAGCCAGCCTGTTACCCGTTCAACTATCGATGAACTGCAGGCTGGCTCTGGACACGGTTATTTATACACCAGTCAAGGGGGAGGAGTTGTGGGCGGAGCCGAGGGTGAAGCCCTGTACAAACACCTGAGCATTCCCAGAGCTACTCCCCCTAGTGGTCGGATAACGCTACTGCGCTTACAATGGTATTGGTAAATACAGTGTGAATTACTACGTTACATTTACCACATTCACCCCCTGCAAAAAAATCAAGTCCGGCGGGGGTGGTGGTCTACAAAGTAAGTCTGTCCGGTGGTCGAACTGCCCGCTGTGATCTGCGGAGCACCGGGGTTGCAGCCTCTTGCGGTGGCTGGATGGGTGTTGTGTGCTGGGGTACAATGGCGGACTCCAGAGAGGGTTGTGTCCGAGCTTCATACTCTTCTGGTTCGACCGGGGACTGGGGGCACTGGGGGCTGGCCGGCGCGGGTGCACGGAACTGGTGGAGCGAGCTCGTGGGCTCGGGAGCAGCAGCATGGGGTGTACGGTGAGAGGTCCTTCTGTGGGGGTAGAGGGGGCGATGGATCCGGCGGGTGCCAGATCCCGGAGGGATCATGTGTCCTGGCAGCCGTCAGGGAACTCGTCGAAGGCGTACTGGGGGTTGGAGTGGAGCAGGCGCACCTTCTCAACAAGGGAGTCGGTTTTGTGTGCCCTGACGTGTTTCCTCAGGAGTACCGGGCCCGGTGTCCTCAGCGATGCCGGAAGTGAGACCTCCCTGGTAGTGCCCCAGGAAAAAATGAAGAGCCTCTCATGAGGGGTCTGATTGGTCGCTGTGCATAAGAGGGACCTAATAGCGTGGAGCGCGTCTGGGAGGACTTCCTGCCACTGGGAGACTTGGAACTTTCTAGACTGGAGGGTCAGTAGGACGGTCTTTCAGACCGTCGCGTTCTCCCTCTCCACCTGCCCGTTCCCCCTGGGGTTGTAGCTGGTAGTCCTGCTTGAGGCGATGCCCTTGTCGAGCAGGTACTGACACAGCTCGTCGCTCATGAAGGACGAACCCCGGACGCTGTGCACGTAGCTGGGGAAACCAAACAGGGTGAAGACACTATGCAGGGCCCTAATGACTGTGTGGGAGGTCATCTCGGGGCACGGGATAGCAAATGGGAAACGGGTGAACTCATCTACGATGTTTAGAAAGTAAACGTTCTTGTTAGTTGAGGGGAGTGGCCCTTTGAAATCAATCGCGAGGCGTTCAAAGGGCCTAGAAGCTTTGACCAGGTGGGCCCTGTCTGGTCTATAGAAGTGCAGTTTGCACTCCGCACAGATTGGGCAGTCCCTGGTGACCGCTTTTACCTCCTCGTTGGAGAAAGGCAGGTTTCGGGCTCTGATGTAGTGGGCGAGCCGGGTGACCCCCGGGTGGTAGAGGCCGTTGTGGATGACTTTCAGTCTGTCAATCTGCGCGCTGGCGCATGTCCCGCGGGATAGGGCATCCGGAGGCTCCTTGAGCTTCCTGGGTCGATACTTAATATCATAGCTGTAGGTGGAGAGTTCAATCCTCCACCGAAGAATTTTATCATTTTTTATTTTGCCCCTTTGCGAGTTATCAAACATAAAGGCGACCGATCTTTGGTCGGTGATGAGGGTGAACCTCCTACCTGCGAGGTAGTGCCTCCAGTAACGAATAGCCTCCACAATGGCTTGTGCTTCTTTCTCGACTGAGGAGTGTCGGAGTTCTGAAGCGGAGAGGGTACGGGAGAAAGATGCGACTGGTCTCCCTGCCTGATTTAGTGTGGCTGCTAGAGCTACCTCTGAGGCGTCGCTCTCAACCTGGAATGGAGAGGATTCATCCACCGCCCGCATGGCCGCTTTGGCGATGTCCTCCTTGATGCAGTTGAAGGCCTGGCGTACCTCAGCTGACAGGGGAAATCGTGTGGCCTTAAAAGGTGGGCGGACTTTGTCCGCATATTGAGGGACCCACTGGGCGTAGTAGGAGAAAAAGCTCAAGCACCGTTTGAGGGCCTTGGGGGAGGGGGAGTTCTAAGAGGGGGTGCATACGGTCCGGGTCTGGGCCCAGGACTCCGTTTTCCACGACGTAGCCGAGGATGGCCAGTCTGTTTGTGCAGAAAACGCATTTCTCTTTGTTGTAGGTGATGTTTAATTTCTGTGCCATCTGGAAAAAACGGTGGACGTTGGCGTCGTGGTCCTGCTGGTCATAGCCGCAGATGGTGACATTGTCCAAGTACGGAAACGTGGCCCGCAGCCCGTACTGGTCCACCATTCGATCCATTGCTCGTTGGAACACCAAGACCCCATTAGTGACGCCGAAGGGGACCCGGAGGAAATGGAAGAGGCGGCCAGCGGCCTCGAATGCCGTGTAGTGGCGGTCCTCCGGGTGGTTTGGGAGCTGGTGGTACGCAGACTTCAGATCCACCGTGGAAATGAGCCGATACTGGGCGATCTGATTTACCATGTCTGCAATCCTGGGGAGGGGATACGCGTCGAGGAGCGTAAATCTATTTATGGTCTGACTATAGTCGGCAACCATGCGGAATTTTTCCCCGGTCTTAATGACCACCACCTGAGCTCTCCAGGGACTATTGCTGGCCTCTATAATCCCCTCACTGAGAAGCCTTCGGACCTCTGAACTGATAAATACCCTACCCTGCAGGCTGTATCGCCTGCTACGAGTGGCTACGGGTTTACAGTCCTTTGTGAGATTGGCGAAGAGAGGAGGGGGGGGAGATTCGCAGTGTAGCGAGGCTGCAGATAGTGAGTGGGGGCAGGGGCCCGCCGAAGCTGAGGGTGAGGCTCTTAAGGTTACACTGAAAATCTAGGCCTAATAAGAGTGGCGCGCAGAGGTCGGGCAAAACGTAGAGTTGACATTTTGAGTAGCTAGCGCCTCGGATTGTGAGTGTCGCGGCGGTGCGCCCCTGGATCTGTACAGAATGGGAGCCTGAAGCGAGCGAGATAGTTAGCCGCACAGGGAAAACGGGGAGCGTACAGCGTCTTACCAGGTCTGGGTGTATGAAGTTCTCAGTGCTCCCGGTGTCAAAAAGGCATGGCGTGTTGTACCCGTTGATTTGGACCTCTGCCATCGAATTTCGCAGATGCTTTGGGCGTGATTGATCCAGGGTGACTGCGCCGAGTTGCGGGCCGCGTGACGAGCGCCCGGGGAGGTTGTACTCTTCCGATGAGTTGTCCGAGCGTGGAGATGCAGGTCGGGCCCGTGGCGGGCGGCGAGGAAGATGGTGTCCAAGATGGTGGCCCCCATGAGTCGCACGTGGCCGGCCGCATGGTGGAGGTTTGCCAAGATGGCGGCCCCCATGGATCGCACGTGGTGGGAGGGGGCGGAATCGGGGCATAGGCCACAGCGTTTCGGGCCCCGCGGGCCTGTGGGTGTGGGGAGGGAACCATCAATTCACAAGACACGTGCTTTAAGATATGAACAGTGGTTTTAATCTACTTACTACAGAGCCAGCCTGTTACCCGTTGAACTCTCACTGAACTGCAGGCTGGCTCTGGACACGGTTATTTATACAGCAGTCAAGGGGGAGGAGTCGTGGGTGGAGCCTAGGGTGGAGCCCTGTACAAACACCTGAGCATTCCCAGAGGTACTCCCCCTAGTGGTCGGATAACGCTACTGCGCTTATAATGGTATTGGTAAATACAGTGTGAATTACTACGTTACATTCACCACATTATGAAAGTGAAATCTCTCATCTTGTAATGCCCAAAAGCCTTTTCAGGCTGGTTTATCCAATGGATGTGTTTGGTTTCTTTTTAATGAATTGGATTATTTTTGCGAGTCGGTGAAATATGCTGACTGTTTTGTGTCTAATTATTATTTTTTGATTAATTCACAGGTATGAGCATTACTGACAAGGCCAGAATTTATTGCCCATCCCTAATTGTTCCTGAGAGGGTGATGATGAGCCAACTTTTTACAGTGGAAGGTGAAGGTAATAAATTAGAAAACATTGGTCTCAGATAAATGATCAAAATATAACTACGCTTCTACAAGCATGAATGGGAACACAAAATGTATTATGTCCACAAAATGGATAGTTGAAAACGGTGTAAACTGATACACAAACACACAACTGCATTGTATGAAGGACAAAATGAATTTCTGTGAATGAATTTCTGTTCCCTACTTCTTTAAGATCAAGTCAGATTTTGCACCATCAGATGAGCCAACCTTAGATTTTATGCAACAGATTTCTTTTTTTTTTGTTTTCATTTATAAAATATTATTTATGGCCATCTCGATGGTACTGGTTTGAATTAAACTAAATGGTTGTTTTCTTGAAATGTGATTGACTAGGGGGGGGTCATATTTTATGCGATTTTCAATCATACCCTTGGGATGCATGAATCCATTGACATTAATTCACTTGTGCACCATATAAGCATGATACACAAGAGCAGCAACAATAGCTGACAGCATATACTGTAATTTTAAGATGAAAAATTTTAAGTGTCATAGAGTCATTATGGCACAAAAGATTATTCAGTCCATCAGGTCCATGGTGATTCTCTGTGGAGAAATCCAATCGACTTCATTCCCGCCACCACCCCTCACCAACACCCCACCCCGCCCCGCTCATCTGCTTGCCGTAAGCACATCGGAAGGATTTACCGGTTGACAATCAACCTAGGTCATTATCACTTAGTGCATAAAGAAGTTCTGTCTGACATGATCTGAATTTATTGCCCAAAGCATTGAACCTTGGTCGCCTAGTTGGGACGGCACGGTAGCATAGTGGTTAGCATTGTTGCTTCACAGATCGAGGGTCCCGGGTTCAATTCCTGGCTTGGGTGACTGTCTGTGCGGAGTCTGCATGTTCTCCCCGTGTCTGCATGGGTTTCCTCTAGGTGCTCCGGTTTCCTCCCACAGTCCAAAGATGTGCAGGTTAGGTGGAGTGGCCATGTTAAATTGCCCTTTTGTGTCCAAAAAGGTTAGGTGGGGTTACAGGATAGGGTGTAGGTTTGGGCTTAAGTAGGGTGCTCTTTCCAAGGGCCGGTGCAGACTCAATGGGCCGAATGGCCTCCTTCTGCACTGTACATTCTATGATTCTAGTCCTTTTACAATTATCTAATGAGAGCAGCTTTTCTTTGTCAACATTATCTAAACATGTCATAATCTTGTACATCAAACCACCTCTCAATCTCCTTTGCTCCATGGAGAGTAACTCTAGATTCTCCAACCTAGTCCTGTAGTTAAAATCCCTCATCTCTGAAATCATTCTGGTAAATTTCCTCACCACTCTCTCAAACACCTTCACATTCTTCCTAAAATGTGGTGACCAGAATTGAACCCAACAGTCTAGTTGTGCCCAGAGCTTTATAAAAGTTCAGCAAAAATATCCCTGCTTTTATTCTCAGTACTTCTATTTATGAAACCAAAGCATTGTGAATTACTCTCTCAATGTCCACTGCCACCTTTAAAGATCTATTCACATGAACCTCAGGGCCCTCTAACCCTTTACATTTTATAGAACTGCGCCATTAAGTCAATATTACCTGTCCCTGTCCCTTCTGCCAAAGTACATCACTGTTATAACCTGTCTGCTTACCACTGGCCGGGGATTAATGGCAATCCCACAATCCTTAGGGAGTATGAGCTTCCCTAATGAGGGGGCAGAGAAATCATTAGCAGAGTCCCTGCATAAATGGAACTGGCCAGTATGGAACCGGTTAGAGAGGAGAGAGCAGCAAGAGAATACTGCTGCTATTGTGTCTATATATTGTTGCAATATATGTAATTGCAAATAAAGTTCTTTCTTTCTATTCTACAAACTCGTGCTGGATTCTTCATGCCATTCACAAAGGTCACATATATATTTCTGTGTTAAAGTCTATCCGCCACCTATATCCTGTTGCATTCAATTGGTATCATCTTCACTGTCAGCCTTTAAGTTTGGAATCAATGGCAAATTATGGAATGTTACTTTATATTCCATTACCTAAGTAATTTACATAGATACAAAAAAAACAATTGGCAGAATTTTCCATTGTTGAGACTAAGTGTGTTGGCAAGCAGTTTCAGCAGCACCCATCCCGTTGGACAGAATGGAGGGAACTTGCACCCGATTCCACGCTTGGAAACTCATTAATAATGCACAGGTGAGTATTGGGCCGACTCACATGGTGGGTTGGGAGCAGATATGTCCGCCCACCATCAGCTCCCAGTGTCTAAGATCCCGGCACCATATTTAAACGCCAGTCCAACACACACATCTCATTCTCTCCAGCTCATCTGTCTTCAGGAGATTATTACAGATATCTGACAATCAAAAGAACAAGGCTTGCAACCTCAAGAAGAAGGCAACACCCACTTCACCCACCAGGCTCTGGAGGCCTTGATCTTGGGAGTACAGATGCACAGGTATGTCCTGAACCCTGAGGTGGCTCCAGGAAGCACAGAAGCCTCACGCCACTGGCCTGGGATGATATCGCAGAGCAGGTCAGCAGAGTTGGCAACCACGCCTGAAATACCACCCAGTGCAGAAGGAGGATGAATGATCACAGTCGCTCAACTAGGGTAAGTCATCGTTCAACTCCCTCAAACTCTCATCAGTGCATTATGCAGTCAAACATCTCTCTTCGTGGATCTCACACATCCGTTAGTGGTGGAAACATATCAATACTCATTCTCTTAAGGAGACTTCCACATTTCTACCATCTCATCTATCATGTTGCTTGCACTCCAGGCGTGCCGGAACTGCCTCATACTCATTTGTAAATAGAGGACTCTTCAAGGTTGAACCCTAGGTCTGGTGAGTCCCTTCTGTTGTATGGGGGTCTCCTCCTCAACCTCCTGTTCATATTCTGGCTCCTCTTGACCATCTTCCCCAGGCATTGCCACCTGCTGGAGCTGTGCTGGATGACGCCTCTCCTTCCTTAACCTGCTCCATTGCATTAGGATTCTGACAAAGGCAGCATTAAGACCTGGAGTCCTTACTCCTTTTGCCTTCCCTCTGCAATGAAAGATCGAAGACAAGAATTATTAATGAGTCCAGAAACTGAAACTCAAATTAAAGAATCTTGTAAATGTATGCCTTCACAGCATTTCCTGCCGTACCTATATGGTGGCTGCTGCAGCTTTGTCATGAGATGCTGACACGCATTGAGGTGATCAAGATAGTATTCCAGAAATGTGACACCAGGAGCCCTTTGTGGGATGATAAAGTGTTATTGAGATGAGTGACCCAATGGAGCTCTATACTCCAGTCTCCGAGGTCGCAGACTAATGGCCAATCATTTGCTCATGGTCAATTTGGTCCTTTGGATCATTATTAATTCCAACTCTGGTGAACACGTGACTGGCCAACATTGGTGAAAAGCAGCTGTGCCTCCTTCATTATTGCCTTCATTCACAAAGTACATTCCTCAGTATTAATCTTAAATTCAGCAACTGAGTTCGAGGGAGCTTCCACCCTGCATCAGACTCCTCTTGATCAAATTTACTGTTACTTTCATTTTGAGCCAATGCCACTACTGTGGTAAAGCAAGATGGTGATTCTTCACTTCTGTTTCCAAACGGAATTCGACGCTCCCTCTCTCACTGTCCATGTGCCAGATATATATCTCAAACCTCACAATCTGAAGGTAGAGCTTCATCCTGTTGTTCCCCAGCCTCCCCTAGTAATACTGTATCCCATAGTTATGGTGGCTATTCCTACCCTCCACCCCTCCACCCCAAGGCCATCACTTATGACCTGTCTATGGCCCTTGTGAACCACTATCCACCCCACCTAGAGGCTCTATGCACAGTCACCTGCCGAGACGAATTACCCCAGGAGAGCTACAAATAGAACCCCTCTTTGTTATGTGTTTCCACTCTACAGACTGCAGATGCCTCTGGTCACCAACACTATTGCACCTGCACCCAGGTACAGTGACTCTGCCCAGGGACAGAGAATCCAGCACACCAAGCTATGCATTTCTTTCCTCTGGAGCACACAGCCCGTGCAGCTGGAATACACCATGTTCCCAATGATTCCTCCTGCTGCATGTCCACTGCACTTCTGTGACTCCTTTCCATGTCTCCACTCTGTGACTTCTGACAGCAAACCCCAGACAAAGCACTTGGACTTTTACACTGTTCCCCACTACAATGAGGACTAAGGAATACAATGTCCCCTCCCAAAGTGCCCCCCACCTTCTGTGTCTCTGTGCGACCCAATCCTCATGTGCCGCCCTAAAATCCCCACCTCCTATTTGGGAATCTGCGTGAATTTCCTTCCAGTCAAAAATGTGCTATCCCTCTGACCCAAAGTTTATCAGCGTTTCATGTAATCCCTTCAGGCTCCAGCTTCACACCCCTCAATCTACCCTCCACCTTGCATTGTACCTCATTCTCCTCCACCTCCTCGCCTCTCTGCTTTCCATTGTGTCCCAACAGCCCACGCCCAGCCCTCCATCGCCATTGCACCCCTTGTGTTTGACATCCTCGCCCTCCCCTCACATCTCATCCCCGGATCAAACTGCCATTTGTGAAAATTGAATTCTACCTGAGTACCGCAATACAGTGGTGTCCTTGTGGGCAGCATAGTAGCACAGTTGCTTCACAGCTCCAGGGTCCCAGGTTCGATTCCCGCCTTGAGTCATTGTCTGTGCAGAGTTTGCACTATCTCCTCATGTCTGCATGGGTTTCCTCCGGGTGCTCCGGTTTCCTTCCACCGACCAAAGATGTGCAGGTTAGGTGGATTGGCCATGATAAATTGCCCTTAGTGTCCAAAAAAGGTTAGGTGGGGTTACGCGGATAGGGTGGAGACGTGGACTTGGGTAGGGTGCTCTTTCCAAGGGCCGGTGCAGTCTCAGGCTGAATGGCCTCCTTCTGTACAGTAAATTCTAGGATTCTATGATGTCGCCCATGGGAGCAAGAGATCCTGCACTCCCAGCGAATACCCAGTACTGGTCAGTGTCTGAAAGTAGAGGCTTGTTTGTGTACCACAGCATAGTGGTGGCTTTCTGGACCACATCAGCAAATAGCAGGAACACGCCAACCCTACAACCCCAGCAGTGTGGCATTCATCACAACATGAGCATTGCAAGCGCTGTGTGAGGCACTCACCTTGAAGTTCCGAATGAACTGAGGTCCAACCTGTGCATGCCACTCATCTTGGAGCAGGTTTGAGGCCAATGTAATTTCTTGCTGGCAAGATTGAAAGGCACAAGGAGATTTCAGCAAGCAGCTGTTTAGACCATAAAACCATAAGATTTAGGAACAGAACTAAACCATTTGGCCCAACTAGTCTGCTCCGCCATTCAATCATGAATCATATGTTCCTCATCTCCAGTCTCCTGCCTTCTCCCCATAACCTCTGATCCTCTTATTAATTGAAAAATCCCCTTATTAATCAATGACAACTTTTAATGAGCGCTCTTTTAATGAGCATTCAGGAGATTTGAATTAATGCAAATGGCGATCATGTCACTCGGCAGCGGATTAACCTGCCATGGGGAGAATTGTGAATTGTTTTTATGCCAGCAGGTTTCCAACATTCTGCAGGCCACAAAACCTGCCACAGGCGGGTTGGGAAAATTCCACCCAACGGTTCTATCATTGACCCTTGGGGAACACCATTGAACACCACCCTCCAGTCTGAAAAAACAGCCATTTACAACAACTGGCTACTTCTCTGTTAAAGCCCATTTTTTTAATCCAGGCTGGCATTAACCCTCTTATTCCAGGAACTTCAATTTTGTTACTTTGTAAAAGGCTTTCTTAAAATCCATTGAGGCAACATTTGCTGCTTTCCCTTCATCAACCTTCTCTGCTACGTCATCAAAATATTTGATTAGATTCGTCAAGCAGGGGCGGCACTGTGGCACAATGGTTAGCACTGCTGCCTCACGGCACCAAAGTCACTGTCCATGTAGAGTTTACACGCTCTCCCCGTGTCTGCGTGGGTCTCACCCCCACAACCCAAAGATGTGCAGGATAGGTGGATTGGCCATGCTAAATTGCCCCTTAATTGGAAAAAAATAATAATTGAATACCTTAAATTTAAAAAAAGATTTGTCAAGCACAAAACCATACTGACAATGCTTAATTAATTCATTTTATCCAAGTTCCTTTGATTATTTTTTCCCCTAAGAGCTGTTTCTAAAATCCTACACACCACAAAATTTAACTGACTGACCTGTAGTTACTGCAGATGTTCTAACTTTCAAAGTTTCAAAGATTCAAAGTACTAATGAAGTCAGACGACACTGAAGAACAGTGGGAAATCTTTAGAAGAGGGATTAAAGGGAGTATAAAAGTCACTATCGTGTGAGGGGAGGAACCAACAAAGAATGATGTATCACTGACCCGACTTGGAAGTTGACTGATAAAAATAATCTAGCAAAGAACAAGAGGGACCAGGAAAACAACACTGGAAAAAGACGAGAATATTATGTAAATTACAAAAAAAAATTAGATAAAGCCATGAAGAACTGCAGGGGAGACAGAGATGGATGGATGGAGTTAAAAGGCAGGGAAACACAAGGAGCAGCAAATTGGAATGACCCAAGACAGGATTGTATGGGAATTGACTGTACAAGAAGCCACACCATTGTACCAATCAAAGGCAAGGATGGTGGGACACTATTGATGGATGAGGAGCAGGAGGTAAGGTGGGTGAATCACTTTTGGGAGATCCTCAACCAGTCCAGCCCCAACTCTATGATAAAGTTCAATGACAGCACTGCACCTCAACTGCTCAATGTCAACCTGCGAGAAATTACCAGATATGAGTTCCAAAAAGCCATCAAGAGCCTAAAGAACAAGATGGTGCCTGGAATCAATGGCATACCAGCAGAGCTATCAAAACAGACCAAGAGCACCATCACAACAGAGCTCATGGACCTGTTTAACAAGTTCTAGACCTAGGACGACATATCCGGCATTTGCAAAGCTATGGACCAGTTGCTGGAAAATGGGATAAAAATGAGCGGCTAGTTTCTTTTTTCATATTTTTGGCTGATGGGCTGAATGGCCTCTTTCCGCACAGCAATTTTTCTATGGTTCTTTGGAGTGAAATGCTAATCCTCTTAGCATTTACCCTGTCCAGCCCCTTAAGAATCCCATATGTTTCAATGAGATCACCTCTCATTCTTTTAAATGCCAATCTGTAGAGTCCCAACCTGTTTCACCTTTGCTCAGAAGACAATACCATCCTAGTGAACCTTTTCTGAACCGCCTCCAATGGAATAACACACGTCCTCCCTGTGTCTGCGTGGGTTTTTTCCGGGTGCTCCGGTTTCCTCCCACAGTCCAGTGATGTGCAGATTAGGTCGATTGGCCGTGCTAAATTGCCCCTAGTGTCCAAAAAGGTTAGATGGGGTTACTGGGTTATGGGGATAGGGTGGACTGTGGACTTAGGTATGGTGATCTTTCCATGGGCCGGTGCAGACTCAATTGACCAAATGGCCTCCTTCTGTACTGTATATTCTATGATCTATGATCTTTCCTTAAATAAAGGGACCAAAACTGTTCACCAAAGTGGTTTCACGTACCTTGTACAGTTGCAGCAGGACTTCCCTAGTCTTATACTCCAACCTCCTTAAAATAAGGGTCAACATTCCATAAGCCTTCCTAATTACCTGCTGCACCTGTGGGCTAGCTTTCCGTGTTTCATGCACAAGTACCCCCAAGTCCCTTTGTGCTGCCACTTTCTGCAGTTTTCCTCCATTTAAATAATACTCTTTTTTGTTCTCCCTTCTAAAATGAACAACTTCTCATTTCCCACATTATGAGCTTGCCAATTTTAATCACTGCACCATTGGTCAGCCTGACTTCAGCTCAGGAACTCTCTTAAACCTCCATGCCTTTCCACATTTCTTTTCAGATAATCCTTATAATCATGTCTCTTTGACTAAAATGTTGGTCTTCTGTCCTAATGTCTCCTTATGTGTCAAATATTGTTTGGTAACACTCCTGCGTAGCAGGAATGCTTTATGGGCATTATATAAATGCAAGTTGTTGTTGTTAGTAACAATTCATACTCACTGTAGCATCTGCAAACATAATCTAGGTTGACATTTCAATGTCTGTGGAAATGATTCACTGTCAGAGCTGCAATCCTTTTGAATTAAATTACCGTCCCATGTGCCTGTTCCACACAATGCATTCTCCTGGCCCTCATCCGCATTCCTCCCTCAATCATCACCAAGGAAACTAGATCAACTGGTCATTTGCTGTTTGTGGGATCTCATGCACAAAGTGGCTGCCATTTTTTGCCCACAAACAAAGGTTATTACCCACACTAATATTTTTGTGTGCAGAGCACATTTCTGAGCGATGTTGATTAGATGCCATATAATCTTTCCTTTGGGGAAAATAGATTTGATTATTTAAGGTCTTTTTAGCCATCATGTCTATTTACAGGAAATATATGTATTCATAAAAAAATGTTTTGATACTTAGAGAAAAATTATATTTGTCGCACTTTTCTTAGATGTTGACTTAAAATCTCCACAGATAAGCCTAACTTAAAAAGAGCACAAAAGAGATCATGAGAATGGTTGGTACCAACAGTCGTGCAACTATTGACAAATGGTCGGAATATATTTCACTGAGTTATTAAGATATAAATTGCCCCAGTCCCACTCAAATCCAGCTCATTAGTGGCTGCATTATTTTCTCCATTTTTATTCCTAAATTGGATTGTGAGTCAGATTACTTTTTTAGCACTAGTGTTCAAAGCCACAGAGGAGAAAGCCACCCATTAAGATGGTGCTTCAGGCCACCGGTGGCATGAGAGCCACTACATCACATTGCACCATTGCAACCAAACACAGAGCTTCCACCAGGGGCACTGCAAAACAAATTAAGCTGGAGACAAAGGAGGGAAATAGATTTAAATTTTAGCCACGCTGCTATTTTATTGTTGCATTTGCCTCCAGATGTGCTGAGTATCAGATGCTAAGACAGTAGACATGTATTACTTCTGAATGAGTTTCATATTAAACTGAATGGCAAATAAAGTCTGAAAATGCATGCTCGGTTGTACCTGCAGACTTCAATTCCCTGGGCAGTTAATTTTGAGCAAATTGGTGAGAATTTCTCTTGTTTTTTACACAGTAATTACAAATTTTTTATGGCACTGCTGCCTCACAGTGTCAGTGTCCCGGGTTCGATTCAGACCATGGGTAACTGTCTGTGTGGAGTTTGCACAGTCTTCCCGTGTCTGCGTGGATTTCTTCCGGGTGCTCCTGTTTTCTCCCACAGCCCAAAGATGTGCAGGTTAGGTGGAGTGACCATGCTAAATTGCCACTTAGTGTCCAAAGATGTGCAGGTTAGGTTACGAGAATAGGGTGAGCTGGGCTGGGCGGGGGGGGTGGCATTGGGCAGCGTGCTTTTTCAGGGGGGTGGTGCAGACTCGATGGACTAAATGACCTCCTTCTACACTGTAGGAATTCTATGAAACTGGAAATAAGCCCTTTGACCCAACGAGTCTGTGTCGAGGTTTATCCTCCACCAAAACAGTATCCTTATCCCATTGCCATAAGACAATAAGACATAGGAGCAGAATTTCACAATTCGGCCCATTGAGTCTGCTCCACCATTCAATCATGGCTGATATGTTTCTCATCTCCATTCTCCTGCCTTCTCCCCATAACCTATTGTCTGTCTCGCATGTTCCCATTTTCCTTTATCCCTCTTTCCTTCAGCTACCTATCTAAACTATTGTTAAATGTTGACAAGCTCTCTGCTTCAATAAGTAACTCTGATAGGAATTCCACAGTCTTATAACCATCTATGCAAAATGTCTTTCTCCTGCTATTTATCCTATGATTCTTACATTTAGTCTCATGTTTCCCACTCATTCTGAGTGGCTCAACGACTGCCAACAGTCTGTTTCTGTTTCTCTTGTTCTATCCCTTCATAAATGTCAAACATTATTATCAGATTACCCCTTAATCTTGTCCGTTCTCATTATTTTTCAAGTAAATATTCTTAGTTCCCTATCTAGTCAGATTGGAAATTATCTCCAGAGGTAAAGATGCAATGGGCCACATTTTAAAATCTGGTGGTACATCAGGTTGGAGTTCAATTTACTCAATACAAGTTCCAAGGTGTAAGACACTACAATCTAGAAATTATCTTTGACTTTCGAGCACTCAAATGTATTACTAGCTTGACTTCTCAGTTGTGCAGTC
Source organism: Scyliorhinus canicula (assembly GCF_902713615.1). Taxonomy (NCBI): domain Eukaryota; kingdom Metazoa; phylum Chordata; class Chondrichthyes; order Carcharhiniformes; family Scyliorhinidae; genus Scyliorhinus; species Scyliorhinus canicula. The sequence goes on along the minus strand of NC_052148.1, from coordinate 213,493,239 downwards.
AGCTTTTCAACAATGCACACCAAAAATGTTCTCAATCATTTAAGACACACAATATATAACTGTTGAAAACGTGACTATGTTATTCTTTAAGTGTGGCTATGTTGATATCAGACATCTACCTCTGGAGATGTTTTCTTGACACAAAATAAGCAAATCAGAATCCTTTCTCAGTCTCACACTCTAATATAAATAGCAGCTACTCAAAGATCTAGAACAGCAGCAACAAAGGCGATATTGTCACCATCATCGGTATCAGCTAGTATTTCCCCTCCACCCTGTGCAGATAATGAAATAGGTTTGATGTCAATCATCTGTGGAGCATCCCTACTGACTTTGGAAACTGATGGAGCAAATTAATTGAGGTAAAAATATTTTAAAATCTAGCTGCGGTTTTGAACACATGGACCTGAATTTTTCAGATGGCGGTGTCTCGCCCAAGGCGCCAATGAGCCTTAATTGGCTGCAGGCAGCTATCCCCGCCCCCACCACCACCGCCACCACCACCACTTGGGAGAAAGTATCACCTTGGAGAAATGACAGCCAATCTGATTGGCTGGCAGCTCACCAGGCCCTGCAGCAACAGTGCTGCAGTGGACAGAAGAGGAACTATACCAACCTGCTTGAGCCTAAGTGCCAGAGCAGGAGAACAAGATAAGTGTAAGGGATCCCAGGTGGGGAGGCTAGGGAACATCTGGGGTTTCAAGGGGGCAATCAGGGTCTCAGGAGAGAGGCTGGTGGGAGTGGTGGGGGGATGGGTGGAGTGCAGGTGGTGGGGAGGGGGGAGTGAGGTCCAGAGGTCACTGGGCTTTAAGGGGAGGGCATCCCCAAATATGGGACTTCTAATGGAACCACTCCCCCCCCCCCCCTCAATGTTCCAGCCAACCTAAACTGAGGCTGGACGGGAAATGGCCTTTAAATTACCATTAATTGGCTACTTAAGGGCATCTGAGGCCTTGCTCACACCAGTGTAAAATCACTGTGCAGTCGGGGCAAACAGGAATTGAGAAGGAATCCCGTTCCTGCAATTTCCCGCTCCCCCCAATTCTGTCTAAAAACCCACAGGAGGAGGAGTGTAAAATCCAGGTCATTGTTGTGTCTATAAAAAAGTAACGTTTTTTGTTTTAATAATTCAAAGAACTTCAATTTATATATAATCTCATCACATTTGTCGAATATCACAAAACACATCACTGGACCAAAATTTACTTTTAAAGTAATGGCAATGTTAATGTGCTTGCTGTTATATAGGCATAAATGGTACAGCTACCAAAGGCAAAGAGCAGATGCATGGCTAAATGGGAATCTCCAAATTTTGTTTTACAAGTTGCACTGCTCCCTCATAAGCTTTGTAAAAACAGCATCTAGTTTTCAGCCTCCCATTTGTGTCGGGGCGTACTGCATTTTTTCTCATTAAATGTTATTGAACATGTCAGAGAAAGTAGAGTCTTGTCATTACAACAATCATAGCTTGCATTTATATCGTGCCTTTAAAATAATAAAAGTCTCGAAGATGCTTTATAGGCATGTGATCAAACAAAATTTGACACCAAGCCATAGAAAGAGATATTAGGGCAATTGACCTGAAGCTTAGACCAAGGGATATAATTTAAGGAACATCTTAAATGATAGGTAGGGAAGGAGGGAGGGAAAGAGAGAGAGAGAGAGAGAGAGAGAAAGATGAAGAGCAGGAGAAGTGTGGTGAATGACTCCCAATTAACCTCTCTGGCATCAAAAATTATTTATTACAAGAGTAGTCTTAATCCTTCAGGTTTTTAGAGAGGTTTTAAAAATTCCGAATGATAATGTTTTCTTATTTTTCCTTTGTGCCATTTTCCCTCAATCTTAATGCAATATTTGTTTCTTTCTGTTTCTGTATCCGATTTGACATTCATAGAATCATAGAATCCCTACAGTGCAGGAGGAGGCCATTCAGCGCATCGAGTCTGCACCTACCCTATTAAAGGGCACCTTACCTATGGTCAGGCCCCAACCTATCCCCGTAAACCATTCTAACATTTTGAACAATCCACCTAACCTGCACATCTTTGGACTGTGGGAGGAAACCAGAGCACCTGATGGAAACCCATGCAGACACAGGGAGGAAATGCAAACTCCACAGTCACCCGAGGCTGGAGTCGAACCTGGGTCCCTGGCACTGTGAGGCAGCAGTGCTAACCACTGTGCCACCGTGCCAACATTGAATTCACCCATTTTAATTCACCCCCTTCTCAGTCCTTCCCAATTCTTAAACCTCATTGGTTAAGGAGATGCCTTGTTGGTTGTCCTGTTTCCACACTATCCCATTGTCAGCGTGCCAGACAAACATTTTTTGAGCTGAAGGATACAGGGGCACATCCTACTCATGATAGATACATTGAAGTCCCTGCTGCAGCAAATTTGCATTCCTCTAGCAAATTTGAAGCCAATGGAAAACTTTCCACAAACTGGAGTCATGCCGAGCACAATGGAAGATAGTTGCGGTTATTGGAGGTCAATTACCTCAGTCTGAGGACATCACTGCAGGAGTTCCTCAGGGTACTATCCAAAGCTTAATCACCTTCAGGTGTGTCATTAATGATCATAAGGTCAGAAGTGGAGATGTTCGCTAATAAATGAAGTGTTCAGCGCCATTCAAAACTCCTCAAACACTAAAAATATACCGTGCCCACACACAAGACCTGAGTAATATTCAGGCGTATTGATAGCTGCAAGCAGCATTCATACCACACAAGTGCCAGGCAATGACCATCCCCAGTAAGAGAGAATCTAACCATCTCCCCTTGATGATCAACAGCATTACCATTGCTGAAGCCTACACTATCGACATCCTGGGGTTACCATTGGCCAGAACACAAAGGGGAGGTAATGGCATAGTGGTATTGTCACTGGACTAGTAATCCAGAGATCCAGGGTAATGAGATGGGACCCGGGTTTGAATCCATCCTTGGCAGATGGTGAATTTGAATTAAGTAAAAATTTGGAATTTAAAAAGACTAATTAAACCATTGTCAATTGTAGTAAAAATATATCTGGTTCACCAATACCCGTAAGGGAAGGAAATCTGTCATCCTTACCTGGTCTGGCCTACATGTGACTCCAGATGCACAGTGATGTAGTTGACTCTTAAATGTCCTATGAAATGGCCTAGCACTCAGTTAAAGGGCAATTAGGGATGGACAATAAATGCTGGCCCAACCAGCAGTGCCGGCATCTCCTGAGCTGGTAGAGGCAGGAGTAGACCACAGATCCCATCAAGCCTGCTCTGCCATTCAACATGATCATAGCTGATTTTGGGCTACATCTCCACTTTCCTATCATTCCCAAAGATATGTCTATCCCAGCTTTAGATGCATTCCCAAAGATTTACCAACTATTGAATTAAGTAATTTCTCCTCATCTCATTCCGAAATGATTGGCCCCTTATCCTCAACCTTTGTCCCCCTATTTCAGATTCCCTGACCAGTGGAAACAATTTCCCATCATCACTATCCTATCAAGGCCCTTCAGAATTGTTTAGGTTTCAATTAAATTGACTCTGATTCTTCTCAACACAAAATAAAAAAGGCCCAGATTCCTCATTGGACAAGCCTGTTTCCCAAGGACCAATTTAGTGAGCTTTTGCGATACTGTCTCAATCTGAATATATCCTTCCTTAAGTATGGAGATTAATGGCGCACGGTGGCGCAGCGATTAGCACTGCTGCCTCACGGCACCGAGGACCCGGTTTTGATCCCGGCCCCGGGTCAGTGTCCATGTGGAGTTTGCACATTCTCCCTATGTCTGCGTGGGTCTCACCCCCACAACCCAAAGAAGTGCAGGGTAGGTGGATTGGCCATGCTAAATTGACCCTTCATTGGAAAAAAAAAGAATTAGGTACTCTAAATTTTTTTTTAAAGTATTGAGACCAAAATTCCATAGAGTATTCCAGATGTGGTCTTACAGAAGCCCTGTACAAATGTAGCAAAACATCTTTATTCTTGTACTCCAAACTCCTGACAATAACGGTTACTATGCCTTGCTGCTGTCTCTGCATGCTAACTTTCTGCATTCCTTTTACAAGCACACCCAAGTCTCTCTGAACAGCAATATTTACATGTTTCACACATTTGAAAAATATTCTGTTTTTCAATTTTTATGACCCAACTGAATAGCTACACATTCCCCACATTATACTCCATCTGCCATTTTGTTGCTCACTTGCTTAATCTGTCCATATCTCTTTTGCTGTCAATCTACATCCTTGTTGCAGCTGACATTTCCACCTAGTTTTGTATTATCAGCAAATTTAAATACATTGTTCTCTGTTCTCTTCATCTAAGTCGTTGATATAAATCATAAATTCTGAAGCCCCAGCACTGATCCTTGGAGCATTCCACAAGCCACAGCCTGCCAACATGAAAATGTTCTGTTGATGCCTACTCTTTGCTACTTGTGAATTAATTAAATGAAAAAATGAAAATCGCTTATTGTCACGAGTAGGCTTCAATGAAGTTACTGTGAAAAGCCCCTAGTCGTCACATTCCAGCGCCTGTCCGGGGAGGCTGGTATAGGAATCGAACTGCTGGCCTGCTTGGTCTGCTTTAAAAGCCAGCGATTTAGCCCAGTGAGCTAAACCAGCCCCTTTGCCCATTCTAATATATAACCCCCCAACTTCATAACCCTTTATCTTGCTTAGTAACCTTTGGTGTGGCCCCTTATCAAATTCTGTTTTTGGAACTCCAGGTATAGCATGTCTACTGGTTCCCATTCAAAAAACTCTAATAATTTTGACAGAAAGGATTTCCCTTTCATAAAACAATATTTAGTAGCTCTAATCAAACTCAGTTTTTTTAAGTGCACTGTTAAGATTTCCTTAATAATAGATTCCAATATTTTCCAACGACTGATGTCTGTCTAGCTGGCCTGTCGTTCCCTGTTTCCTTTCCCCCACCTTTCTACTTTTCATGGAAAGCTGTGTAATATTTGCCAATTTCCAATCAGATGGGACCAAATCTGCAAAATTTTGGAAAATCATAGCTAGTGCATCCTCTATCCCTGCAGCTATGTCTTTTAGAGTCCTGGGATGTAAGCCATTTGGTCCTGGTGAATTTACTTCCTTAAGTTGCTCCAATGCTTTTGCTCTGCTGATATGAATTACCTGTTGAGGTTCTGGGGAGGTTCTTCCCCATCTCCTGTTCTAACTTCAAATTAGCATAAAGATTTACATCATTTTTCCTGCTTTTCTGTTGATTTTCTGCCAGCACAATGGCGGAGATGGAGAGAGGCTTTATTGTAAATCCAGATATTTACATTTAGCATTGCTACACAGTCAAACCACTTTGTATTTGTGTTAAAATTGTAAGGGATGTCTTACAAGAATGTGCCATTAACGTCTACCCAGAAAATAATCTCTCAAGTGTAAATTCACCCTCACATCCACCTGTATTGATGGAACCGACTAAAGGATTATTGGTTCAATCCCCTCTTTAAGACTGTGTTTGGATACCAGGCCAGACCCCGACATTTAATAGGATACCGGATGAGAACGCCAATCAATTTTTTTTTTTGTAAAACTGTGAGGAAAGGATATTTCACCCAGGAGTGATGAATCTGACCAATAGGCATTTTTATGTTAAAGCAAAATTTAATTAAAACACAGAATTAACCACATTAACATCAAAGAAATAGATTTACAATTATCAGTTAAACAGTTCTTAAAAACAAGGGAAGACTTAAACTTGCTCTATATACCTACTACTAACTCCAATTAAGAAACACAATACAGTTCAAATGCCACTTATAAATAAAGTTAACAAAACAGGTTACTTTTCATAGTAACTTCATTGCAGTGTTTATGTAAGTCTACTTGTGACAATAAAGATTATTATTATTATTATTATTGCTCAGCTGTGCAGACCTTTGGTGAAAGTTCCTTTCAAGAGCAGATTCAGTACACTTCTGCTCAAACCATAAGTATTTGGCAAAAGTGCTAATCAGCTTAAAATCCTTCTCTCTTGTTGGACTCAAATTTAATGGCAAACTGCAAAACTACAGACTGACCTTGCTCCTCCCATTAATTACATCATCTGTATCCAACTAAGATGTCACATGACCTTCTGAGCTCGGACTAAATGAAACCCTTCATAAATGATCATCTCTCCAGGGAATCTCCAGCAATCATAACAATATCCCATTAGATCATTATTTGTATTCCAGGTGGTTGGAATGAATATAATGACCTCACCTTTTACAGCTTCATAATTAGAACTTTAGCAGCCATACAGCTTGTATGCATTTTAAACCAATAAACAAATATGAAATATAATATAGAACAATGTATACATTCATCACACCTGACATATCATTTGTTCAGTGCTGCACTTGGAGTATTAACTGAATGTGCTGCAGTTGCACAGCAGGAGTCAAACCCACAAGAATGAGAGACCAGTGTGCTGTCAATGGAGCTGTCAATGTGCTGACAACATAATTGCCAATGTGCGGACAATGTAGCTGCCAATGTAACTGCCAATGTAGCCAGCTTAAGCCATGGCACATATTGATGATTGATCACTTTTAACCTGACTGTGCTTCACAGTATTTCTCAGCATCTTTCTTCCATATTGGTGTCAAACTGAATAATAGGTGGGAACAAGGGTGATTTGTGGCTTGTGAGGTAGTCATCATTGTGTAAAGGCATGAGAATTTCCACACATTTCTTTTTTTTTAAAGTATTTTTATTAAGGTTTTGCAAAATCTTTCATACTAAAGCAGCAGTAATTCTCAGATAGCTCACACTCCGCCACAGAAAGCACTGACCTATAGCGCAGCAAAGACTGCACCTAAATTTCCCCTTTGATATCCCGCCTTTATTTCATAGAAATGTACAGTGCAGAAGGAGGCCATTTGGCCCATCGCATCTGCACCAGCCTTGGAAAGAACACGCTACTTAAGGCCACACCTCCACCCTTTCTCAGTAACCCCCCTAACCTTTTGGACACTAATGGGTAATTTAGCATCACCACCCCCCTTCCTTTCCCTTCTGTTGGTACAGAGGCCAGGGTATCTGGTCTCTCCAGCGCAAAGTTTAGTGCTTGTACGATTTGTTTTTTGTAGAAATGTGTTGTGAACTATTTTAATAATCAGAGTATCTACCCCACCCCGTACATTGGAACTGAGGGGAGGGTACCCTGTTTCTCCAACACAAAATTAGTGTTTGTACCTTTTGGCCTTGTATATATTTTTTACTGTTTTAATAAAAAGATATGGCTCATCCACCTAACCTGCACATCTTTGGAGTGTGGGAGGAAGCCAGAGCCCCAAGAGGAAACCCATGCAGACACGGGGAGAATGTGCAAACTCCACACAGTTACCCCAGGGCCTGAATTGAACCCGGGTCCCTGGCGCTGTGAGACAGCAGTGCTAACCACTGCCTCCGTGCCGGCCCCCTTTCACTTTTCATTTTAACTTTCACCTCATCACTTCTCAGACGTGACCTGCTCAGACAGATCTGAGGTTGTTACCACTTACATTCTGGAATGTGTATGCGAGCGGTGGAGTTGATGGGGAAATTCGTACATGAAGAACAATTGTCACCCCAGGGAAACGATAACTTCGAGCCCTGGACAGACGTTGTTCCTGTTGGCGCTGCATCAGTGTGAGAAAGCACAGCTGCCCCCTCCCCCTCCACCCCGCCCGGATAAACCAAACTCGACAAGTAGCACACGGACATCTAACCAGATTGTCCTAATAGGACTTTATGATGTTCGTTTTCTTAACCTCTTCCCGGCAGCTTAACCTCTGTCACAGCGAGCAAATCACTTGAAATACATGACACAAAATTAGAACCCTTTCTATTCGGAGAGCACAGAGTTTGTGATTTTATCCTGCACCTTTGCCGGGCTGGAGTCACGAAAGACCTGTTGTAAGTATGAAACCACAAACAGATGTATTGCATTTTCTGGAATGGAATTCCACCAGCTATCTTCCACTAGAGTCCTGTCGCCTTGAAGTGATTGATACATTTTGTCTGAAGTGTGGTGTGGCCCAATTTGCGGTGTTTGCTTGTCCCCCTCTGTATCATTGTGTGAGTAAGCTGCCATCTTCCTCTCGCCATCCGGAGCGGGTTCAGCTTTCCCTTTCCACTGAGGCTCCCATTGCCGGTTAGAGAAAGTCCACCGATTCTGTGCTGCACAAGTGACCCAACTGCGTTTTAACTCCGTCCACCTTAACTGTTCTGTTTGCTGTTGAACACCTCGGGACTTTATCAGAGTTTAACTCTTCGGGTTAATTCGGGTGGGGTTATCACCAAATCTTCCCCAGCAGTTAGGCAGGAGGTGCCATTTGTTTGAACCGGTATTTGTTGGTGTTCGATGTGGGGGATAGATTAATTTTCTTTTCAATTGTATTCCTTTCTCAGAGTTGAACCTTGAGCCAAGGTGCAGAGTGGACAGGGCAAGACCTTAATCTATCCCCTTGCTTACTCCAAAAAGCTCATTCAGCTTCAAATTGAACCCAATTCACGGTCCCCACAAGCTAGAGTTGCAAAACCCGAGAGTGCAAAAGGGAACGTCGAATTAACCCAAACATGTCTGTTTATTGGCCTTTTGACAAATTGTGCCTTCGGTTGCTGCCAATAGGAAGCACCGCACTGCAGGCGGGACATTCAAATTATTTTAAATGCACTCAGAATAAACACACCTTTCAGCTTCCAAAGGGAAGATCAAGGAATCAGTTTTATAAATCAGCTCACACTGGGAGCAACCCGGAAATTTGTAGACACAGACCTCGCTAACTGAATATTGAGTAATCTGAATAATACAACGACCCTTGATGAACTGAGAGGACAATATGTTGCAGATCTTTCTGTAGAATTGATCGCAGTGTCGTGAGCACCGAGGTTTCACGGACTCACGAGTACACAGTGTAGAGCATCCCAATGAAATAGTGCAGCGGGCAATATATATTTAGCACATTCCAATGCATTTCATTGTCAGGCAATGTGATTCCCTCCAGTACATAGTTACTGGCGATCATCACAGGCAAGTATCCAATCAAACCAAAGTATTTTTGTCAATCCTTTGTTACAAATGACGCTTTCAGTTGCATTTTCTAATGCCAAATTGCAGCTGTAAAATGGTATTACTGCAATAAAATGCCAGTTTAAAAGGATTACCGTGAATATACAAAAGGTTGAACATGTTTTGTCCCCTTGACTTTGTAACCCACAACACCCGACATGTGCCGAATCTTCCAACATGGGAGGTTATTCGGCCCGTCCTGCCTGCACTGCCTCTTTGGAAGAGCTCACCAATTCGCATCTCGTATGATGCAGATGGGTATAATGAGTTTTATTTGACCGTCTCGATGGTTCAACGCTGCAAAAATAACTTCATCTCCACCCTGAAACTAATGGAAGTTTGTACTTTCAGCCGACCGTACTCTGAGTCCAGGAGAGAGCGGGAGGCAGTGAAATGGGTGTCCATTTGATAAAACAAACGTGAGAACGTCTTATACTAAAGGACAGAACTAAACGGCACGTAATGGTAACCCGCGTTATAAAGAAGGCACTTATAATTACATTGTACCCTTTAAATAAAACACTTTCAAAATGTGCAATCGAAATATAGGATAGCCAATTAATAGGAAATAGCAGCCTATCACTGACTGTCTTTGTCATGTCGCAGTGTTGTCTTATGTCGTTTCTTTATCAAACCTAAGAAAAGATGGCAGAATGGGGTATCTGGAAATTCTATTCCCCACACAGACCCATTTATCCTCGCGACACGAGGAAGCCTCGTATTTTCGTTTAGATAGGCTACCGGGTTCAGTAACTTAAACACTTCTTAAAACTGCTTAAAATACGTGCTAAAAGACCGGGGCCACGTTCCATCACATCGTGGGCTTTGCAGCAAGGTTAAGGCAATAGCCCTAACCCGTCATTCAATTACATCAGCTCCTGAAATGCCCATGGCCCTGTGTACGTTAATCTCTTTTCCGCTTTCTGCTGGCTCTTTAGGCGCTTGCACAGTATGTGAATGATTTTAGCCAATATTTTGTGGCCAGACCTCCCGTGTTTTTAATCAACGATGATGTGCAAATGAAAGCTGGTTTTATGAGCCGACTGGGGGCGAGCAAATCTGTTAGCTGGAAAATGCGGGGTTTTTTTGTTTCTGGTGTGATTGGAGCTTTTTTGTGAAATATTGTCATTGATATAAGTAAGCCGGTTTCATCAGGAATGCAGATGTGCACATTTCCAACCTTTCCTTGTTTCCAAACTATTGCTTGTCGTACCCGACGCGGGCGTTTTTTTTTACAAGATCAAGGGCCACATGCCAGTGAAGTTTAAGGACTTGTGCCAGTGGTTAGGGTGCAGTTCCAGTGTGAGCAATCGCTCTCAGCCTGATGAAGTGTGATGTCGAGTTGACAGAGGACAGTTATATTTCTGGCTACATTTTAAGGGGTTTTGGGTGGGGGTAGATTCTAAAGGACACAGACTTAAGGAAGCAGAGGGAAGATGATGTGAACGGATCGTTGTTCTCGGTGTCTCACACCGCTCAATATCAACTGCGTTCGGGAGATTCCACCCGAGTATTTCGCACGGTGAGCTATTATGCTCTGCAATGCAAGTCCTGAAATGGGGGTGGATGCAGATGCAATAGTCATTTCCGTAAGGAAATTGCATATATATTTGAAAATGACAAAATGGCGAAAGAGGAGCGTGATAGCTCTTTCCAAGAGGCACGATTGGCAAACGGCGGCCTGTGTGTGCGATATGAATCAAGGATAGATCCTTCCCCTTCTGCTGAATGCCCACATTGGGGCAGATTTGTACAGGCCGATCGGTGCATTTCTCTCGTCGCTCGGATACGGCGTGACTGCAAGGCTGCATGCAAACTTCCAAAACCATTAATCATCACAGAATTAATTGGTCGGTGTGGGTGGAACGGGCACATTTAAAACGCATCGTACCACTTTTAGTAAATTGCAGCCTGTGCCAACCCAAATGATGTGAACCGATCGTTATCCTCGGTGTCTCACACCGCTCAATATTAACTGCGTTCGGGAGATTCCACCCGAGTTAATGCTGACAGGTTCACATCCGAAACTGCTTTTGGGTCAATGCGAAAATGGAAATGCAAAGTGCAACCATTAAGGGCGGCAGGGTAGCACAGTGGTTAGCATTGTTGCTTCACAACTCCAGGGTCCCAGGTTCAATTCCGGGCTTGGGTCACTGTGCGGAGTCTGCACGTTCTCCTGGTGTCTGCGTGGGTTTCCTCCGGATGCTCCGGTTTCCTCCCACAAGTCCCAAAAGGCGTGAGGCTAGATTCTCTGAAACTGCCACTATGTCGGCAGGATCAGTTTGGTCCTACGATCCTCTGTCAGGTGGGGGGGGGGGGGCTAGCAGCCCCGGCTTTACCCATGGATACAGCCGGGTCTGTTGCCATGCATGCACATGACGGGGCCTGGGGTGCCTGACAAAACCTGCTCCCCTGTAACCAGCCTCACCACCCCACCCCCTGACCACCCCCCACCAGTGCCCCCAGCCCCCACCAAAGCCGAAGCTCCCCTGCCAGGGGAACAGCACCCCCCCCCCCCCAACCTGGCTGTGGCGGCGCTGGACACTGTCTGAAGTCGCCTCGCGATGTCCCTGAAAGGTGTGACACGCACGAGCGACGCCATCGGGGACTTTGCCCATCGGGGGCGGAACATCACGGAGGGCCTCAGGTGATATCCTGAGGCCATCCATACAATGTGCGGCGTACTCCCTCTCAAATACAGCGCTTCCCCGTTTCTGCCGTAAACGGTGATTCTCCGGCCAGTCGCTGAATTACACTATCGATCCACTTTTTTTTTAGCTGTGTTATGGTATTGTGAAATGTAATACTTAAACCGATATATCCTATGTGTACAACAATATTAGCACTTGACTGCACCCCGCTGGTAATGAGGGCCAATGAACAAGCATTTCCCTCCTGAGAGTAAATCACTGTGTGCAGGTTTGGTCTCCTTCTCCGAGGAAGGATGTTCTTGCTCTAGAGGGAGTGCAGCAAAGGTTTACCAGACAGATTCTCGGGATGGTGGGATTGACATATGTGGAAAGATTGAATCTGTTAGGATTGTATCCACTGGAGTTCAGAAAAAGTGAGGGTGGATCTCATAGAAATCTATAAAATTCTAACAGGACTGGACAGGGTAGATGCAGGAAGGATGTTCTCAATGGTGGGTGTGTCCAGAACCCGGGGTCACAGTCTGAGGATATAGGATAAACCATTTAGGACAGAGATGAAAACTTTCTTCACCCAGAGAGTGCTGGGCCTGTGGAATTAGTTACCATAGGAAGTAGTTGAGGTAAAAACATTGCATTTTTTTTGAAGAAGCAGTTAGATACAGCACTTAGGATGAAGGGAATCAAATGATTTGGGGGAAATGGGATTAGGTATTGAGTTGGATGATGAGCCATGATCACAATCAATGGCAGACAGGTTTGAAGGGCCGATTGGCCTCCTCCTGCTCCTATTTTCTATGTTTCTGAATATCTTGAAGTGACATCACATAAATGCAACAAGACCTTTCTAGGAACACACACTAGAATATCCAACTCAAGTCGGGGAAAATTATTTCCTCACAGGATAAGGTGCCAATAGATACATTTGTAAAGTTGCAATATCGACGCCTCCATAAACTACTGCGGACTATTTCAGTAAACCTCGGTCCACGGCTCTGCTGAGCAGGTTGTCAATGTTTGAGTTATCTGTAAACAGCTAGATACAACAAAGTGTCGTTGGCTTTGTGTCAACTCCATCTGCCGAAGGTTGGGAATTGTAATCAAAATTCCGAAGTTCACAGAATTCGAGGTAATGAACGATGGGAGAGGCTCCAGGGTGGGATTCAAAATCTCAATTCTGGCGCTCTGTTAATTATTTACAGCGACTCTGGATCAATTAACGTGAGAAAGCAGGGTTTTTTTGTATATTCACCGACTCGACAAATACTCATAATGGCTGGCCATTCCGAAGTCTAATATATTCCTGTTCGTGAGTAATGAATCAAGTGCAGTTCTATTTTCAAATAAGTGAGTTCCTCGTTGTTTTATTTGCTATTGTGTCATTTACTTGTATCGCTGTTAACCCGCTAAATGATGTTGGTAGACATTCTCGACTGCGTTTCCGCTGCGGCGAGTTGTCTCAGGCCAATCGCCACGCAATCGATTCGAGTTGCACATTGCCGAATTCTGCTTCCCGGCTCCTAATCGAGTTATCAGGAGCGGGAATGAACTCTGCGGACCTGCACTTACTAACACTGTGGGGCTCTTGCATTTTAAATATTTTAAGTGGGGCAGGAATATTCGCCTTTTCGGTGTCATTTTAACATTGGTTTCAGTTTGCAAAGTGCAAGGATCCTCGAATGCTTTGTTTTCTAAATAGGTTGACGACGCTCTTGCATTGAACTCTATGCTGAGTTGATTTGCATTAATATGTGACTGCCTCTTGCAAGGCGTCTCAGTCAGAAGCGTAAGGCTCAGAATCACCATGGGCGGGAGAAAGGAGTATTCTCTTCGGTTCTCTCAGGCACATCTCCCTGCTGTAAGAGGCGACACAAGAGCCAGACGTGGAAATTATCACACCCTTTCATTTTCTCATGCATGTGATGTCACATCCTCGTCCTAAATTAAACCTGGTTCGAATTATTGTAGATGTGAGCTCTACATGATGGAAGAAACGTTTGATCTGTATGACCTGGTATTTTTAAATGAAATGGCTTTCATTCCATGAGGGGGGCCGCGATGTCGCTACATCTTTTGAAGGTCCTGCAATGTTGATCCTAAGAAGATGTCAAATATTGATCAGCTTTCACATATAAACTATAGGAACTATTACCATATATTTAAGGCTTTTGTGTGGTTTTAAAAGCATCCCTTAACACATTTTTATATCAGGGACGAGATAGCTACCTGTTAAGACCTTATGATAATTTCATACCATACGGACAGAAATGGTAAGCAAATAAAAATCTACATGAAATCCTGTACAGATTTGGAGCTTTTTAAAGTACTTAATGGTGTTACCTAAGAGAAAATTGAGCGCCCAGAATTGTCAGGAGAAATGACAGTAGTAATCGCCGAGTGTAGAAGAGTTGGGCTGCCGATTTCTTAGTCTATCGTTTTTGTGTCTAACTTGCTTCCCTTATATTGGTGGCGCGATTTTGACATTTAGTTGAAACTTAATTAAAGCGTCTTAAGAATGTTCAGTGTCAATAATCAAGCCACGTAACTAAATTAGCAAAATATCCTGATGGACCCCACAAAAATTATAGCACGGTTTCAGATGATTAAAATCTGCCAGTTTCTAACAAGCAAGTTGTTGAAGACTGGCTGATAGTTTGCAGCCCGCTTCCCGTCTCAGTGCTTCACATAACGTGGAGGAGGGGAAAAACAAACAGAATCGCAAACTGAAGCGTTTTGACAACCTCAAGTGAAATGTGAACAGTTAGTTAATCAAGAACTTGGAGAGATGGTGTTGCAGATTCTCCATTTCAAAACAGATTAATCAACGCCGTTTGTCACGATGAAGTACAGCTCCAGTTGCTATAACTGAATTGAACTGGACTGTCTTCTATGTTTCTGTTACAACTGCCGACCGAGTTCAGTTTCATTGCGTCGCGCAAGCTACACGTGCCTGTTTGTAAAATTCTTGCTATGCTGTCATCTTTCTTTTTCTCCTGCCCACTAAAAATCAATATTTTATTTCCGGCAAGGGCTCAAAGCTAAAAGCTCTTGGTTGAAAATTCAATAGAAATGGCGGCCTGATATTACATATCTGTCTAGTTAAACCAGCCTCTCCTGTAGTCTGACACCGAATAGTCTTTTAAAGACACAGTTTGTTGTTACATTTATATCAACATTGAAAAAAACAATTTGGATTCCAAACATTTCATTTTGTAAAGGCGATGAGTTCAAAGTTTTAACATTCATTAGCCCGATTTACACATTTTACCCTTTTCAAGAGGATAAGAAATATTAAAGATTCCTGTGTAAGGGTTATTCTATTACAAATGAAGAATTGATGTAAAACATTAATTTATTTCTCTTGTGATCAGCTGGTAAACATTTCTTTTAAGATAATGAGGTTTTTTTTAAATAACAATGCACTTTGCCACCTCAGACAATCCCATTAATTTTCCCCATCGGCGGCTAAGGGGTTAACTGCAGCAAAATAGATTTCTCAAGATTACACAGCTCCCAGCTTTTCCTTAACCTTCCCGGACAACTCATACACGCGCTGTCATCGCTAACAAGCGAAAGCTTCAATAATTATGGATAGTAAGTCAAACCCTAAACAATCATCTGCAAGTTTCAATCATACAGCCAGAGTGGCATTTCCTTTATTTGGATTTCACTGTGAATTTCTGATGGGTGGTTATTCCTCGCACCTTCGCGGCCACGGTTGAATTTTGAATATTTGCCCGTCCTGTATCAGGTTCTGTTATCTTTAAACCCTTCCTCATGCTGTTCGGAAATCCGCTTGCATAAATAGAATAATATAAATAGTGCACACATGGAATAAACACCTATGTTTATTTATGACGATATATTTAGTTTTCTATTTATTTAATCGAGGTAGAAATATAATCGCCTCCCACACAAAAAATCTATAACCGCCCCCCCCCCCCGCCCCCCGCGAAAACCAATCATATTGACCATTATTGGGGCAGCACGGTGGCACAGTGGTTAGCATTGCTGCCTACGGCGCTGAGGACACGGGTTCGAATCCCGGCCCTGGGTCACTGTCCGTGAGGAGTTTGCAAATTCTCCCCGTGTCCGCGTGGGTTTCATCCCCACAACCCAAAGTATGTGCAGGATAGATGGATTGTCCACGTTAAATTGCCCCTTAATTGGAAAAAATAATTGGGTACTCAAAATTTTAAAAAATATACTGACCATTATTGAGCATTTACAATTGTCCTCCTTGATACAATTGCCTCTTCATTTATATTCGTGCCTAACAGGTTGCAGCCTGGAAAATATTTTCTCATCTATTGCGCCGCTGCTGCTGAAATATAGTTATCTTTAAATACAACACATTGGAAGTGACGATCAGCCGGTTTCTTGTTGTGAGGATTGCTCAGGCACGAATGTATGAGCGCGTATTGAATTAGGCAATTGCGTGAGAGAGGAGAGGGCAAGCGAGGGCCACCAGAATGCCAAATGACATGGAGCTGCACTGCCCCAAGGTTAAAGCAATTCTCTGTTATTGAAGCCACTTCGGAAGTGTTTCTGTTTGAGTGCTTACACTGGTTATTTGTAACAGTGCGCTTCACAATGGAGTATGTCATCATACCTTTTGATATTTATTATGCAGATATTAATGACATTTGATTCATTTCCAACGCGGATTTCAAAGTCTTTTGAGGTTCATTGTCGACTCTACTAAAGTTGATAAGCCTCTGATCCGTAAAACAATTAATATTACATTTTGTTCCACAGTGTGAGTAATTTCTAAAATTTGGGATTCACGTTTAACAACCATTAAAGTTTTTTAATTGTTAGTTTTCATTATATTTTGGTAGCGGTGGCAGATATTGAACCTTTCAGTGAAAGTAATATAATAGAATCCACAAACCCACGTTAATCCATGTATACTCCGCACATATACTACATGCACGCGCTGCAATTGATAGTAGCACCTTAAAAAAGATTATGTCCATTACAGAGACATTTAATATTTCATGTCGATGACCTCCTGACAGAACAAACTAAAACGCTCTTTCTCCCTCCACAGATGCCGTCCGACCTGCCGAGTGTTTCAAACATTTTCTGCTTAGATTTCAGATTTTCATCATCCGCCGCATCTGTATTTTGTATCAATATTTTCAAATGTACGGAGACATATTTCATTGCTCTTGGCTCCAAGCTATCTTACATTGATTAAATTACAAAAATGCAACAGTTATCAATAGGTGTGATTAGACATTATGTTAAGTGGACATTACTTATGCCTAACAAGTTGCTATTCCCACTAACCCCTGGTAGCACAAGGGTGGAATGGTTACATAACGAATGGAACTGACTTTCGATTAATTATTATGGAAGTGTATAGCAACTCACGTTTTTGTAAGCGTCGAAAACAAGCAACCCTTCCGTTAATAGATACATTGCACAAATATTCGTAAGTTCAAAAATAATTTTTGACACGCAATTCCATCCGTACCCGATTTTAAAAAAAAATAAACTGGTGGTTTAGCAATTTAGAAACATGACAAACAAAGCACAGTCTGATCTTTACTAACTATGTTAGTTTATTTTTGTCCACTGTTTAACACTATATGACAATCTCGCTGAACCTTCTCAGACATCTTTGTTATGTTTCAGACAACCGCATGTTTTAAAACAACGGTTCATTCAGCAATGTTTGGCGGCACTTCAACTTCCGATGCTCTCCGCCATTAGGTGCGCTTATTTTTAAGGTTAGTTCGGATGAGTGCAGTGGATGAACCTCCGAAGTGAGCTCACGAGCAAGTAAAGATTTCACCACAGGAAGCTAGGGGACAGATAAAGGCCCTGAACCTCATCACAAATGAACATGAGTAATAAGAGATTGAGACATCCTAAAAGGATATTCAGACTGAATACATATTGTAGTTATGTTTAATTTCTCTGGGAAAATAAAGGCATGACGGATTCTGGAGCTAAACGCTTAATTAAAGAGACGTGAAAGGCATAAACTTTATTTCCAGAATCGTAGCTAAAATTTCCATTCTTACATGTCGCCATTCTTTTTAGCAATATGCTGAAGAACACGGCAGAACTGACTCAAAGCAATGTAGAGTCTGACCACCAGACACCGGGAAGATTACAAATCACATTTGTTTCTAAATAATCTCCTTATCTCGCAAGTAATGACAGAAAATGACGATCAGCACCCTCTGGACATTTGCTGCCTGGCCTCGTTGAGTGTTCCCTGGAATTTTCTGGTTTTATTACGAGTTTCTCGCGCTTGCAGTCATTTACTTTTGTTTTCGATGATAATAAATCCTGGCTATATTTACCCCACACAGTTCAATAAAGAACAGTTTTTTTTTGTATTATGTCTATGCAGTGCTGTGTTACCTTCTGCAACTTTCACTATCTGTCTCAGAATTGTATCCTATTCGGTGGAATCGAAGTACGGGGTAGCCATGCCATGTGCAACGGTTGGGGGTCTTTGCAAGACAACGTTTCGAACAAGATTGTATAAAACAGCCCTTCAGGACAGAGCAGAAACCAAAGCTCAGATCGGGGTTCGGTCCACCCAGCACGAACTGTCTTTGAACAATAAAGTGACTGTCGACGCGTTGTCTGGTTGCACAGCCATTGCACGTAGCTGGCAATATTTTAGTCTCCTTTCTCAGAAGCAGGCATTCAAAATTGTGAGATTTCTCTTCCAATTCTTTGCAGGGTCGAATAACAGAATCCGTCGGGGGGTTAGATATGTGTTTCTAATACACGAGAAGGAACAAGTGGAAACTTGCCTGGGAAGTGCAGCATGCCTGGGTTACTGGGGGACTCAGGTTTAAACCAAAAACTAGACCACCCTGTATCTATAATTGTCCAGTAAAGCATAGGGGAGGAACGGCTCGTCTTGTGGGAGTGCTGCCCTGTAGTAAGGCACACATGTGCTTGGATACAATGAGATAGAGGGATACACCAAGTCGCCCCAAATGGGCAGGAAGCCTTCCCGTTCGCGGAAAGCCAGGTAGAAGGGGTCCAGGGCCTGCGTCTCGCTGTCGAGCTGGGCTATCTCCAGTTCGCTGGCCAGCTGCCGCTTCCATTTGTTGCGTCGGTTCTGGAACCAGATCTTGACTTGTGTCTCGGTGAGCTGGAGGGCGGCAGCCAGGCCAGCCCTTTCCGCGCCGCTCAGGTACCTCTTCAGGTCAAATGTGGACTGCAGCTGGAAAATCTGATTGCGGGAGAACACCGTCCTCGCCTTCTTCTTCCTCTCCTGCAAGCTCCTCTCTTTGTCCTGTCCTCCGGATTCGCAGGCGGGCCCAGCCTCCTCCTCCTCCTCCAGTACTGTTAAAATATTCACAAAGCGTGTGGATGCTCGTTACTATGCAAGTGCACGGTGACCACCGCACGGAGCCGCGTCGCGACTAAGGACGAGTGTGGGACCGTAAAGAGGTTCTATAAGTTGAAACACATACACGGGACCAGCTATCACTCCAAACAGAGCCCCTGGCAAACTGCTGCTCGAAATGTAAATAGGAGAGAAACAGCACAGCACACAACTGAATGGAGAGGAAGAGAGGGGAAAGGGAAGGTTAAAAATGCCGGCAGCATGCATTTCCCAATGTGTGGCCAGCGCAGTAGGGGAGCTGAGGGACCCGAAGCGGCTGAATCTGTGCAAATAGTGTGTAGGTGACCCCCTAAATCAGTGCAAGATTAGTCGTACTGGTGCTCTTGTGTCTTACCCGAGTGCACACGAGTCTTTGCTTTGATGCCATTCTTCAAGGTACCCTCTGGATATCTTGTGGCAGTTTCTGCACTAACTCCAGGCTGCGACTGGACCCGGCAAGGCTCCCCCAAAATGCGATTGATGGAGAATGGTACAGAGCAGGAGAGCTGAGCAGCCTGTGACGGCTCCATACTCAAGCAGGCTTCATGCCCAGTCCAGCACCTTTTACGTCCTTCCCTTTGTACAGAGACGCGGGACACTTCATAAAATATGTACAAAGCTCAGCCTGAGGCTCAGGGAGAGAGAGAGAGAGAGAGCCACTGGGTAAACAGATATTGGGACAAACCATTGATTTACGATTTGTGAAGTTACTGGGTTAACACACAACAATAGTTTTGTATGTGTCTGTTTATTTCGCCAGAGGGAATTGGCTTCGGTGCAAAAGCTGCCGAGCTATTGGTAAGCGACACTGAATCAATGGCAGCAATGCGAAAAAGAAAGGCGCCTGGCCAGGTTGTGAAAATTCAAAATATTGTCGTCGTTTCCAACAAAATGAGAAACATGTCTCCCATTCAATTTGCAATGCGTCAGATCCATGCCAATAAATGTACGGAAGTGATTGATTAAGTGCATTTTAAATCAGAGTCAGTTGTTTGAAATTGTTTGATTTTAGCTTTAAGGGAAGCTGAAATTACAGTGGGAATCCGCTTCGGGGAATAAAGTGAAAATTGGCTCTTATAAGCTCAGGACTGTTTCATTGTTCTCCAGACCCAACAGGGCATTTTTTTCCCATGGAATTTGCTTCCCCTCCTGATTCGTTGCTTGCAAATGGCAGGATTTTTAAACGGGCGTTGCAAACATTTCAAATAGATAGTTGAAGGACACGGTCATGTTTCCAATTCACTCACTTCTCCCCAAAGAACAGAGCGCAAGTTGACCGAAATAGACGCGAAGTGGCGTCAAGGAAATGGCCAAAATTATTGCCATTCATTGCAATGCTCGGATATCGGTCCAGTTCTTTAAGTAATAAGCAATGATGTGACTCTTAAACTGTAAATAAAAGCACAGCCCCGACTAATGGGCGAATACAGGTTATTTATTCCATTAAGCTGAACATGTTATCACTACAGTAAGGAATCAGAAAACAGCAGCAATTCCCATTTCAAACTCAGCGAGATAGCCTCCGAAGATAAATTCATTTTCGGAGAATGGGTGTTCAGCGATGATTGTTGAAAATATATAGATCACTTGGCAGGTTTGAAATATATATATATAGAACATAAAAGGGGCAGTTGCAATATTTCTATGAGAAACAAGTTTGAATACAACACAATTATGATTTATGTATTTCGAGTGTTTTTCTATGATCGAGTGTTACATTAACGTATGCAACTGCATAGTTTAACTACACATAGTTATGTGTTTAAACGTTGACACTTTGAAATGATTTATAGCTATGAAGCATTCGGCAGTCACTGTAATGCAAGGCTAATATTAATCATTAAGGGCTGCCAACAATGTGTTCAGCGTGATCAGTTTCAGATGTCGGACAATGGTATCAGAACTTGATGTGTGTCATGAATGGGTTGCGGGAAACAGTTCTGGAAACCTCATTTGGCTGCACCGTTCTGTTTGTCATTACTTTAATGAACCTACTTAGTAATCGTTGAAGTGAGCTTTACAGGATTTGAACAGGGACGGGCAGCTTTTAAAGTTTTTTTTTGTAGCAATGAGGCAGTGTGTTCAAACGGCTTATATAATTCGATTGTTCATTATCTTAACCTGACCATAAATTGTATAAATTGATTAATGCCGTTTTTAGAAAAAAATATATTTGGTATAATTTTAGTTTTAATTGTCGTGTTGTCGTAGGGGGACAGAGAGCCAAATAGGGCCTTCCCAGCTCCTATAAATGCGCCGGAGGGAGAGATATGTGCTCACATAGTAAGCAGTGGTTACAGCACGTGTAAATGTGCACATGGATAGATATGGATTCAGCATATTTCTATTTAGATATTGTTATATACAATATGGGTGTGGTGTAGATTTGCACATTATTATAAACCGTAATATAGTGATAGATTGCATTAAAGAAAAGTGGGATTATTTTCTCCCTATTATAAAACCAGGTTGGCGCCGAAAACGACCTTCGAAAGTTGCTCGCCACAGCCTGCAGAATGGCTGCATTAAATCGGCACAGCCTCCTGTATCCAATATGAGACAACAGATACACATAAAAGATATATACAGTTTGTATAATACCTATTATGTGGAGATATAGTCTATCTATACATTTTGTTCAGTGCTATCTACAAATGCCCTGCCCTGATTCAGTTATTTTTAAGACTTGTTCTCAACGCCATATCTGGGATATACTCCATACAGTAATTTATCCACTTGACTGAGTTTGATTTAATGTGATTAAACTTACATCGCAACAGCGAGGATATGCAAGCTAACCAAAAGCGACATAAAAGATGAAAGAGTCTTATCTTAATGCGTGCCTTGAGGATAGCTGGCTACCCCTGAGCGGCTTGTTTTGCTAGTTTTTGTCACGCAATTTCTCTGTCGCTTTGCAGAAAATGCTGAGTGCACTCTCTGCTCCTCTGACCTGAATCTATGCCTTGTGACAAGGTGAAAGTGATTTTTTATTGCCACTGACTAGTTTAGGGTGTAGCAATAAAAACAACCTCTGATTTTAAGGCGTTTTAAAGTGCACTTGATTTTATTGCCGTTGTTCCGTGTAGTGTTCCACCAACATTTTGTCCTTTTTTCTTCCTCCCAGAGACTCTGCACGCAACTGTCTAAAAAAGTCAGGGGTCCTGGAATCTTAACATTTTCAAATATATTCTGCCCTATAAACTTTTATCAAGAGATTGGCAATGCTTTGTACTGGCGCCGTGGGCGGCTACTTTAAAAAAGAGTTATCGACGAGAATGGAAAAAAACTATCATAAATGGATATTGGCAATTGGTTGCTAAAACTGCCGAGGTCGTATTTCTGTCGTGCGCCACTTTATATCAAAGCAAATATCAATGTTTAACAGGATTCAGTAAAATAGCTACAAATCAATATTTAAGCATCATCCATATCGTCAGGGAACGGGAAGAAAATAAAGACTCCGTCCACAATGGCAAATCATTGTAACGAACGAGATTTGTGATATTTGAGGATTCAGAGATCCCAGGTTGCCCAGCCTTGTCTCTGAAGGGATTATTTTTCGCTGACTGGTCTCTGTCGTTTTATTAACATCATAAATCATAAGTTTCGAGTGTTGTTTCTGGCGGGAGCAGTGAAAATATCTTTTGTCTTTTTTGACCAATGTTATACCCCTAGCAGTCACAAATATTGCCTTACTATGTAATTCGGCGTGACTTTCCATTTACTAAAATACATCTCGATATATTACTATTAGCAGTTTAGCACCACTAATGAAGCATGTAGGAAGAGACGTTGTTTAACTGTGCACAAATAAAATGCAGCGGGGTCCAGGATAATGCCATTTATCTAAACATAATTATATTTAAATTGATGTTAACACATTTAGTTATTATACGCAGTTCCTACATTATTTTGTCTTACTAATTTGTCTCAAAGCATGTGATAGGCCCTTTGATGCTGGTGTGCTGTTTGAAGTTGTCGGCTGTGAGCAGGTTCTGTTCTAACCGGCCGACTGTACAGTCTCAAAAACATAGCCAGAGGTGATGGTTGATGATATGCCTGCAGAAATGGTACTGTTTACAAAAACAGTGAATGACATAGAAGTCGATGTGTGGAGTTTACTGTTCCTCACCCACACAATGCTGCGGATTTCACGAGGAACATGTGTAAGGAGACCATACTACACACTATCATTCCCTCAAGTCGGCCACAAGGCGCTGGGCCTCGGCTCCTTCTGGCCTCTCATGTTACCTATTTCGTTTGGAAACCTTGGTCGCATTTTGAAGTAGATGAGCAGTGACTCACGTTAAGAAACGCAGGCCCGAAGGGGGAAAAAAATCACCTCAAATATTTCCAATCAATTGTCGTCCTAAAGCAATTTTTTTTCTGCTTTAGCTTTGAATATTTTAAAATAATTTCATGTTCAACTAGCAAATAATACCATTCAGACCAGCCTCGACTGTTTTTCCTAAATGTATGCAGTGCACATCTTCTAAAGCATGATTGTTTGGGCTAAACTCCATTTATTTTACATGTACATACACTATTACCGTTTTTCACTGGCAAAATATTATTTTTTGGAAAAGTAGATTTTTTCCCCCACTGGAATATGATGCGTGGATTATTTTTTAAATGTCTTAAACTGTATATTGAAGGAACCGCGTTATTCGTTCATTACACGTATTTCCTGGTTATTTTTAAATGTATTTTAGATATCTCGCAATTCCCCTTTACTTCAGCGTTAAAGGAAGGGATTATTATTTTACCATATTCGTAGTCACTCCGAAAATGTGGTGACTTGTGAAGTTTTTTCTGACGACGAGTGTAGCAGAGTGCAAGGCTGAGCGAGGAGAGGTGCCAATAAATTAATATTGGGAGACGAAATAATTAAAATGATCGATAGGGACAGAGCGCGGCGGACAGCCGTGGAGAGGGAGAACGATTGAAGTGAATGTACAGAGTGGGGCTAGTAAATTGAGAATGGCCCGAGTGGGTGAGCAGGCGGAGAATACACGAGAAGTCTGGATTTGGGCTGCAGGAGGGTCAGAGGGGCTTGTTAAAATCGGGGGAGGGGGGGGGGGGCAGTGTTTGCTGCTGAAAAAAGTGACTTGTGGGAGAGTTTAGTTCTACGTCTATTTCCCAAGTCCCTTTTTTCGTATCCATTCCGAATCAAGACTGAGGTTTTCGAGTATGCCAGACGGGGATGGTCACTGAAGGGGTTGAAAGGCGGGCTCGGCAAACCTGCGATGCCTTTGATGGGATTGTTTTTTTAAATCTAGTATCACTACAACGACTACACTACACACAGTGATTACAAAGATATGAGTTGAATTTTTCTACTTTCTAGTTCCTTATTCGCCATTCCCTGAAATAATACATTTTCTCCTCAATCGATTGTTGCCTTCATTTATGTGAACAGATCAGTGGGGGGGGGGGGGGGGGGGCGGTATTCATAGAATTTACAGTGCAGAGGTAGGCCATTCGGCCCATCGAGTCTGCACTGGCCCTTGGAAAGAGCACCCTACCTAAACCCACACCTGTACTCTATTCCCGTAACCCAGTAACCCCACCTAGCCTTTTGGACACTCAGGGCAATTTAGCATGGCCAATCTAACAAACAGCACATCTTTGTACTGTGGGAGGAAACCGGAGCACCCGGAGGAAACCCACGCAGACACGGGGGGGAGCGTGCAGACTCTGCACAGACAGTGACCCAAGCCGGAAACGAACCTGGGACCCTGGTTCTGTGAAGCAACTGTGCTGCCCATTACCACCCCATTATGTCATGGGTGATGATTTTTCAAAATTTGAGCAACAGTGCAGAATATGCTGCACATTCGGCTTCAGAATAATACTGTAAATATGATACTTGTGAAGAACCATAATCCCAATCCGTGTGCAGTTGCAATAAAATGGCATGATCTGAGTTTATTGGTTATGTTAATTCAGTGCCTTGTATTGTGGGATGTTTCAGTCACTACACAAAGTCCGGCGAGAATAGAGTTAGCTGATTTATTCAACCACAGTGGCATGGTGGCACAGTGGTTAGCACTACTGCCTCACAGCTCTAGGGATCCGGGTTCAATTCTAGCCTTGGGTGACATGTCTGGGTGAGTTTCCCCCAGGTGCTCTGGGTTCTTCCCACAGTCCGTTTTCTTTTTTTTTTCATAAATTTAGAGTACCCAATTCATTATTTCCAATTAAGGGGCAATTTAGCGTGGCCAATCCACCTAAACCTGCACATCTTTGGATTGTGGGGGTGAAACACAAGCAAACACGGGGAGAATGTGCAAACTCCACACGGACAGTGACCCAGAGCCGGGATCAAACCTGGGACCTCACCGCCGTGAGGCAGCGGGGCTAACCCACTGCGCCACCGTGCTGCCCCTCCACAGTCCAAAGATATGCAGGTTAGGTGGATTGGCCATGCCAAATTGCTCCTTAGTGTCCAAAAGGTTAGGTGGGGTTACAGAGTTACGGGGATAGGGTGGAGGCGTGTGTATTTTCTTTTATTTCCTTTCTTATCATGTACCTAATGATCTGTTGAGCTGCTCGCAGAAAAATACTTTTCACTGTACCTCCGTACACGTGACAATAAACAAATCCAATCCAATCCAATCTTAAGGAGAATGCTCTTTTCAAGGGCCGGTAGTGACTAGATGGGCCTCGTTCTGTACTGTAAATTCTATGATATGCTGGGGACACTGATCCAAAGACCCATGGTCCACAGATATATGTGATCACAGGTATTTTCACGGGTGAAATACATTGCATCCATGCTGATCATCACTCATTGATTTACATGGAACAATCTTCCATTCTGTGTTCGTTCTTCACTTCTTTATTGTTAGCTGCTAAGGTATTGTCCCACACCCTGGTTTTCATTAAACTCATTAAGCAGTGAATTCCATCAGCAATTATTCCATTAAATCATACATTACATTGGCAGACTTTTAAAAAACTTTCCAGTGGATGGTTCTTTTTTAAGGATATTTTTATTAAAGGTGTTCAATTTTACATTTTACCAGAAGACACAACAAATCCCCAAAATCTATTATGATACAGAGTTTTCATTATTCCACCTACACACACACAAAATACCAGCAAATACTCATACAAATGGGTCAAATTGTCAGTCATTATAGTCGGCATCTCCTTTCGAACGGATAACCAAAGGATACTAGAAAGAGTGGGGGATCTCAGGATAATAAGATAACAGGATAAAGCCATCAGCACTGAGCACATAGCACTATGATGCACACACTCCCCCACAGGACAACAAAAACAGAGCTGCAGAATCAACAGGATACCTTATGGGGTAAAGTACAACCAATCGGGATCTAACACAGCATCTGAAAACCTCTGAACAATGAAAGGACTCTCCAGAAAAATGGGAACTACAGGATACCGCCATCGACACAAGACATAGCTTGACTGCACGCTCTCGCCTACAGGAGTTAGTCAGCCAAGGATTCTTACACTGTGCCAAGACTCATAACGCAACAGGCCTCACTCCTCCCCAGCCAAATCAGAGGCACAGTTCAGGCCCCACCATCACCGGAAGACCTAAACCATTTTCTACCAAGGTAACCACACCGACAAGGAGAAGAAGAATCATGAAAACACCCAAAATTGGGATATCACAGGGTGTGATGCAATTCCCCTCCTCCCAACCAAATAAAGGAAAATATCCAGAATTAAATATACCAAATGAGATCCTGTACCAGCAGCTCACCTACCTGGATAAAGAAAGGAAGCCCCATAGAGATGATTAGCCAATAGATACCAGACATGCACACTTTTGCAAAAAGGACACCAGGTACAGAACAGCATCATCTCATACAAAACAGGACACTGCCCCCCACCCCCAATCCTCCCAGGGAGCCCAAGCCTCAAGACGGAGGACAGTCTGGAACTCCCTTTATAAGACCACTTGAGGAGGGCTACCTACTCCTCCATCCAGCCTAACCTCCAGTTGAAGAAAGACGAGCAACAAAGCACTCAGACTCGCAATCAGGCCCCACACACAACAGGCTACTACCTCCCGAGTGAAATCCTATCTCAAGTTGGAGAGTAGTCCAGAAGCCCCGAAAAGGGGACGTTTTTGAGGAGGGCGACCGACCCCCACGCTCGACCCAGGAAAAACTGTTACCAGTGCCCTGACCTACTCAACCAAGCTAAACTAGGCCAATGCATTGAACCGCAGAGGTGTCACTTAGGATGTAGGCTCTGCCATTAACAGGATTACACTCATTTCCCCTCATCAAATAAAACATAACATGATATGCCCACCAGACATTCCATGAGCAAAGTAACCACGGTCACTCCCTACGCAGCCAAGTAACTATAGAGGACCAACCAAAGAGTGGCTAGGCACCCACGGATTAACCCACCATGCCCAGTACACCAGTATACACGTTCCCCCACTCCAGCAATACCAGAGGTGCCAGCGACCATGATCTGTCTGTGCCTTCATAGGAGATAAGCAAGGATTCCTTAATCCCAAAATAAGCAGAATGCAAAATTAAAATGCAACATTCAAAGTTCTAACAAGGTTTTACCTCACGACTTCCGATGGCGGCTATGAAGGAGTAAGTCGCACATTTGATGGCTCCTGCTCGGATCGGACTTTTGGACCTTTCCCCCTGATTTTTAACCGGGCTTTATTTGAAAAATCGATGACAGAGGCAATTGTGTACTGGATTCCCACGTTGTTGTATGGAGAAGAGGACTAGAAGTGCTCGCAAAGGCAGAAACAGGACAGAGAAGGCTTGGGCTGAAGCTGCACCGGGAGTAAGCATAGCGGAGGACCAGACCTCTGGTTTGTCGACCCAGTGGTCAACAGAGCAGTTGTTGCAAGTTATCCAGGAGGGCTTCGTCAAGCAGAAGCAGGACTGCTTGGACCCGATTAAAGAGGCAATTGCGTGGCTGGAACTTAGATTGGATGCCCTAGATCATGTGATCCAGAAAGCAGAGAAGGCACTGGCTGACCAGGGGGAACATCAAACTGCGGTGGAGTTGAAGGTGGGGATGCTAAGAGCCCAGCAGAAAAGGCTCCTGGAGAAGGTGGAGGACCTAGAGAACAGGTCCAGCCGGCAGATCTTGAGGATCGTTGGCTTCCGGAGGATCCGAAGGAGCGGGTACTGAGGCATACATAGCAGCCATGTTCGAGAAGCTGCTGGGGGATGGGGCATTCTCCCTACCCTTGGAGGTGGACAGGGCTCACAGAGTGCTCGCAAGGAATCCGCGAATGGGAGACCCCCGAGGACAATGTTGGTGAGATTCCACAGGTATTTGGATAAAGAGTGTATTTTACAGTGGGCAAAGCAGATACGGAGCTGTAAATGGGACAATAGTATTCTGCGGATCTATCAAGACCTGAGTGCGAAGGTGGCCAGGAGATGAGCAGGGTTTAACCAGATCAGGTCGACCCTTTTCAAGAAAAAGGTGAAGTTCAGGCTGTTGTATCTGGCCCGCCTCTGGGTCACATACGAGGGGCAACATTTCTATTTCGAGTTGCCTGAGGAAGCGCTGGACTTCGCAAAAAGGAAAAGGACTGGTGTCGGACTGAGAACCTTGAACTTTGCTGTAACGTTTATGTTTCAAAATTTTTTTCTTGTTTTTTGTTTTTCGGACGTTATTTGTAATGCCTGCTATATTGATCTGGGGCCAGTTGCAGAGCTGAGTGAGGTAAAGTTTGCATTTGCACTGTTGGGGGATGGAGGTATGTTTTACCAGATGCTGGATCTTTCGCTTGATCTTTTTGTTTTGTGTTCAACTTGGGTTTTATTTTCCCCTGTCTGGCAATTGTGTTGGGATTGTTTTTCATTTGAATATATATGTATGAGCAGGGGGGAGGGTGGGGAGGGAACAATAGGTGGGAGAATGTCTGGCGCCAGGGGCGAGGGCCACCAAGCTAGCTGGGCGGGCTAGTTTACGGAAGGGGGTGAGCAGATGTTAGGCTTATCAAAGGGGTTGATTTATTTTGTGCTCATACTAGGGGAGGAGGGGGGAAAATGTTCTGCTGACGAGGGAGGGACTTTTGCTGAGGGACAGAGAGGAGGTTGGGGGCGGAGGTTGCCTGGGGGCGGGCTGGTCGAGGCGTGGGGCACAGGCTGGCAACTGGCCCAAGAGAGGGGATGGCTGATCGGCGAAGCGGAGGCGGCAATGAACCCCCAACTAGACCGATCACCTGGAATGTAAGAGGGCTCAATGGGGCGGTCAAGAGGGCACGCGCATTTGTGCATTTGAGAGGACTGAAAGCGGACGTGGTAATACTGCATGAGACGCACCTTAGAGTAGCTGACCAGATTAGGTTAAGGAAAGGTTTGGTCGGACAGGTTTTTCACTCGGGACTGGACTCGACGACCAGAGGGGTCGCGATCCTGATCAACAAACGAGTGGTGGTTGAGGTGCGAAGAATAGTTTCGGATGGGGGAGGCCGGTACATTATGGTCAGTGGGAAATTAAAGGGGGTTAGGTGGTACTAGTAAATGTATATGCGCCAATGTGGAGTTTTTAAAGAGGATGCTGGGGAAGATAGCGGATCTGGATTCGTATAAGCTGGTCATGGGAGAGGACTTCAACACAGTCATTGACCCTGTTTCAACCGATCAAGCTCAGAAATGGGCAGGATGCCAGTAATGGTTAAGGAGCCAAAAGGGTTAATGGAGCAGAGGGTGGGGGGGGGGGGGGGGGGGGGGGGGGGGGTGGGCCCGTGGAGATTTGGGCAGCCAAGGGTGAAGGAGTTCTCCTTCTACTCACCCTTGCATAAAGTGTACTCTCGGATTGATTTCTTCATTCTGAGCAGGGCTCTACTGACGGGGGTTGAGGAAATGGGGTACTCGGGGGTGGAGGACCATGCCCTGCACTGGGTTGACCGACAGCTTAGTAAAGACTGTAACCAGCGCTCACACTGGAGGTTAGACGTGGGGCTTTTAGCAGACTAAGAGGTGTGCGGGCGGTTGAAGAAATGTATTCAGAACTACCTGGAAGTCAATTTCAGCAGCGGTGGTCTGGGAGGCATTCAAGGCGGTGGTTAGAGGGGAGCTGATCTCGATACGGGCCCACAGGGAGAAGGTAGACAGGGCAGAGACCAACCGACTGCTAAAGGAGATACTACAGGTCGACAGGAGGTATGCGGAGACCCCAGAGGCAGGGTTTCTAAGGGAACGGCGGAGGCTACAGGTGGACTTCGCCTTGTTAACCACAGGAAAGGCGGTAGAGCAGTTTCTAAAGTGTGGGTGGGAGAAGGGATGGTCTCTGACATCTATAAGGAACTCATGGGGTCAGAGGACACCTAGACTGAGGAGCTGAAGCGCAAGTGGGAAGAGGAGTTAGAAGGAGCGATAGTGGATGGTCTCTGGGCGGATGCAATGAGTAGAGTCAACGCGTCCACAACATGCGCCAGACTCAGCGTGATACAGTTTAAGGTCGTTCACCGGGCTCACATGGCAGTGGCCCGGATGAGCAGATTCTTTGGGATAGAAGATAGGTGCGCAAGGTGTGGGGGGGGGGAGCAAACCACGTCCACATGTGTTTGCTGATGCCATGTCCATGGTGTTAAAAACAAGGGTGGCACCGAGTCCAGAGGTGGTGATTTTCGGGGCGTTGGAAGATCCAGGAATCCAGGAGGAGAAAGAGGCAGATGTTCTGGCCTTTGCTTCCCTGATAGCCCGGAGACGGATACTATTAGCTTGGAGGGACTCAAAGCCCCGAAGTCGGAGACCTGGCTATCAGACATGGCTAGCTTTCACTGTTTGGAGAAAATCAAGTTCGCCTTGAGAGAGTCACTGTTCGGGTTCGCCCGGAGGTGGCAACCGTTTGTCGACTTCTTTGCAGAAAATTATTCGTCAGCAGAAGTGGGGATGGGTTAGTTTAGCTTAGAGTTGGGGGTTAATAAAGGTGGACCCTGTAAGGGAGGAAGCTGGCTTTTTGCACTATGCTTATAGACTCATGTACATTGTTTATTTTGTCATTGTAAAATCAAAAATACTTCAATAAAATGTTTATTAAAAAGAAAAGGTTTTCCCTCACCCTCATCTTTTTTTTTTATAAATGTTTTTATTCAGTTTTCGTATTTTATATTGAACAAATTACAAATTGTTAGGAGAGAGAAAAAAAAAAACAAACAAAAACAAACACGCAAAAATTAACATACATATTTACAGGTAAGCATCTTCGTAGTAGTAACTGCGCCCCCCCCCCCTCCCCCCCTCAACATGTTTATTTAGCTTGGTTTTGGGCCTTAGCTAGCCATCGAACCCCCGTAACGAACCTGTAGCCCCCCCCCCCTCCCGCTACCTTCCCCCGACTATTCTTCCTCTTGTACATTGGCCACAAATAGGTCCCGGAACAGTTGCATGAATGGCTCCCACGTTCTGTGGAAGCCGTCGTCCGACCCTCAGATGGCGAATTTGATTTTCTCCATTTGGAGAGATTCCGAGAGGTCGGACAGCCAGTCCGCAGCTCTGGGCGGTGCTGCTGACCGCCAGCCAAACAGGATTCTACGGCGGGCGATCAGGGAGGCAAAGGCAAGGGCATCCGCCCTCCTCCCCAGGAATAGATCTGGCTGTTCTGAAACCCCGAAGACCGCCACTATCGGGCATGGCTCCACCCTCACTCCCACCACTTTGGACATTACCTCGAAGAAGGCTGTCCAGTACTCCACGAGTCTGGGGCAGGACCAGAACATGTGGGCGTGGTTGGCCGGGCCTCTTTGGCACCGTTCACATCTGTCTTCCACCTCCGGGAAGAACCTACTCATACGGGTTCTTGTTAAGTGGGCTCTATGTACCACTTTTAGTTGCGTCAGGCTGAGCCTTGCGCACGTGGAGGTGGAGTTGACCCTATGCAGTGCTTCGCTCCAGAGTCCCCACCCGATCTCCATCCCCAGGTCGTCCTCCCATTTCCTCCTTGTTGCGTCCAGTACGGTGTCGTCCCTATCTACCAGTCGGTCATACATGTCACTACAGTTCCCTTTCTCTAGGATACTTGCGTCCAGTAGGTCTTCCAGTAGTGTCTGTCGTGGCGGTTGTGGGTACGTCCTTGTCTCCTTTCGTAGGAAGTTTTTGAGCTGCAGGTACCGTAGCTCGTTCCCCCCAGCTAGCTGAAATTTCTCTGTCAGTTCGTCCAGTGTTGCGATCCTGTCGTCCGTGTATAGGTCCCTGACTGTCAGTGTCCCCCCGTCCTGCCTCCACCTTTTGAAGGTGGCGTCGGTCAGTGCTGGTTTGAACCTATGGTTGTTGCAGATGGGAGCCCTGTTCGACATTTTGGTCAGGCCAAGTTGCTGCCGCAGTTGGTTCCAGGATTGGAGGGTGGCTGTCACCACTGGGCTGCTGGAGTGTTTTTTGGGTGGGGATGGGAGTGCTGCCGTGGCGAGGGCCCGGAGGGAGGTTCCCATGCAGGAGGCCTCCTCCGCACGCACCCACTCAGCTTCTGGCTCCTGGATCCATCCCCTTACTCGCTCGGCTGTTGCTGCCCAGTGGTAGAATTGTAGATTCGGGAGGGCTAACCCTCCCCTGGTTTTTGTTTTTTGTAAGACCTTCTTTGGGATCCTAGCATTTTTACCCCCCCATACGAACGCCATGATGAGTTTGTCCAGCGCTTTGAAAAAGGCCTTGGGGATGTAGATCGGAATGGATCTAAACAGGAAGAGGAACCTGGGCAGTACGTTCATTTTGATCGTCTGAACTCTCCCCGCGAGGGAGAGCGGGAGTGTGTTCCATCTTTGCAGGTCCTTTTTAACTTCCTCCGTCAGGCTGGTGAGGTTCCATTTGTGGATCCCTTTCCAGTCATGGGCTATTTGGATCCCCAGGTAGCGGAATTTATGTCGGGCTTGTTTGAACGGCAGCCCCTTTAGTGCTGCCCCCCCCCCCCCCCCCCCTTGCGGGTGTAATGGGAAGATCTCACTTTTGCTCATGTTGAGTTTGTAGCCCGAGAAGGCTCCAAACTCTTTCAGGAGCGCGATGATTCCGTCCATGCTGCTTTGTGGGTCCGAGATATAGAGGAGCAGATCATCCGCATAGAGTGAGACTCTGTGCTCTCTACCTCCCCTTCGGATCCCCCTCCAATTTTTTGCTGCCCTGAGCGCGATTGCTAGCGGTTCGATTGCTAGTGCGAACAGCAGCGGGGACAGTGGGCATCCTTGTCTGGTGCCCCTGTGCAGCTGGAAGTATTGGGAGTTGGTATTGTTGGTCTGTACACTCGCCATGGGAGCGTTGTACAGGAGCTTTACCCAAGCTGTGAACCCTGTTCCAAGCCCGAACCGCTCCAGTACCTCTATGAGGTATATCCATTCGACTCTGTCGAAGGCCTTTTCTGCGTCCAGGGAGACGATCACCTCTTGTGTTCTCTCCCCGGAGGGGGTCATTATCACGTTCAGCAGGCGCCTGATGTTCGCGGTCAGCTGTCTACCTTTGACAAAGCCCGTCTGGTCCTCTGTGACCACCTCAGGTACACAGTCTTCTAGCCTTTTGGCTAGGATTTTGGCCAGTATTTTGGCGTCTGCATTCAGCAGAGATATGGGTCTGTATGACCCACATTCCGTTGGGTCTTTGTCTTTCTTAGGTATCAGCGAGATTGAGGCCTGTGCTAACGTGGGTGGCAACGTGCCCCTAGCTAGCGAGTCTGTGAACATCTCCCGCATGTGCGGGGCCAGCGCTGTCGCAAATGTTTTGTAGAAGTCCGCCGGGAATCCGTCCGGTCCCGGCGCCTTCCCCGCCTGCATGGAGCTAATGCTCTCCATGATCTCTCCCAGTGCTAGTGGTGCTTCCAGATCCCGTTTTCTGCCCTCTCCCACAACTGGTATGTTCAGTCCGTCAAGAAACCGGTTCATCCCAGCCTTCCCCGTTGGGGGCTCTGAGGTGTACAGCTCTTGGTAGAAGGCCTTGAAGGTTTTGTTAATCTTCTCTGGTTCTGTTTCCAACGTGCCTCTGGTATCTCTGATTTGCGCAATTTCTCTGCTGGCTGCCTGCTTTCTCAGCTGGTGGGCCAACAGGCGGCTGGCTTTGTCTCCGTGTTCGTATAGGGCCCCGCGTGCCTGGCGGAGTTGGTGTACTGCTTTCCTGGTGGAGAGCAGGTCAAAGTTTCTTTGTAATTCTTTTCTCTCCGCCAGGAGTTCTACAGTCGGGGCCTCGGAGTATTTATGGTCTACCTCCAGTATGGAGTCGACCAGCTTCTGCCTAGCCACCCTTTCCTCCCTATCTCTTTGCGCTTTGTAGGCTATGATTTCCCCTCTTAGTACGGCCTTAAGCGCTTCCCAGAACGTGGAGGGTGAGACCTCCCCGTTTTGGTTGATCTCAGTGTACTCCGCTATGGCCTGCGCTATCCTTTCGCTGAAGGCCTTGTCAGCTAGTAAGGCACCGTCCAACCTCCATTTGGGGCGCTGGGCCCTTCCCGTCTCTAGCCGCACATCCATGTAGTGTGGAGCGTGGTCTGATATCACAATTGCGGAGTATTCCACCTTGTCTATCTCTGGAAGCACCGTTTTCCCCACCACAAAGAAGTCAATTCTGGTGTACACGTTGTGTACTGGGGAGAAGAAAGAGAATTCTTTCTCCCCCGGGTGGGCGAATCTCCAGGGGTCTACTGCTCCCATCTGCTCCATATAGTGGCTGAGTTCCCTTGCCATGTTTGAGGTTTTCCCCGTTCTGGGGTTTGATCTGTCCGTCGTTGGGTCCTGTACACAGTTGAAGTCCCCCCCCATGATTAGTCGGTGCGTCGCTATGTCCGGGATTTCTGCCATGGTCTTTTGGATGAAGCTCGTGTCGTCCCAGTTGGGCGCGTACACGTTAACTAGAACTACCGGCGCCCCATCCAGGGCCCCGCTGACCATGACATACCGTCCCCCTGGGTCCGTAACCGTCTTTGTCGCCCTAAACATTGTCCTCTTGCCAATCAGGATCGCCACCCCCCTGGCCCTTGCCCCATAACAGGAATGATAGGTTTGTCCCACCCAGCCCTTTCTTACCCGCAGTTGGTCCTGCTCCCTCAAGTGCGTCTCTTGGAGGAAGACTATGTCGGCCCTCATGTTTCTAAGGTGGGTGAGGACTCTAGATCTCTTCACTGGGCCGTTAAGTCCCCTTACGTTCCAGGTGACTATTCTGGTGGGGGGCTTCTGCCCCCTTGCTCCTGTGGGGTTAACCATATTTGTCCGGTGGACGCGCCCCTGCCCTCTGGGGTTTCCCTATGTTAGGGGGCCGTCCAGGATGTCCACTATCACTGCTCTCCCCATGCGGTCGGGTCCCTGCGCTCCGGGGTTCCCCCTTGTCCCGGGGACACCCGCCATGGCCGTCCACTTTGTGTCCGCCACGCGGGTAGTCCCCTGCACTCCGGGGGGCCCCTTCACCCACAGACCGTACTGGGTGGGTGCTTGCAGCAGTTCCCTGTTTCGAGCCCTTGTCTGTGGCACTTTGTGGCCCTATTCCCTTACTGGCCTCTTTTGTCCCTTCGTCCCTGCGTTTCCCCTCCCTGGTCTCTCGCCCCCCGGGTGCCCCCCCCCCGCTCTATCCCTTTCGGGGATACCCCTGTGTACCCCTCCATTGCCCCTCTCTCCCCCATTCCTGTCCCCATTTGCTCTCCCACCTTTGATGGGTGATCCCCCCCCTCCCCTGCCTGGCGCCTTCCCCCCTGTTGGGGGTGCGCTGCGGCCCTGCTCTGTTGCGCGCCCCCTTCGCTAGCTTTCCTGCTAGCACGGTGGCTCCCCTCTCGGAGGTTGCTGTCCCGCTTCCCCTCTCCCCTCTCCAGTACTCCCGTTCCCTCGTGCCGGGGCCTGGCCTCCCACCTGGAGCGGGCCCTAGGGCATTGGGTTGTTTTCCGTTCTGGGTGTTTCTGCCAGGGGGGAGGGGGCTGGCTTTGCCTCGCCCCTCCCCACCCCCCCGTCGGCATGACGTGTCTCCTTGCCATGGGCCCCTCGTCCCTACTTCCCATGGCGTTTTTCCAGCCCGTGCTCCTCGACGAATCTATTCGCCTCGGCAGGGGCTGTAAAGAAATATTCCTTGTGTTGGTATGTGACCCAGAGTTTTGCTGGGTACAGCATACCAAAACGTACTTTGTTCTTATAGAGAGCTGCTTTCGCTCTGTTGAACTCCGCCCGTCTCTTAGCTATGTCCGCTCCAAAATCCTCGTAGATTCGGATGGCGTGCCCGTCCCAATTGCAGGCTCTATTCTCCTTGGCCCAGCGCAGGATTGTCTCCCTATCCCGGTACCGGTGCAGTCTGGCTATAACTGCTCTCGGTTTTTCCCCTTCCTTGGGCTTCGGGCGCAGTGACCGATGAGCTCTGTCCATTTCCGGTGGGGTGGGAAAAGTTTCCCGCCCCACTAAGGAGCCCAGCATCGCAGCCACGAATGTTGTGGGATTTCTACCCTCTATCCCCTCTGGCAGGCCCACTATCTTGATATTTTGCCTTCTCGAGTTGATCTCCTGGCCGTCTACCCTGCCCTTCAGGCTCCCCTGTGTTGCACTCAGTTTCACCATTCCCCTCTCCAGGGATATGACCCGGTCGCTCGCGTCAGTCGCTGCCTTCTCCAGCTCTTTAATGGTTGCCCCCTGGGCTTCCAGTATCTTCCCTTGGGCTTCCAGTATCTTCCCTTGGGCATCCACTTTCTTCTCCAATCTGGTCAGAACCTGCTGCACCCCTGACATGGCCCTGGTCACTGCTGCCTGTGCTGCGGCCTCTGCGTCTGCTTTTAACTCTGCCTTGAATGCCTGCAGCTGCTCCCTCACCACCTCGGCAAAGGCTTCCTTCCAATTCACGCCCCCCTCTAACCCCAGGGGAGAGGTTGCCCGCCCGTCCAGCTCTTCTGGATGCGGCGAAGCATCCTTCCCGCCGCTTCGCGTGTTGACTCGTTCGCCCGAGCTGGCTTTCCCTTTGCCCAGTCTACTTCCGGTGCCCCCTTTCTCTTGGCTCCTTTCTGGCACTTTTTTCTCCCCCTTCCCCTTCATCTTTTCTTCTCTCCTTGTTCTTCTTTTTCCCCCTTTTCCGCACCCTATTTTTATTTTATTTATTATTATATATCTATATATGTATATATATATATATATATATTTTTTTTTTTTTTAAATTTATTTCCCCTACCCCTTTTCTCTTTACCAGTTTTCTTTTGGGAAGAACAGAAATACAAGTCTCTTTTTTCTTTTTTCCCCACTCAACCAGGAGAGAGAGTCCCTTTGTCTTTGCCACGTGGTGGTCACAGCAGTTGGGGGGGGGGGGGGGGGAGGGGCGAGTGGGCCGGTGGTCGCTGCTGGTTGGGGGGGGGGGGGGTCCCCGCTGCTGGCTGGGGGGGGGTTGTGTCCCCGCTGCTGGCTGGGGGGGGGGGGGGTTGTGTCCCCGCTGCTGGCTGGGGGGGGGGGGGGGGTTGTGTCCCCGCTGCTGGCTGGGGGGGGGGGGTTGTGTCCCCGCTGCTGGCTTGGGGGGGGGGGTTGTGTCCCCGCTGCTGGCTGGGGGGGGGGGGTCCCCGCTGCTGGCTGGGGGGGGGGGGGGTCCCCGCTGTTGGCTGGGGGGGGGGGGTCCCCGCTGCTGGCTGGGGGGGGGGGGGGGAAGAGAAGAGGGGCCGCCGCCGCCGCACCGCTCCTGGCCCGCGTGGGGGGGGGGGGGAGAGAAGAGGGGCCGCCGCCGCCGCACCGCTCCTGGCCCGCGTGGGGGGGGGGGAGAGAAGAGGGGCCGCCGCCGCCGCACCGCTCCTGGCCCGCGTGGGGGGGGGGAGAGAAGAGGGGCCGCCGCCGCCGCACCGCTCCTGGCCCGCGTGGGGGGGGGGAGAGAAGAGGGGCCGCCGCCGCCGCACCGCTCCTGGGTCGCGTGGGGGGGGGGAGAGAAGAGGGGCCGCCGCCGCCGCCGCACCGCTCCTGGCCCGCGTGGGGGGGGGGGGGGAGGGAGAGGGGATGGACCTGCTGCTGTTGGGCCCCCCTGTCGCCGCTCCGGCTCCTCCGCTCCGGCTCCTCCGCTCCCGCTCCGGCTCCTCGGCTCCGGCTCCTCGGCTCCGGCTCCTCGGCTCCCGCTCCGGCTCCTCGGCTCCTCCGCTCCGGCTCCTCGGCTCCTCCGCTCCGGCTCCTCGGCTCCTCCGCCCCGGCTCCTCGGCTCCTCCGCTCCGGCTCCTCGGCTCCTCGGCTCCTCGGCTCCGGCTCCTCGGCTCCCGCTCCGGCTCCTCCGCCGGCGCTCCTCCTCCGCCGTCCGGCCTGTCGGGGGGGGGGGGGGGGGGGGGGGCTGTTCCTCCTGCTGTCCACCGCTTGCGGGAGCCCCTCTCCCTGCGACCTCCTCGCTCGCCGCCCGGAAGTCAAGTCCCTCACCCTCATCTTGGGCATATAAGGCCATACCAACCTCCTCTACACCAACCCACATACCCACCACCCCGCTGTGCCGCTACTCACTGTAAATAAAATGCAGGCTACCAAAACATGTACTCCTCAGTGTAAAAGCAAGGATAGCAGCACATAAAATAATCAGGTAAATATTGCACAATCCTTATATTTTCATAGAATAACTGGAAATAGGAGAACAGGTGAGAAATGCCTTTATGCTCACATATCATACACCCTTGTCAGGGTAAAAGGCAACAACAAAATCAGGGATATAATCACAAGGGAACAAAGTTCAGGATTAATGATGAACTGCAGATAACATAACCATCCATGGAGCTTGGAAAGACCATAGCCAAGAGAGGAACATCGAGCAACATGCAGGATCCATCCAGAGTTTCACCTCCGCCATGTCCCGGTAAAGAGAAATCTACGCCCCGGCGGGTAGAGAAGCTCCATCTTGTCCAACCACCTCCAGCACTTCTCGATGAACACCAAAGGAAGGGTGAGACGGTGGTGCTGTGGTTAGCACTGCTGCCTCACGGTGCCAAGGTCCCGGATTTGATCTCACCCCCAGGTCACTGTCTGTGTGGAGTTTGCACATTCTCCCCATGTCTGCGTGGGTCTCACCCCCACAACCCAAAGATGTGCAGGGTAGGTGGATTGGCCACAATAAACTGCCCCTTAATTAGGAATAAAAAGAATTGGGGACTCTAAATTTATTTTAAAATAGAACACCAAAGGCAAGACAACGCATGACCAGTGGTTGGAGTCTCTGGTCGACCCCAGGTCTCGAAGACTGTATACAATATACTGCATTGAACTCGAAACACCCAGCCCTCAAATCTAGATTGTGACATCATAGCAGCCAGTTTTCAAATTCAGCCAGGAATTCATCCCCGGCTCTCCTTGAGAGACTGGTTGCATGGATAATCCTTGTCCGACCCCATCTCCCCGAATCAACTGGGATGCTCAACATGCCATGCAGCAGGATTTCCAAGGACTGAAGGTCAGCCCCAACTGAGACAACTACCCTATCGAATAACAGGATTCCTACCTCCCCTTCATCCATTCTCTTCAGGATACCTTGCAATTCATGAATGTGAGCACCAATAATCTGTGTCGTGAAGCCAAGACCATCGTCCACAACTTCACTCAAAAGGGCAACTATAATTTTGACATTAATGGCATCGCCAAAGCATAGGTCCGCTCACCAGCAAAGCTGTCAGTGCGAAATGGACTACACGCCAGCCGTCCCTGACCACGTCAATCAAACAAGGATTTTCTTGACTAAATCAGGTCACCTTTTCCACAATTTAAGCAGGATCTTCCAGGAAAGCAGCACCAATCGCACAAATCAAGATCGGATAATGGGGTGTGCATCAGGATAACAAAAAGGGGTAAATGATGAATGGTGCCAGAGCTCGCAAAAACACAGTTGCTCCAACACTTACGTCACATGACCCCTGTGGATAATATTTGAACCATTTCCTTCCCCAACATTTGTATTTTTTCAAATGTGAATATAACAAGTAGTCTATAAGTGCAGTTGTACTGTTAACAATGAGATATTGTTTTTTCTGACTGTGGTGTAGACCCTTTTTGTAGGCAGATCAGTCTCTATGGCAGCAAAATACAATTGGGTTCTCTGTAGGCTCTCTTTATGTACAGCATTCCTTTCAACTAAAACCCCATCCTGTTCCCCAAAACCACAACCTCCCACCTTCATCCTCCATGCCAAGCACATCTGTCTTTTCATCAGAAAGCACAATATTGTAAATCTGAAAGAAAAATCAGAAAAGTACACTGAAATATGGGTTTGATGGCATCAGTGAAGAAATAAAAATCATGAACTTGGACAAAGAAATTTTAAGTCTTTGACCTTTCCTCAGGACTGGGCGTTATTAATGATATTACAGATGTACAGTACTTTTTAAAAAGGACCAGGATAAAATAGACAAACAGAAATCACATCAATAAGAGGAGCAGGACTTTTTGAAGATAGATTCATGGAAGAGAACTGTCACTTTGCTATTGAGAATATCTATTTTGTCCTAATATCAGCAAATGGAATTTTGGCAACTAAGTGAATAGAATATAAAAGGAGGGAAGCGTTGGTGTGGGCAAGACTGCACCTGGAGTACTGTCAACAGCTTTGTCTCCCTTATTTGAGGAGGGTGGCAGTTGCAATAGAGGCAGTTCAAAGGAGGTTCACTAGATTGATTCAAGAGGTGAGGGGTTTATCATATGATGAGAGATTGAGCAGTTTAGGCCTATACTCTCACAAGTTTAGAAGAATGAGAGGAAATCTAATATAAGATGATAAAAAGTATCAACAAAATAGATGTAAAGTGGATGCTTCCAGTTGTGGGGCAGTCTAGAATGAGAGGTTATGGTTTTAGGATAAGGGGTAGCAGATTTAAAACAGAGATGAGGAGAAATGACTTCTCCCAAATGGTCATGAATCTGTAGCATTCACTACCACAGAATGCGGTGGATGCGAGAATATTGGGTAAATTTAAGGAGGAGAGCAACAGATTTTTAATTGGGAATTGCGTTGAAGGGTTATGAGAACAGGTAGGAAAGTGGAGTTGAGGTTGAGATTAAACCAGACATGATCGTATTGGCTGGAGCGCAGGCTGGAGGGGCTGAATTGCTTACTCCTGCTCCTAGTTCTTACGTTCTGATTGGAAAGATTACCCCAAAAGTTTTAAAACATACCAGGCAATCACAATTGGCAGCATGGACAGTTTCAAATTATGGTTTTAACAGATTGGAGTGATTATATAACCAGTGTGAACTTGAACTTATATGAATCAATCATCTGAAAGAAGTCTCACACCATTTGTCAACAGTGTGCTCAGGTTTCAGATCAGCTCCAGACACTAGAGTGGTATTGTCACTTTTCATATCATTGTTCATTCAAAACTGTAAATGTGACTGCATTACTGGACCATTTCTTACCAGTGAGCCTTGAAGCATTGCATTTCCAGTGTAGGAAATACTTTTGTGCATTGTCTAAAGTTGGAAAATATTCCTCACTGACAGTTCCTTGACTGTACTTGCACCGTCATTTAGAAGAATTGTGAGTTCAGTTGTCCAAACGTGTTTTACCATTTGCCTGAGCTCCTCCCATTCTTAATAACTGTTTAAAATTCTGACAGGTGGTTTCCTATCAGAAAATATTTTCGCAATCTATTTTCAATAAGATAGATTTTTAAAAATCAATATGCATGATTTTGATATTGCATCTTGGCAGATCACATTTGCATTGTATTGAGATGCTATAGATTGTACTGAAAGCATCACAGCTGTGCTTCCACCCCATGTTAAGGACATGTGTTAAGTACCAAGTGAAAATATTTGATATAACTTGCAAAACATGAAGTGTTAATTGTTGCTAGTTTTATTGTCTAACCATATAACAGACCTTTAGGTGTTTACAAAGTTGTTCAA
The DNA here is from genome assembly GCF_902713615.1 of Scyliorhinus canicula. Taxonomy (NCBI): domain Eukaryota; kingdom Metazoa; phylum Chordata; class Chondrichthyes; order Carcharhiniformes; family Scyliorhinidae; genus Scyliorhinus; species Scyliorhinus canicula. The sequence continues at coordinate 213,451,419 of NC_052148.1, read as the reverse complement.
TTATTGTCTTCCTAGCATTGACATTCATACTATAGTATTGTTTTCTACTGGTGGGAAATTCAACTATTTGCTGAACGTAAATGTATCTGGCATTTTATCACAATAATACAAATGCTCTGACCTAACCTCCTCTTACTGAGAAGTCAATTTCTGCCATTTTATCGGAAATGCACAGAATAGAGGTCATGAACTTGCACCCAGAGGAAGGGAATGCTGAAGAGTGTATTTGCTCAGATTGATCCTATCCATACCACAAGGAGCCGAGGAACAGATCTCATGCTCACCCTCTCAGACAATATGTTAGGAAAGAGTTAATGTTCCCTTGTACTTAAGTCAGAATTGGCGTTTTAATTGTTTACTAGATTGCATTTATCGTTCAATAGACTGCACCAATATTTAAAGGGGATATAAGTGGCACTGTTTTCTTGTTGGGGAAGTGATTACTGAACACAATAAACTTGGAGTCGAGGCAGGCAAAACTTGCTTCCTCATAGAGTTATCATTGGAGCGCAACACGATCATGAAGTAGGAAGATGAATTGAGCATAATCAAAAATAAAAATCATGACTTTCTTCCTTATGTTTACTCATAGACTCCCTACAGTGCAGAAGGAGGCCATTTGGCCTATCGAGTCTGCTCCAACCCTCTGAAAGAGCCCACACTATCCCCGTAACCCCATCTAACCTTTTGGATACTAAGGACAATTTAGCATGGCCAATCCACATAACCTGCACATCTTTGGACTGTAGGAGGAAACCAGAGCATCTGGAAGAAACCCACGCAGACACGGGGAGAAAGTGCAAACTCTACACAGTCACCCGAGGCCGGAATTGGATCCCTGGCGCTGTGAGGCGGCAGTCATAATCACCATACTGCCCTGTGCCACCGTGCCATCAATTTATTTTTCCCTCCAAAGGAAATAATTTGTCACAGGTCATTTGAGCTTCAGTCCATGGTATCATGCAAGTGAAGGATACAGGAATGATTCTTTCTATTCTATCCCTTCTCACATCTCGCCTGATTTTTCGACCTTAGTTATGCTACTTGTTGGTTTAACAAGGACTTGGGGGATCCACACTGAGTACAAAATAAAGAAACCAAGATTTTATTTACAGCACAATATATACACAGCACGGTAGATCCCTACTGGGTTCCTTTCTGGTCGGTGCCGTACTGGCTGACCTTTTATACAGAGGTCAATAGCCCCTCATGGGGGAGCTCGTACTCTGCAAGGGCTAGGGGCAAGACAACCATTCCCATCCCGGAAGCCGTGTGCGGGCTATTACATTTGGAGTCGGAGTTAAAAAATCGATAGGTTTACAATGGGATATGAAGAATCTCATTATGCTACTCTTCGACCTTAAAGTGGCTGATTCAGAGTAATGTTGATTGAGAGTCAACAACAGGTTATATGTCAGGAGACAAAACTAAGCAATTCTGCGTGACCAAGGGGCTAAATTGTACGCTCACCTGCTAGTGGGTTTGAAATGGACCAGATGGAAGCTAGAATGTGGCTTGTCAACCAACTACCCACCTAAGCTGCCCCCACTGTTGTTTTCCAGCAGTGGAGGTGACATTGGGCATAACCCTGCCAGTGGGCCAATTGAGGCCCTTATGTGAACGATTAATACCCAATCACAGCTGGTGATCAAGCACATTCCAACAGTGGTATACACATTGATTAGAACTTATTAATAACTTAGAATGAGCAATTTAATTTCCTTCGTCATTTTAACGATGCTATTTTCAGTTATCAACAATTGATTCAAACTGCAGGGACACATGTTAATTATTTTACAAAATAGTGCATTTATTTCTTTAAATATGCGTATCAATGTGACATAGCTGCCCAGAAGAGTATAAAATACACACTTTAAAAGGCTATTTCATCTCAGTGCATTTTGTTTTTTCAGACTGACTAGTGCTATTAGGATATTCATGATATGATGTGATTGTTGCTGAGAGGCTACTTGATTCCTTTGCTGACAGCTTGCAAGACTGATTTTATCACGGCTGAAAGGACAGTCCCTAAACAAGTGAACCAGCAGTTGATTTTGGTGAGTCAAGGTACACAGCTCTTTCAAGCCCTATGTAACCCTTGACCTTGTTCTCTAAATTTTGACCCTACAACCTCTGACGCCAGTCTATAATCTTTAGAACTGTCAACTTGAATGAATTTGGACATGTATTTCTTTCAGCAAAATTCATCTTCATAAGGTTTTGTTAAAGGCAGGAGATAGTGCCCACTGAAGTTCATCATTGCTGGATATTTGTTTTATAGACAAGGTGTGTAATTTTCTGAAGTGTGGACAGATAACTTAAAAGTCATGCATTATAGCTCCACTAATTCAAAAAGAGAAACGGTTAATTTGAAGCAAAAGACACAATAAGCTTTAACTACAACCTTTCTTATCTAGGTTCTGAACTTCAATTTTTCTTTTTTTAAAATTTAGAGTACCCAATTCATTTTTTTTTCCAATGAAGGGGCAATTTAGCGTGACCAATCCACCTAGCCTGCACATCTTTGGGTTGTGGGGGCAAAACCCACGCAAACATGGGGAGAATGTGCAAACTCCACACGGACAGTGACCCAGAGCCGGGATTGCGCCTGGGATCTCAGCGCCATGAGGCATCTGTGCTAACCACTGCACCACCGTGCTGCCCAACTTCAGTTATTCTTGACATTTTCTCCTTTCCTTCAATTTGTCATTAATTCTCTTCTATTCTTTGAAGATTTATTTTGCTACCAAAGGCACTTTATTTTGCTTCAGGTTCCATACCCTACTCGATTATGTAACAAGAGTCTCCAGGTTACATGAAGGCATAAAACTGCATAATGTTTAGCATTTGTGAAGATATGTAATCAGTTGAGGAGGCATTTTTGGGTGGAAAGGATATTGGTGTTAACACCGCTGTGCGAGAATCATGTGTTTGAGCCGGGGGGGGTGGATAGTATATGCAGGAGGTGGAGGGATGTAGGGCTGGCCAAGGTGAGGGATCTGTATTTGGAGAAAGTGTTCACCAGTCTGAAGGAGCTAAGGGAGAGGGTAGAGCTGCCGAGGGGGAAGTTCAGGTATCTGCAGGTTAGGGACTTTGCATGAAAGGTCTGGTGGGGGTTCCCTAGGTTGCCGGGATACACCCTGCTGGAGCGACTGCTGCTTCTGGAAGTGGAAGGGGAGGGAAGAATTGGGGATATATATAAGTGGCTGGGGAGCAGGGAGGCGAGCGGATAGTGAAGATCAAGGAAAAATGGGAAGGGGAGTTGGGAGGGGAGATTAATTAGGGAGTTTGGAGTGAAGCACTCCGCAGGTTAAACGGGACCTCCTCTTGTGCAGGGATGAGCCTGATACAGTTTAAAGGGTGCATATGACTCGGGCAAGAATGAGTGGATTCTTTGAGGGGGTAGCAGGTGAGTGTGAGAAGTGTGGGCGGGGGCCAGCGAATCACGCGCACATGTTTTGGGGTTGTGAAAAATTGGGAAGATTCTGTCCGGGAGTGTTTGTCAGGATAGTGGAGGAGGAGGTGGACCCGGACCCTCGGGTGGCGATATTTGGGGTTTCAGAGAAGCTGGAGCTCATGGAGAGGAGGAAGGTCGATGTTGTGGCCTTCACCTCTCTGATTGCACGGCGGCGAAGTCTACTAGAGTGGCAGTCGGCATCGCCTCCGGGGGTAGCGGCTTGGTTGGGTGACCTGTACGACTTCCTGCAGTTGGAGAAGATAAAGTATGAGTTAAAGAGCTCCTCAGAGGGGTTTGAGAAAAGGTGGGGATGTTTGTGACCATGTTTGAGGAGGGGGGAAGCAGGTGAGGAGGGGTGAAAAAAGAGGGAAGATTTGTTCAGATTGTATAGTTGATTGCTGGGAAGTATGTTTCCCGGGGTGTTTATGGGTTGTAACCTATTTTTTAAAATTACTTTTTCAGAGTTATAAAGCCAGAGCTCAGAGTGTGGAGAGGGGCGAACCCCTAATCCAGCTCATTGCCTGCTCCAAAAAACAATTCAAATTCAAATTGAATCCAATTCATGGTCCCTACAAGAGAGACATACCAGACCTTAGCCAAAAGGCCGAGAAGTGATGGTTGTAACCTGTTTTGATACATTTCTGTAATAAACACATTAAAAAAAAATAAAGTTCATCATCGATTCAATTGCTAAGATTTGTATTTGTGTTGAAACATAGGAACATAAGAGCAGGACTGGGCCATTTAGCCCATCGAACCTGCATTCAATTAGGTCTTGTACCTCTACGCCACTTTCCCGCAGTATCCCCAATATCCTTTGATGTTATTAGTATTTAGAAATCCATTATTTTTTTGTCTTGAAAATGCTCAATGATTGAACTGCCACAGCTCTCTGAGGTGGAGAATTCCAAAGATTCACCACCCTCGTGAGTGAAGAAATTACTCCTGATGACAGTCTTGAACGTCCTGACCCTTATTCTGAAACTGAGTGAGATTTAGTGGCCACGGTAAACGCAGGTGCAAATCCCATAATGGCCGCTCCATCTCACGAGAGGCCAAAAATGGGATTTGTGCCAGCGAGATTTCAGAACACCATCTTCCTGGGCCCTCCCCAATGATGTGATCACCCTTCTGGGTGTAAACCTGATCTTCATGAATTTGAATCTATTATAATACACGTAGCATCTTCAGCCCTCATTGAACCTTCCCATTCACTAGAATCAGGCACCATTACCTCTGAGAGGGAAAGAGGCGGTGAGCACCACTGTCTCCATATATCACCATTTGAGTCCAAGCGGCCAGAGCCCACTGGCCAGCTCGCGGGGGAAGGTGTCAGGGATGCCCTGGGGTATGGGGCTGTCCGGTATGTGGGTCATGGTATGAACACTGAAATCTAATACCTGTGTTGTTTAAAAGCTCTCAGAAGGTTGTGTTAGCCTGATATCTGTGGCAGGGGGGGTATGGGGCAGTTGTGGCTGCAGGCCAAATGGGGTGGGGGTGGAGGTGATGCGAGTCAAGGAAGTGGGCCTAATGGTTTGGGTGGAAAAGACCTGGAAAGGGAAGGCAACACCTTGTGCGCCCAGCCTGAGGTGGGGTGGGGAAGGCGGTTGGGCGGGGGGGGGGGGACTGGTGGAAAAAAGTCTACAGCGCCTCCAGGGGCCTTAAGTGTGGAGGCCTGACAGCAATGAGATCTCAGAATGATGCAACCAGACTAAGAAGAGAGGCTATTAGCTTGGCTATCTATGAAGCAGAAAGCAATTGTGCCCTTTAACATTCCTGAGACTTATGCTCGCCAAACTAATTGGCCATCAAGAGTTAACACTTTACAATGTAGCTGCCTGGAGTATCAAAGTCAAGGAAATGCCATGTCCATTGGGCACCCCAGGGTTTGGATGCTTTATTGACCCTGTTAATCACCTTTTGGTTTGATGATTTGAAGTTTCATTTGCTTTTGGTTTTTGTTATGGGCAGTGCCCCTTTCAGCGGCGGCCCATTTTAATTTGTCCCTCAGTTTATTTATTTAGTTTAATTGGTTGAACTTTTAAAATGGTTCAAAGTTGTGGAAATTCCATGCCCGGTGGCACCGCAGGGCCTGGGGTGCTTTATTGACCCTTTTAATCACCTTTTGATTTGGTGTTGTTAAGTTTAATTTGCTCTTTGTGTTTGTTGAAGGAGCAGCCCCTTTTAATTTGTTCCTCAGTTTGTTGGTTTTGTTTAATTGGTTGAACCTTAAAATGGGATGAATACCAGGGTTCAAAGCTGAATGTTTGGTTACCCCAAATGGAAAGGCACTGGGTTTGCTTATGTGCCAGACACCAATGCCTTCCAGTCAAGATTCATTAGCCCCCAATGCGGAGATCACCATTCATTTGACCCTGTCCATTAAAGATGTCCATTAAACATATAAGCCTCCCATCAGAACCTCCTGTGAGGTAGAGAATAAGGGAAGGGAAGAACCAGACGGGAGGCCACAGACGACTCTGACTGGGTGACACTCTCTCTCTCTTATCCCTCACAGGTACCCGAGAGATATCGGTGTGGAGCCAGTGAGTTTGCTATTCTTCTTATAGCACACACTCTTATAGTAGCAACGTGCGACAGCATCCAGGGAAGAGCCAGTGGCAGGAGACCATGGGACGCAGGGAAGGCTCAGGAGCCGGAAGCTACATCAGCCATTCAGGGAACACAAAGGCACAGAAGGAAACTGAGGGTGTCCAGGTCCTGAGTGTCCTTCATGGAGCTGCTGGACAACATGTGCTGTAGGAGACTCCGCCTCACCAGGGAGACTGTGTGGTACCTGTGCCACATCCTTGCCCACTTGATGTGTGGCGGTGGACGACACCCCCTCCCTGTGGCCGTGAAGGTCATGGCAGCCTTCAACCTTTACGCAATGGAGGTGTTCCAGGGCTCCATGGGTGACCTGTGTGGTATCTCGCAGGCATCCACTCATAAGTGCATCTGTGAGATCAATGGACTTTGGACTTAACCTGGACCAGGCTCAGCAAAACAAGAGGGCTATGGGATTCGGCAGCACCAGATGCGATTTATGTATGTGTGTGCACGTTTTCCAGTAAGCTTGCACGATAGTTACATCCTCGGGCAATCACAGATCTAGACTCACCCAGTCAGGGGCCACATCCTAGTCACATCTATCCTGAGGGGGATAGGAGGGGCTATAATTCCAAGGCAGGATGGTGCGTGGTTTAGAGGGGAACATTACAGGTGGTGTGGGCAGGAGGGGCGATGCTTTTTATTATACAAGTGCTGCACAAAGAAACAGCATTTCCCTTGTCTGCATCTTTCAGCAGTCCAGCTACAATCTGACTTTGGGATTGTATAACGTTGTCAAGTGAGAGTACCTTTAAGAAATGGGTGTTTAAGAAATGGGGGTTTATAAAATAGCTGTACTGGATGTACCTTTAAGAAATGGGTGTTTATTAGAGAGCTGCAGTGATGTCAGAGAGTGGGTGGAGCTGGGTTGTCTGTCTGCTTTACTTTAGTTTTAGGCTGTTTGCTACAGGGTGTGGTTAGTTTCATTTTGAGAGCTGGATAGCTGCAGGCAAAGCAAGGAGCTGCATAAGGATCTCTCTCTCTGCAAACTAAAGATTGTCTCCAAATCAATTGGGTGATTTCAAAGTGCTGACTGCTCGCAATAGTGAATTTAAAACTGATCTCTGTGTTAAAAAGGGTCTTTTGTCTTCTGGATGCTTGGGAATTTATTAAGGGTTATCTATAGAGTACTGTATTATTTGGGGATTTATTGGTGTTGATAGTTGTTAAGATGTTTACTGTGGGTTTATAAAGTGTTAACTGGTTTCATAAATAAACATTGTTTTAATTTAAAAGTACTGTAGATTTCTGTTTGCATCACACCTGCAGAGTGGGCCCGTGTGCTCCCCATAACCACAATCTATTCAAAGTTGCAGGTCAGGTGAACTCCATGATATACTTTGGGGTTCTCTAAACCCTGGCCCATAACAACGTGTTCACACACCTCTCAGGTTTTCATCCCTTGTTTCGGTCCAGAGTCTCTTTTGTCAGAATTTCCTATTTTGGCTTTGATGTGACATAATCGGCTGGACGGAACAGGCAGAAGAATATTGGTTGGGTCCGACTGCACAGTCATAATGTAGCCCACTTGATTTTCCATTCATGGACATAAAAGTAGATGGGCTCCTTTACTGGCAAACAACCTTTTCATAGAATCATAGAATTTATAATGCAGAAGGAGGCTATTCCAGTGCAGAAGGGGCAATTTAGCGTGGCTAATCCACCTAATCCGCACATCTTTGGACTGTGGGAGGAAAGTGGAGCACCTGGAGGAAACCCACGCAGACACGGGGAGAATGTGCAGACTCCGCACAGATAGTGAATCGAACCTGGGACCCTGGAGCTGTGAAGCAACTGTGCTAGTCACTATGCTATCGTGCTGCCCACGGTAACATCATCTATGTGCTTTGCTCAGGCCTTTGTTCAACAACCAAGGGCAAAAGCAAAAGCTCTGTCCTCTGCATTATGGTGTGTTCATGACATCAACCTCAGCATTGCTGTGATGTGCTTTTCACTTTTCAAAAGTGCTAGAGCTACAGTATCGGTCTGTAGTCAGGTCGAGAGAGAAGCAATATGAGACACCCGAGAGAAGGTAATCTCACACTAGTTGAGATTGATATTGCATGGAGTGCATGTTGATGCTGAGGCAAATTGTATAGAACCCCTCGGGCTGTCTAACTCACATTGAATGCATAAGGTGAATGTTACACGTATCACAATTGTATTGAAGTATCTCAGAGTGCAACTTGATCTACGTTGACCACTTAAATACCATTGCACTTTTTGTAATGATCATTTTGAGATGCCTGCAATGTTCCTTTTACCGTATTTAAGCACCTCATGGTGCAACGTAATCTAAATCGGAAACTTGATTATCATTGCACTTTCTTGATGGCCATTTTGAAATGTTTGTAATGTTCTTCCTGTTATTTTACGTATAAAGTATACTTTTCCAACAACAAAAAAACCTAAAACATTCCTATGGGTTTTAAAATTTGTCCATTTATCCTCCTCTACATTTTGTAAGCCTTCATTAAAGAGAGGACTCCACCGCTTACATTCTCTCAAGATTTAAGTAAAATTGTTGGGAGAGGATTTCTACACATGAATATGCAATCTGAAATAAGCAGTCAAAGTACAAATGCAGTATTAAGCATGAGAAAATTGGAACTTAGTACAGGAGGGTGTCATCTAAATGATGGAGTATAGGCTGTAAGAGAGAAATGAAAATGATCTGGCCCTCTGATTCCCTGGTTCCCCTGGGCTGGGAATCACAGGTGTGGGAATTACAACAGGTCTCACCAAATATGAGCCTGGCGTGGTTGACCTCGCAGTGGGCCAAGGGGGTAACTCCTTAAGGGAGTTGCCCCCAAAGTGCATCTGAAGGCCACCCTCCCCGTGACAATGTACCTATCCTGTACCAGAACCCCCCCCCCCCCCATGCCCTCCCCGGAGAACATCAAAATGGGAGAACCCCTTAGAGACTCCTTAATAGGGAAACACACCCCCTCCCCCCTCAGGACCTCTTTGATAGGGAAACCCACAAGAACTCTCGAACTGAAGGAACCCCCCTCAGAAACCTCCTAACTAAACGGATTCCTCAGAGACCCCTTAACTAAAGGAACCCCCCATAGGGACCCCCTAACTAAAGGGTCCCCCACACAGACCTCCACCCCACTCAGAAAAGAGACCCCTGTGTGGAAGCTAAAGAGTGGAGTTTGCACATACTCCGTGTCTGCATGCATTTCACTCCCACATCCCAAAAACATAGCAGGGTAGGTGGATTGGCCAAACTATATTGCCTCTTAATTAGAAAAAAAAAGAATTGGGTACTCTAAATTTTAAAAAAGTGATTGGAATGCACTTACCTCTCTTTGATGTGGAGCCTCCAGCTCCTCACGCTCTTATTCCCCCACCTCAGGACACGCTAAGCCCTCCAAAAACTCCAACATATCTGACCTTTCCCCCCACCCCCCGGCAGCTCTGAGCTATAAAGGTTCTTATTAAAAGTTTCAAGTAAACGGGACCCGGGCCTTCAGGAGGCCATATTTGGGGTGTCGGACCAGCCGACGTTGGAAATGGGTGCGGAGGCAGATGTTATAGCCTTTGCCTCGTTGATCGCCCGAAGGCGGATCCTGTTGGGGTGGAGATCAACCTCTCCACCCTGTGCCCTAGCGTGGCAGGGGGACCTGCTGGAATTCTTGACTCTTGAGGAGATCAAATTTGAACTCCTCATTATGCACTTTTTTGAATTGGATCACATCGAACATTGGGGGGGGTTTGGGAGAGTTGGGGGGAAGAGGGACTGTATGTGTTAATGGTAACTATGGGTGATTCCTGATTCCTTTTTGTTATTTGTTTATGTAAACATGCAGGCTAATGTTTGGGGGTTTGGTGGGAGGATGGGATCGTTATTATTCATATGGGGATTGACATTGCATTCATTACTGATTATTGTTTATTGTTGGCAGTAAGTTTGGGAGAAAATGTGAAAAAGGAGAATAAAAATATATTTTTTTGAAGTTTCAAGTGCGGGCAGCAGGGTGTCACAGTGGTTAGCACAACTGTCTCACGGCGCTGAGGACCAGGTTCGATCCCGGCCCCGGGTCACTGTCCATTTGGAATTTGCACTTTCTCCCCATGTTTGAGTGGGTCTCACCCCCACAACCCAAAACGATGTGCAGATTGGCCCTGCTAGATTGCCCTTTAATTGTAAAAAAAAGAATTGAGTACTCTAAATTTATATATTTTTTAACATTTTAAATGCTCCATTAACTTTATCCGGAGCAGACACCAGCCTATGACTCAAATCTCTGACCTGGACAATTTCCCGGGAGGCCACCTAACGCCTCAAGTGGCAAGCCAAGAGATGGTTGGCCTTGTTCCCATATTCATAAATAACCCCCATTGAGTACCGCAACTGATGCACCGCCTTGTCTGTAGTAGACAATAGGTCAAACTGCACTGGCAGCTTTTTCCTGCTTGCCAGGAGATCTGGGGTTGGGTCATTCGAGTATCTGCGATCCACCTCCAAAATGTCATCCACCAACGTCTGGCGCTCCTCTCTAGCCTCCCTGTCCATATACACTTTGTGCGATATAATCTCCCTTCTAAACTATTTTCAAGGCCTCCCACAGAATGGGGGGGGGCGAGTCTGACATATTCCCATTAAACCCCAAGTACTTGTCAATAGCCTTTGATATTCGTCCACAGAACCCTATGTACGTTAGTAATCCTACATCCAACCTCCATGCCTGAATATGGAGCATGATCTGCGATGTCTATTGCTGAGTACTCTGCTTTCCTTACCCCTGGAAGAAGGGACCTTCCAATCAGGAAAAATCTATCCTATCCTTTATGTACTGAGGAAAAAATTCAAAAATTCCTTACTCCTAGGATGCATAAACCGCCACAGACTGACTCCCTGTCTCCTCCATAAATCGAAATAATGCCATCGCCACCCCCGCAGGGGCCAGCGATTTTGGCCCAGACCGATCACGTTTTGGGTTCAAAACACAATTTAAATCTCCCCCCAGAATCAAATAATATGTGTCCAATACGTATTGCCTCCAACAATCTCCACATAAATGTTGCATCATCCCAATTCGGGGCATATCCATTCACCAGCACAACTGACTTACCTTCCAGTGACCCAGGGCTATTACATACCTGTCTCCCCGATCTACCACAATCCTTCCCACCAGAAAACGGACACTTTCGTTAATTAAATTTCCCTGCTCGGACCCTGCTGTCGAAGCCCGAGTGGAACACCTAGCTATCCCAACTCTTTCGGAGCCTAGTCTGATCCCTCACCGCATGTGGGTCTCCTGCAAAAGCACTGATGTACAGTCAATTACCACGAGATGAGAATGGTGAAACAATCGAGGCTTTATTGGACAAGATGTTGTGCCTCCTGCAGCTGGAACCAGAATGGAAGCAGCGCAGGAGAGCATACACTTTTAGTGTATCCCAGCCGGCTGAGATTTACTGTGGTACCTGTAATACAGTGGCAATGCCATAATACATGCATTGTGTTACCATTGGTAATTACCACCTCACTCCCGTTCACTAGCTAATACCTAACTGCTCGTGAGGTAGCCCCAGCCAGGGCTCACACCTAAAGTCAAAGAAAAAAGCGAAGCTTCCCTGCCCACCTCTGTAGCAAAGAATAACCAAAACCAAAGGCCTTGCAATTGTGCTTGTCAGGCCAGGAACAGAGATATACTACAGTTGAACACCTGGCTAAAGAGCCGGTCGAGGGGGAGTGCATCAGATATCTGGATCATGGGACGGCACGGTTCAGCAATGGTTAGAACTACTGCATACAGCACTGAGGACCCGAGTTCGATCCCGGCCCTGGGTCACTGTATATGTGGAGATTGCACATTCTCCCCGTACCTGCATGGGTTTCACCCCCACAACCCAAAGATGTACAGGAGGTTAGGTGGATTGGCCAGGCTAAATTGCCCCTTAATTGGGAAAAATAATTATTGGGTACTCTAAATTTTTTAAAAGATACGTGGATCATTGGGATGTCTTTGAGGGAAGGTGGGACCTATACAAGCAGGACGGGTTGCACCTAAACTGGAGGAGCACCAATATCCTAGCCAGGAGGTTTGCTAATGTGATTTGGGAGGGTTCAAACTAGTATGGCAGGGGGTAGGAATCGAAGCAGCGGACCAGCAAGTGTAGAGACTGGGAAGACAAGTCTCTTGAGAGTAAGACAAATATATCAAAGAGGGAGAGCAAGCAGAGGGAAGTCGCTGATCCCAGTGGGTCTGGACGTCTGCAGTGCAATGCAATACTTCAATGCCAAAAAATATAACAGGTAAGACGTGGGGAATTATGATATTGTTGCTATTATGGAGACATGGTTAAAGCAGGGACAGGACTAGCAGCTTAACATTCCAGGATATTGATGTTTTAGACAAGAGAGAGGGGATAGCTGAAAGGGTAGGGAAGTTGCATTATTGGTTAGGGAACATATCACAACTGTGATGAGGGAGGATATCTTGGATGGATCCAGCTGTGCAGCATTATGGGTCGAGTTCACGAATAGGAAAGGTGCAATCACAATGCTGGGTTGTACTATAGGCCTCCCAACAGCCAGCGAAATACAGAGGAACAGATATGTAGTCAGATTCTGGTTCCAGAGGACTAGAGAATAGCCAATGTTGTCCCTTAGTTTAAGAAGGGAAGCAGGGATAATCCAGGTAATTATAGGCAGGTGAGTCTGACATCAGCGGTGGTGAAGCTGTTGGAGAAGATACTGAGGGATAGGACTAATTCAATTTGGAAGAAAATGGACTTGTTAGTGATAGGCAACATGGGGCTGGTTTCTCTGTCCCGCCACACCAGATTTCTGGTTCAGCACGCCGGCGGGATGCTCTGTTTCGCCGGCTGGTCAATGGATATCCCATTTTGGGGCAGCCCCACACTGTCGGGAAACCCCCAGGCTGCCGGCAAAATGGAGCATCCCGCCGGTGGAGAATACAGTCCATGGTTTTGTCTTTGGGGAAGGTCATGTCTTACCAACTTGATAAAGTTTTTTGAGGAGGTGACAAAATTAATGGATGAGGGAAAGGCTGTGGATGTCGTCTACATGGACTTTAGTAAGCCGGTTGACAAGGTCCCTCATGGCAGACTGGTACAAAAGGTAAGGTCACATGAGATTCAGGGTGTACTAGCTAGATGGATAAAGAACTGGATTGGCAACAGGAGATAGAAAGTAACAGTGAACGGGAGTTTTTCAGTATGGAAATCTGTAACTAGTGATTTTCCACAGGGATCAGTGCTGGCACTGTAGCCACCTGGGATGGCCACGTCCCGATTCAAAATGGACACTCGCAAGGAGTGCAGGGAAAAACAGACAACACCAGAGAACACAAGCAGGTGCAAGGTTTCCTGTGTATTAAGATTTGCAGAACCCAGACAGAACTGAAACCAATAGCCATTAACATATTAATGAGCTATCTCCTGGGACAAAAAGAAACATTGAAACAATCGAGACCAAGACAGACTCCCCGGCGCCAGTGGGAGCTAAAACAAAGGCAGGCCAACGGCCACATAGGGCCCGCCCAACGATCAGGAAACAACTCCAGTATTGGAGAAAATCGATAAGAACGATTGGGACATGGTCCAATTAATTGGGACCAAGTTCGGGGTCTGCCCAGAAGGGCGCGAAACCCCTGGGGACTATAAGATAGCGTCCCCAAGTTCAGTTCGCTCTCTTGGCCTTGGCTCTCAGCGAGGAGAGACCTGCCTAACAGCTGCATCAACCAAGTAAGTCTAAGGTCAACGCACGCTACGAGATAGACGCTCCTAGCTACTATTCCGTACCAGTTCGAAGCCAGCAGTATCAGAACCGGACAACGGCCATTGTTCCTCTGACCTGGTGGGCCACTCGAAGCTAAGTATAGGCTTTTAGTAGCAGTTGTAGTTTAGCAAATAGAGTTTATGCATGAGTAGTAATTGACTGTGTGTATAATAAATGTGTATTGATTTCAAACTTACTAACTGGTGTACTGAGTTATTGATCAGTTTTGAACCCTGTGGTGGTATCAGAAAGATACCTGGCGACTCTAGAGCAAAGGTAATTAAAACAGAGCAAATCAAGGGAAAGCATAACGAGCAACATTTACCACTGTTGTTTGTAGTATATATGAATGATCTGGAGGAAAATGTAGATGGTCTGATTAGCAAGTTTGCAGATGACACTAAGATAGGTGGAGTTGCAGATAGTGAAGGGGACTGTTTGAGAATACAGCAGAAGATAGATAGATTGGAGAGTTGGGGAGAGAAATGGCAGATGGAATTCAATCACGACGAATGTGAGGTGATGCATTTTGGAAGATCAAATTGAGGTGTGAAATATACAGTAAATGGCAGAACCCTCAGGAGCATTGACATACAGAGGGATCTGGGCATTCAGGTCTATAGTTTCATAAAACTGGCAAGGCAGGTGGATAAGGTGGTCAAGAAGGCATACGGCGTCCATTCGCCCTGTGTCTGTGCGGGTTTCACCTCCACAACCCAAAGATGTGCTGGTTCGGTGGATTGGCCACACTAAATTGCCCCTTAATTGGAAAAGAAAATCATTGGGTACTCTAAGTTTATTTTTTAAGAAGAAGGCATACGGAATTCTGGTGGCGGCAATGTTTGAGTGAGCCGCACATTCGGCGGGCTCTCACTCCGGCGGGGCCTTCGGGCTGATTCCCCGCGATAGCAGGACCACGGAGCAGCAAAAAGGCGGCCGCAAAAGTGCTGGAGAGCGGGCTGCAATCTATGGAACCGTGGGAGTCCAGGAAGCAGAGGAAGAGAGAGAGAAAGGGACAGAGGCAAGGAGCAGAGGAAGCTGACCTGGAACTTAAGATGGCGGACACACGGACCTTTCATGCTCCAGGAGATGAAAAACAGTTTTGAGTCGCTGAAGCGGGACAACTTGGACCCACTTCAGAAGGCAGTGGATCATCTGAATCAGAGGCTGGATGCTCAAGATGTAAAAGTTAAGGAGCTGGGAGAGGCGGTGGAGGAGCAGGTGGATGCGCAGACAATTGCGGCGTTAAAAGTTGACGGGCTGGGGACTTCCGTTGGCGGCGATGCCTGAGTGAGCCGCACATTCGGCGGGCTCTCACTCCGGCGGTCGTTTAGGGGCTGATTCCCCGCGATAGCGGGACCACGGACCTGTAGGAAGGCGGCAGCGAAAGTGCTGAGGAGCGGGCTGCGGCACATGGAACAGCGGGTGTCCAGAAGGCAGAAGGAAAAAGAGAAAAAGGGACAGAGGCAAGGACCTGAAGAAACTTACCTGGGACCTAAGATGGCGGACACACGGACCCTGGACTCAGCAATCCAGCAGGCGCTGGATAACATGCTCCAGGTAATGAAGTCCAGTTTTGAAGCGCTGAAGCGGGACAGCTTGGACCCAATCCAGAAAGCAGTGGATCAGCTGAACCAGAGGCTGGATGCGCAAGATGTTAAAGTTAAGGAGCTGGAAGAGGCGGTGGAGGAGCAGGCAGATGCGCAGATGGTTGCGGCCCTAGAAGTTGACGGGCTGAAGGAGCGGCAGAGAAAACTGCTGGACAGAGTGGAGGAGCTGGAGAATAGAGTCCGTAGGAACAACCTGAGGATGGTCGGCCTCCCGGAGGGGGCTGAGGGAGCTGATGCCGCAGCGTTTGTAGCAGACCTATTGATGCAGCTGATGGGGGCCGAAGCCTTTCCGCGACCGCCGGAGCTGGAGGGGGCACACAGAGTGCAGGCGAGGCAGGGGCGGCCGGGCGGAGGCCCGAGGATTACCGTGGGAAGGTACGCCAAATGGGCCTGGACTGCTGTTCAACGGTTTGCTGGGTCAAAGGTGCCAAGCGGAACATTTGGGACTCTTTCCATTGTTCATGGACATTGGTTTGGGGGGGGGGGGGGGGGGGGTTTCTCATGTTTTTGTTTTTTCCTCTTTTTTCTGTTTTTTTCCTTTTTGGGCAGATTTGTACTTTTTGTGCAGCTCACAGAGGACACTGGAGCCGGCACGGTAACGAAGTGGGGCCGGTCAGCAAGGGGGGGGGCCAAGGACGTGGGTTTGGGGGGGGGGGTTTGGTTTGATGATGTCCAGGCCTTCCTGTGCCAGTGAGTTTGCTCCAGTGGGTTGGAGAGGAGGATGGGGCGCCGGGGAGTAGGGAGGAGGACGGGGAAACAATGGGAATGAGACAGGAAGGCGCCGGAGTGTTGAGGCACCGGGCTAGCAGATTGGCTAGTCAAGGGAGTCAGGTGGGGGGGGGGGGGAGATCACAGCCAGTGGATGGCAGGGGTGGGGGTATCGGGGGATGTGGTTGGGGGGGGGGGGGGGGGGGGTTGTTCTGCTGACGTGGGAGGGACTTGAAATAGGCACTGGAAAGGAGGTCGAGGGTGGAGGCAGCCAACGGGCAGGCCAGGAATGGCGTGACGCACGGGCCGGGGGCCGGCCCGAGAAAGGCTATGGCTGACCGGCATGGTGGGGGGGGGGGTGGGTTGTGCCCCCCGACCAGACTGATCACCTGGAACGTCAAGGGACTGAATGGGCCGGTTAAGAGGGCGCGGGTGCTCGCGCACTTGCGGGCTCTGAGGGCGGACGTAATTATGTGGCAGGAGACACATCTGAAAGTGTCTGACCAGACCAGGCTAAGGAAGGGCTGGATTAGCCAGGTCTTCCACTCGGACTTGGACTCGAAATCCAGGGGGGTGGCAATCATGATCAACAAGCGGATGCAATTTGAGGCGGAGGGCATAGCCGCAGACAGGGGGGGCAGATACCTGATGGTACGGGGCAGACTGGAGGGGAGAAGAGTGGTGCTGGTGAATATATATGCCCCGAACTGGGATGACGTGGACTTCATTAAAAGAGTGCTGGGGAAGATCCCGGACCTGGACTCTCGCAGGCTAATAATGGGGGGGGACTTTAACATGGCCTTTGACCCGGCTTTGGATCGGTCGTGTCCCAGAATGGGTAGACTCCCAGCAATGGCAAGGGAGCTGAAAGGGTTTATGGAGCAAATGGGGGCAGTGGACCCCTGGAGAGATAGACAGGCGACAGGAAGGGGCTACTCGTTTTACTCGCACGTCCATAAAGTATATTCTAGGATAGAATTCTTCGTACTAAGCAGGGATTGTATAGGGGAGGTAAAGAACACGGAATATTCGGCAATTACTATCTCAGACCATGCCCCGCACTGGGTAGACCTGCAGGTCGGGGGAGCGAGCTACCAACGCCCGCAATGGAGGCTAGACGTGGGACTGCTGTCGGAGGAGGGGATCTGCGAGAGGCTTCGGAGGTGTATGCAAAATTACTTGCAGGTGAATGACACGGGGGAGGTCTCAGCGGCGACCCTGTGGGAGGTGCTAAAGGCAGTAGTGCGGGGGGGAGCTGATTTCAATTGGGGCCCACAGAGCCAAGGCAGATAAGGCAGAGATGGATAGATTGGTCAGGGAAATGGGTCGGATAGATGAAGAGCACGCGGAGTCCCCGGGGGAGGTTTTACTCAGGGAGAGGCAGAGACTACAGGCGGAACTGGGGGCACTATCCACGAGTAGGGCCGTGGAACAGCTTAGGAAGGCGAGGGGAGTGGTGTATGAGCATGGGGAAAAGGCTAGCAGACTGTTAGCCCAGCAACTCAGGAGGAGGGAGGCGGCCAGGGAAATAGGTAGAGTGAGGGATGGGGAGGGGCGCAAAGTGGAGGACCCGGCAGGATTGAATAAGGTATTCCGGGACTTCTATCGCAAGCTGCATACTTCGGAGCCGCCGGAAGAACCGGAGGAGATGAAAAGGTTTCTGGACGGGTTAACCTTCCCAACAGTAGGTGGGGGGGGGGGGGGGGGGGAGTGGATGAGCTGGGGGCCCCGATTAGAGTAGAGGAGGTATTGGGGGGGCCTAAAGGCCATGCAGTCGGGGAAAGCCCCGGGGCCGGATGGATACCCAGTAGAGTTCTATAGGAAGTTTTCTGAGCTGGTGGGCCCGGTCTTAGCGAGGGTTTTCAATGAGGCAAGGGACAGAGGGACCCTGCCGCCGACAATGTCGCAAGCCACTATATCACTGATATTGAAGCGGGGTAAAGACCCAGAGGCGTGCGGGTCCTACAGGCCAATCTCCCTGATTAATGTAGATGCCAAGCTCCTGGCAAAGGTACTGGCGGGTAGAATGGAGGACTGCGTACCGGAGGTGATTGGGGAGGACCAAACTGGGTTTGTGAAAGGTAGGCAGCTGGCGGCCAACCTGAGAAGATTACTTAATGTGATAATGATGCCCCCGGCGGGCAGGGAGGTGGAGGTAGTGGTGGCGATGGACGCCGAGAAGGCCTTTGACCGGGTGGAGTGGGACTATCTATGGGAGGTGCTCGGACGGTTTGGGTTCGGGGAGGGATTGGTGGATTGGATCAAATTATTATATCAGGCCCAGCGTCAGGACTAACAGAGAAGTGTCGGAGTACTTTAGGTTGTTCCGAGGGACCAGACAGGGCTGCCCGCTCTCCCCGCTGCTGTTTGCACTGGCCATAGAGCCGCTGGCGATTGCGCTGAGAGCCGCAGAGGGTTGGAAGGGGATGGTGAGGGGCGGGGTAGAACATAGGGTCTCTCTTTACGCAGACGACCTGCTCCCATACGTGTCGGAACCAGTGGCCGGGATGGGAAGTATACTGGGAATGTTGAGGAAGTTCGGCCAGTTTTCAGGATACAAATTAAATACGGCCAAGAGTGAAATATTTGTGGCACAGGCAAGGGGCCAGGAGAACAGATTGAGAGGGCTAGCCGTTTAGGCTGGTTGAGGAAAATGTCCGGTATTTGGGAATCCAGGTGGCACGAGACTGGGGCAGGCTGCACAAGTTAAATTTGGCCAGGGTGGTGGAGCAAATGAAGGGAGGGTTTTGGAGATGGGATACACTCCCGCTGTCGCTGGCAGGGGGGGGTGCAGACTGTAAAGATGACAATCCTCCCTAGATTTCTGTTTGTTTTTCAGTACATCCCGATCTTTTTTCCACAGTCCTTCTTCAAAAGAGTTAACAGGATGATCATGAGCTTTGTCTGGGCGGGAAAATCCCCGCGTGTGAAGAAGGCGAAGTTGGAGAGGAACCGCAGCGAGGGAGGGCTGGCTTTGCCGAGTCTGATTAATTATTACTGGGCAGCCAACATCGCTATGATAAGGAAGTGGATGGTGGGTACGGGGTCTATCTGGGAGCGGGTGGAGGCGGCTTCGTGCAGGGGCTCCAGCTTGGCAGCCCTGGTCACGGCTCCTCTACCGCTGCCGTCGGCCAGGTACTCCACCAGCCCGGTAGTGGTGGCGACCCTGCGGATATGGGGCCAGTGGAGGAGGCATGTAGGGGAGACGGGGGCGTCGGTTTGGCCGCCAATCTGCGACAACCATCGGTTTGCCCTCGGGAATATGGATGGGGGGTTTCGAGTATGGCGGCGGGCGGGGGTGGGAAGGGTGGGCGATATGTCCCTGGAAGGGAGCTTTGCGAGTTTGAGGAGCTTGGAGGAGAAATTTGGGCTGGTAAGGGGAAATTATTTTAGGTACCTACAGTTGCGGGACTTTGTTCGTAGACAGGTCCCATCTTTCCCACGCCTCCCGCCAATGGGGATCCTAGACAGAATAGTCTCTAGGGGGGAAGAAGGGGAGGGTAGAGTCTCTGATATTTATAAGGTGCTCATGAGGGAGGAAGGGTCCCAGACAGAGGAACTGAAACTTAAATGGGAGGAGGAGCTAGGCGGGGAAATGGAGGACGGGCTGTGGGCAGAGGCCCTGAGTAGGGTAAATTCGACCGCGACATGTGCCAGGCTCAGGCTGATTCAATTTAAGGTCGTTCACCGGGCCCATATGACGGTGGCTCGGATGAGAAAATTCTTTGGGATAGAGGACAAATGCGCTAGGTGCGCGGGAGGACCAGCGAACTACGTTCACATGTTTTGGGCATGCCCTAAGCTGAGGGGGTACTGGGAGGGATTTGCGGGCGTATTGTCCCGGGTGCTAAAAACAAGGGTGGCTATGGGTCCAGGGGTGGCAATTTTTGGGGTTTCGGAAGACCCGGGAGTCCAGGGGGAGAAAAAGGCCGATGTTTTGGCCTTTGCTTCCCTGATAGCCCGGCGACGAATACTATTGGCGTGGAGGGAATCAAAGCCCCCGAAGACTGAGTTGTGGCTTGCAGACATGTTGAGTTTCCTGGGTATGGAAAAAATTAAGTTCGCCTTGAGGGGATCTGTACAGGGGTTCACCCTGTACATGGATGTTTGCACATTTTTGCCTTTTTTGCTTTCTTTCTGTTGATGTCTGTAACTGTTTACAAAGCCAAAAACTACCTCAATAAAATTGTTTATTAAAAAAAAAGAAGAAGGCATATGGCATGTTTGTCTTCATCGGCCGAGGCACTGAGTACAAGAGTTGGCAGGTCACGTTACGTTATATAAAACTTTACTTAGGCCACATTTGGAATCTTGCACGCAGTTCAGTTCACCACACGACCAGAAGGACCTGGATGATTTGGAGAGTCCAAAGAAGGTTTACCAGGATGTTGCCTGGTCTGGAGGATGTTAACTATGAGGAGAGTTTGAATAAGCTCGGATTGTTTTCGTTGGAAAGACAGAGGCTGAGGGGAGACCTGATTGAGGTCTACAAAATTATGAAAGGTATATATAGAGTGAATAGTCAGAAGCTTTCTTCCCAGGTTGGAAGACTCAATTACAAAGGGGCACAGGTTCAAGGTGAGAGGGAGAAGTTTAGGGGAGATGTGCAGGGAAAGTTTTTCACACAGAGGGTGGTGGGTGTCTGGGACACGTTACCAGTGCAGGTGGTGGAGGCAGGCACAATAATAATGTTTAAGATGTATCTTGATAGACACATGAACGGGCGGGAATGGAGGGATACAGATCATTTGGGCAATAAGTAGTAGGTCTAAGTAAGGAATATGGATTGGTGGGTCCAAGGGCTTGTTCCTGTGCTGTAATGTTCTTTGGTCAATTCTCAACATCCCACTATGGGCCATGTTTTATCCACATTGCTGCCTTAACCATTTCCCCCGACTATATTGGCCTCCCATCCTTCCCCAAACAACATATAACTGGACACTCTGCGTCCCCTCCAATAAAAACAAGAAACCCCAAATAACCAGCAATATATATAGAATACCGAAACATCCCCAAGCAAACCCTTCCTATTCACACACCTTAAATTCCCATTCAAACCCTTACATTTAAGTCCAATTCATGATCCTTGACAAAACCCTCCACCTCCTGTGATGTATCAAACAAGTTATACGTAACTCTCAACCTCGCCAGGTAAACCACTCCAAAACACACTCCACTCTTATAAAGCGCCGACTTAGCCCTATTAAAGGCTGCATGCCTCTCCGATGTCCTGGATGTTGCTTGCTTCCCACTTCACGTCCTGGTTATATTTGGCTCATTTCAGGGCCCGCTCCTTCTCCTGGAAGCTGTAAAAACGAACAATCCCCATCTGTGGTGGGTCATTCGCCCAAGGCCTCCGCCAGAGTGTTCAGTGGACCCTATCCCATTCAGGAGGGGATATCTGTTCATCTCCCTCCTCCAACTTCGCAAACATCTGGGAAAAATACTCTGTTGGCCTCAGACCCTCCACCCTCTTCGGCAGACCCACAATCCTGAGGTTCTGTGTCCTCAATCTGTTCTCCAGCTCTTCGACCTCTGCCCTCAGGCTTGTGTTTCTCTCCTCCACCAGCAGCATCTCCACTTCCAACGATGCAATTTGGCCTCCATGCCGCGACATGATCCCCTCCACACCCTTCAACACATCGCCATGATCTTTCACGGACTCTGAAGTTTTAAACCAACTTCTCTAGTATCAAGCCAAGCGTTTCCTCAAAAGTTGATCTGAGGGTCTCCACCATTTCCCTTCCTTCCCTTTCAAAATGTTTATCAAATTGTTTTTCGAAATCATGTGCCATTACCCCAGTCAACGTCCCACTGTGATAGGAATGGCCACGCCCATCCAGGTCATCTCTGCCAATTTCCCTCCCAATGCTTTTTGCACTGTCTCTGGTTCCAGGACTACCAATTGTTCCCTTCTTTCTCGCAGGATTTTAAAAAAATTGCGACATTCTTTTATCGACCAAGGCTTTATACGATTAGATGGCTCGGGTTTCTCCACCAAAGTCCGCATGGAAACTGGGCAAAAAAGACCAAAAAACAAGGAGCCTGTTGGGAGCTACCTTATGTGCGACCTTCTCCGACATGCCGCCACATGACGTCTGGGTCGGTGCAGACTTGATAGGCCAGATGGCCTCCTTCTACACTGTAAGGATTCTATGGAAATGGTTTGACAAAATGCCCTTTTCAGCCATATAAATGGGAAATATATGAAATAGTAAATCGTATTTGTGCCTGATCTGCTGAGTATTTCATCATTTTCCATTTTTATTTTGCAACTTTGAATGCAACTTGAGAGGCGGGAAGGGAACATGTTTGGATGAGATGGGTAAACTCATGTTTTCTCCACAGATGCTGAATGATTTGCTGAGTATCTGCAGCGTTTCTTGACTTTACTTTGCTTGATCAGGTGAGGGAAACAATAAAAGTTGTTGCATTGCAATTTGCAGTGCTAGCCACAAGAGGGAAATATAGCTGGGACTGGCAGCCTCCCATAACACTGAAAACTTGTAATGAACCAAATGAATGCTCCATTTCCCTCTAATGGCAGACATTAGGAAATACAAGAGTTACAAATGTATTCCTTTGATCTTGACCTAAATTGCTGAAAAGGTTGGTAAACACAATATTTTCTAGGTTGAGCCACGTCACACTCAAACTGAGCTGGTAATGCTAGTTACCTTTTAACTCATTACAAGATCCTTGTCCTTCTGTATATGACACCCTCTAATGATAACAATGTACATGCATCTGTATAATACCTTTAGCATTATTAAGGGCTTCCAGGATCTTCACAAAAGACAGAAAAAAATGAACTCCAAATGTGAAGTGGGTAGAGAGTTAGAAGGGATAAAAGCTATAAGGTGGCAATGGTTAGCACAACTACCTCACAACACCAGTCCCTGGGTTCGATTCCGAACTTGCGTTACTGTCTGTGTGGAGTTTGCACATTCTCTCCAAGTCTGCGTTTGTTTCCTCCTGGTGCTCCGGTTTCCTCCCACAGTCCAAATATGCGCAGGTTAGGTGGATTGGCCGTGCTAAATTGCCCTTAGTGTCCAATGGTTAGATGGGGTTACAGGAATGGGGAGGGAGGGTGCCTCGGTAGGGTGTTCTTTCGGAGGGTCAGTGCAGACTCGATGGGTCAAATGGCCTCCTTTTGTACTGAGGGAATTCTGTGATTCCAAACCAAAGGTTTTAAGAGCAAAGGTGAGATGAGTATATGTAGCAGAGTTTAAGGACAAGGTTTGTGGCAGAAGACTGTCCTATTAATTGTGGATGTGAGGGAGGAGGGTGCATAGTTCTGGGAAGTAAAAGGCGCCGTAAGCAGGAATAATGGTTGATCTGAGTGAATTGATGAAATTAGGTGTACCATTCAAGTATATCTGGTGCAGGCAGCTTCTCATGCAGTCAAGCAAAGGGAACAGAACATCTCAGGGTGACAAAAGGCTGAATCTCAACTCCCAGAAACGGCAGAGTGGGAGTGTGTTGGAACTTAAGATTCAGAAACATAACTCTCCTGTGCCTGCTCATTTCCAGTTTTAACAAACATGCTCGCGGGAAGTAGGTCGATCAGTTACATTTTATAATGGGGCTCATTTTAACTGACATTCTAGTTTGAACGCACAGTCGCATTTTCCAGACCTTGAGAAACCTGGCAGGTGCAAGGAGTTGAGAATGGCTGAATTCATAAGTTGAATGACTGTACAGCACTGCTTGTGGGCCGGGAGGGCTTCCTCCATGCCCAACCTGCTGTCTGGAAAACCTCGACCCGCAAAAAAACAGCCGCTCCAATCTGCAACGCCCTACAAACCAATCAGAATTAGACCTCCCAAACATAATTGGAACTCCCCCCCCCCCCCCCCCCCCCCGCCCCCCCCCCCCCCTCCCACACACACACAATTTGGCCAGTACCAAATGCCACCAGCCTCCCCACCACCACCACCCCCAAACCTGTTATCAGACCCCTAATTCTGATAACAAGCCTCCCATTCAAGCAGGAAACCCCCACCTGTAATCAAGAACCATTCCCCCACTGCCTGATCGATTGGGTTGCCCCACAATGGAAGTACCAGGATCTCTCTCACTTCCCGCCTACACCAACCCGCTCTTGGAGAGTGCAGCTTTGTGCAGCAGGTTTTCCACTTGAAAGGCCACCAGCCTGACAATCAGGCTGCCTGTGGGCGATGCAAATTGGGCGGCCATCTTTTGCTGCGAGCTCGAGATGCAGGTGGGGCAGGATTCTCCAGCCTCATCCACTGCTGGGATCTTCCGGTCCAGCCAAAGGAAATGAAAACCCTCCACATCTCCGGTCACAGTGGGGCAAGAAACCAAGAAATAACTTGGCCTTAGTCTCTGCTTAAAAAAAAATCTGTTTGAAACGTTCAGCTCAGATTTCCAGCCAGTGGATTAAAAGCCATTATTTGACACAAAGCATGTTTGTGTGACAATACATATTCACAGCTATGTCGACTGAGGCTTAGTGCTCACACTTTCACCACTGTGTCAAAACGTTCTGTTTTCAAATCTCTGAAGCTAATGCTTTCTAAAATGCAATGTCACCACCTATCATAGGAATTGTGTCATTGTTACTTAAGATTCGCCAGGGTGACAGTAGCACACCTTTGCAGTCTGCAGAAGTAAGATCTCCTGAACCCTGTAATAATTGGCATGGCCCTGTCTGTGGTGATTAAAGTCATGACTTTCTTTCTTTCAGGTTGCCCTGGGTGATTAATGCTGGATCAGCCTTAGTGCAGTATGCTGCTCTGTACAGAAAGGAAAGTGGTGCAGAACATCAACAGGATGGAAGTCTGCACCTTTTTACAAAGTGGCTGGTTTCCCGCAATGCCTCTTCAATTTACAGGCCATTCCTTCCACTGTGGACTTTGAGGAGACTGATGAAGTTTGACTGGCTTTAGAGTCCAGCCGCTCTGCTTCCCAGAACAACAATGCAGTAATACATAACATCTGAGTGGGTATTAAAGAAGCTTGTCACTGGCTCGCCCTCCATTGGAGAGAATAGCTGTAAGAGGTTTTCAGAGGAAATGAAGGATGTGGGTTGCCTTGCGGAGATGGAACAAATAGGTCTGTAAAAGTGAGGAAGTATGAGGTGTGAGGTCAGAAGAATGTCACTGTATGTGTTGCAACATGATATCACAGGATGATGTCAAGAGACAAGATATCAATCACTGACCTCTCTGAGAAAAAGGAACACTCCTGGAAACCTGCAGACTTTTGACTGGTTGCACAAATGCCAGCAGCAGAAACAAAATGAAGCAGTTTCCAGCAAACATTGGGACTATTTTAAGGAGCTGCGCCTGCATATTTCAGCACCCTCCTAGGAATTCCCATCCCTTAGAGCCTGTTGTTTCAGAAAACTGCCTATTTCAATTCTAGTGGGTCTTTGACACTCTATTTTAGGCTTAGATCAGTTGGCTGGACAGCTGATTTGTGATGCACAGCGAGGCCAACAGCACGGGTTCAATTCCCATACCAGCTGAGGTTATTCATGAAGGCCCTGCCTTCTCAACCTTGCCCCTCGCCCGAGGTGTGGCAATCCTCAGTTTAAATCACTATCCGTCAGCTCTCGCCCCTCAAAGGGAAAAGCAGCCTATGGTCATCTGGGACTATACCTGTCCAAACAAAAGCAATTTATGGACCAAAACAAGTTAGCAGTGGTGCAACCAACAATAGACCATGCCCAATATATGCCTGGCAAGCCTAGTAACAGCACTCCATTCAGTCTCTACATGAACAAGGCAGCTTAAGATCAAACACTTCTGAATATAAGTTAGTAGCATGCAGCCTTTTTTATGATATTGTTACATTACATTTCAAGCTGGCGAATAACAGGAAGTCTTCACTAAGCCTGGTCTCTTCCTCTGTGAAGATTCTGGCTTACCTGTTGTGATTCCAACATTTTCTGCATTGTTTCTCATCGAAAGGTAATGGCTTGCCATCTGTAGTGTATAGTTTTGAATCCTAAGACCATAAGACATAGGAGCAGAATTAGGCCACTCGGCCCATCGAGTCTGCTCCGCCATTCAATCACGGCTGATAATCATGTTGCAACTAATGATTTGTATATAAGGAATTCATAAACGTTTGATGACTGCCATTGCATTCATCCCAGTGTGATATCAGTGTACTGTAATACGTAATTCTGACTGGCTGTGTATCAAAATAATCTGGAGGAAATGAGTGAAAATTGCAGGTCGTGGATAATTTGTTCAATGAGATGTTATTGTTTACATTCTGTTTGTCAGCGACAATCTTCAACGAAATTGTTTTGGATTTCGAAAGTTCCAGATATCCTTAAAACACAATAATTTTTCAATGGCTAAGAGTGATGGTATTTGATACAGAAAATTGCATTACCTGACAACATTGTCGTAGCTGAGAGAATTGCCTTCAGAATTCTTATTGCACTGGGTTATTTTTCTCTGACCTCTTGCCCTCTCTGGCCCTTTTCATTGAGAATTGCAGGCATGGTATTGGTCATCTTAATTTTTTAACCTATCGCCCTTTGAACTTGCCACACTCCAGTCTCTCAGGTTCATAACATTGTCGTCAAATCTGCTGACAAGGGTGATGCTGTTATTGTTTGGTGAACCCATCTCTAATTAACTACCATACATGAAAATCATTGTTTTCAAGACTATCATTGACCTCATTCTCCTCTAGAGATCTTTCTATATATGGTCTTCAACCTCACTGTTCCCTCAACCCTCAACAGTCAGCTTCTACCTCTTTCCCAAGATCTTTGAACAGGACTGATCTGGTAGACACATCATTTAAGGCTGTTTTACTCCACTCGACTGATTTCTTCCTACCTTGATGCTGTTTTTTGCCTTGTCCAGCCTCTTAAAACCTGCATCAGCGCAGTTTCTGATAACCTCCATCACTTTAACAATTTCTAGTTTCCTGGCCTGTGAAAGGGAAATTAATGTGAGGATTAGTTGCCCACTTAGAGCATACAGTAATATCTAATTGCTATTAAAGAAATCGGCACTTTAAAGCATGATGGGATTGCTTGACTATATTTTTTTAAACACTGCTTCTGAACAAAATTTAGAAAGGTTAGTTAACCTGAAGAAGGAGCCGTGCTCCGAAAGCTCGTGTTTGAAACAAACCTGTTGGACTTTAACCTGGTGTTGTAAGACTTCTTACTGAACGGAAAAAGATACTGCTTAATATTTTGTTCTCGGCCCTATTGTGATAACAGATTGTCCTCTCGAAGGATAAAAAATGCGTACGAGAATTGTTTTTAAACCAAGGGCAAAACATTTGTATTTCCTCTTGCATATGTTCCCAAGGTTTTATCTCTTTAGAGCTGTTTATTTCGCACTATAAATATAATGGTTTTCAACTGTATAATTCAGAGTACTGTGGAATGGCTATTTCGCCAAACATGGACCTCTCCGCAAATTTGTGTCAAATAAATTTCCTGAATCAAAGCTCAAAGCATTTGTCTTTATTACAATTTCCACGACATGGCCCTAACCATTCCCTTTCCATCCCCTTTTCACATGGATGTCCAGTCTCTCCAAATCTCCATCCCGCATCAGGATGGCCTGCGAGCTCTCCACTTCTTTCCAGAACAGAGGACCAACCAGTTCCCATCCACCACCACACTTCTCTTCCTTCTAGTTGCACTTGTTCTCTATACTGGGGAGACCAAACATAGATCAGATTGCAGGACACCTCCCATTCAATCCACAAGAGTGAGCCTGAACATCTGGTCAAACGGCCATTTTAAATTCTCCTCCACTCAAATTCTGACCCTTCTGTCCCCCAGTTCCTGCGCTGTTCCAATGAAACACAAAGTAAGCTTGAGGAACAGCGACTCATCATTTGATAAGACACTTTACAGCTTTCCAGAATCAACTTTGAGTTCAACAATTTCAGATCCTAATCTCTGACACTTTTTATAGACAGCAGCTGTAGGTGAATATTCTGTTTTCCCATTTACATATCCTTCTAGACATATCTTTTGTTCCTTTACTAATATTATCATCCATTTTTGCCTTGCACTATCAAGCCTTTTGCCATTTAATTTCTCCTGCCTTCTACCGTATCAAGACCTTCCTATTGGTTCTTTCAACATTAATCTGTTTTTCTTTCCACAGATGTTGCCAGGCCTGCTGAAGCTTTCCAGAATTTTCTGTTTTTATTATCATAGGAGACTTTTTTTGCAGCAGTGTAGGGAAATTGATATTTAATGATTAGTTTTAGTTTAGTTTACACACAGCAAAGTATGTCAACCCAATGTGGGTTTATGCTGAATTCTGGGGCACAAGCTCATCACATGACTTGGTCTTAACATCACACTCAAAATTGACAAGGGAGGAAGAACCTTTGACCTTAAGGCAATGATGTAAGACATTGAGGTTGAACAATTACTGGCATGGGACTATCTACCTCGCTTGCAATTAAAATGATCATCTCCATTCTCTAAATCCCCAATGTTCTATTGTGCAAAGAAAAACATGTTTTATAACATTCAGCCTGGAGCATTAAATTAGTGCAACAAAAATAGAAAATATTGATCACTCTCAGCAGATCTGACAGCTTCTGTGGAGAGAGAAGGGAGCTAACGTTTCGATGACTCTTTGTCAAAGCGGATTAGTGCAGTTTAACTTGTTGAACAGAAGTCACTTTATTTCACACTGTAATCATCTTCGGTTTTGTAAATTTAGAATCAAGTTCTGTAATTAACTTTTGCAACTCTGTAGTTCTTTTAAACTTTAATATCTGTTAGTTAAATGTATTGTGTTATATTTAACATTGGTACATATTTTCTCTAGATTTTGTGTAATTGCTGACTATAGCAAAACAGTTGTCTCAGCAAAAAACATATTGTTAAGTGTTGTTTCAATGAATAGATCAATTAGACATCCCATTCTATCTTATCGCAAGTAAAAGTATGCATGAAAAATATTCTCACTTATATTCTAAACATAACACTACGGGGGGGGATTTTCCGTGCCCCTGGGGTGTGTTTCCTGGAGGTGGAAGACGGCCTATTGTTGGGGCAGAGGGATCCTCTGGTCCTACTCATACTGCTATCCATGGTATTTCCCATTGAATCCACCTTCCGCAAATGTCGTCAGTGGGACTGGAAGATCCTGCTGGTGAGAATGGCCAGAAAATGCCCCCACTATATATTTCATATTAATATTTTGTAAACTGCTTTATTAGTTTTAAGGTTATAAGCAACTTTACCACTCTTTATCAATCACTTTGACTTAAAAGTAAAATAACTCATTCCAAGTAACGAGAGAGATATAACTGCAACTTGAAATAACCAAAACATAGCTTTATGTCAAATTTTTCCAAAAAAATGGTGAAGCGTCATTTTCAGTGAGGAAATCAGTACAATTCCCATCGGCCCCAGTGGGGTGATCCGGATCGCAATCTTTAGGCACTTTGTCATGATAGGGAGATTTTAGGAACTTGGGTCCACAAATGGGGTCCAAGATGTAGCAGGTAATTTAGGGGTTAAACAGACTGAAGCAAAAGACTGCCAGCAGCAGGGTCAGAGGGATACGCCCACAGCCTGAGTTACCTTGTCACATTCAGACTTAACCTTGTTAGTGGGAATATACAAGATATCCTGGTTCAGCCAGCATGATCCACTCAAGATCCATTGTCATTCGGGATTCACTCTTTGCGGTGACCTGCTGCTTTCAATGTCTCGATCACTGAGCCAGCATGGGCAAGATAACGGAATTCCTGAGGGAGTTCAAAGCCTTCTCAGAATACAAATTAAAACACTAAGCAGGAGCAAAATCTTTCCAGTGAACGCTGGGGGGGAGGAGGGGGGAGGGGGAGGAAGAGCAGTGTTTGTGACGCTGCCATTCTAACTGGCCCAAACCAGTTCAGGTACCTGAAGATACAGATAGCTCACGACTGGACGTGGCTCCGTAAGTGGAGTGTGGCCAGCCTGGTGGAGGTGGTGAAGTGGGACCCACAGAGATGGGACTTGCTCCCTTCATCTCCGAAATTCACCCCCCTCCCTCCGGCTCTGTCTCTGTTTCTCTGTCTCTCTTAACACCAAACTCTCACATCAAGCTTTTGGTCACCTGTCCAAATATCACCGCATATGACTGTGTCAAATCAACTTTAAAACATATTTTTATTAGAGTTTATAATGTTTTACAAGTAATGTAACAAAAACATTTCAGAGCACAACTGATACAGTAGAGAACAAATATTACTGCAAATGTAGAAACCAGCAAGTCAGAATAAATTCAAACAAGAATTACTGCCTCCAGTTTTAATACCAGGTCAATCAGAAAATAGGGGGAGAAAGAGGATCAGGCCATGTAAATAAGATAGGATAACATCTTGGGCCACAAACCTTTATGTACAGCGAGATCAAGACTAATAGGGTAGGGGAGTGGGCCTAGGTTGGGTGCGCTTTCAAAGGGTCAGTACAAACTTAATAGGCTTCCTTCTGCACTGTAGGAATTCTATTGTTCTGTGATACTTCTCACTGATCCAGGAGCAGAGGATATTTTTACAGGCTGCAAAAGTTAGGATGTTATACAGACATTTTTTGTTAATGCAAATAACTCTCCTAACTGGAAGACCCAGAATTAGGAACAAAGGATCAAATTCTAAGGCTATGTTAAATATCATCTCAAGCTCCTTACTATCCTAGACCAGTAGGATTGAACCTTAACACAGGTCCATACAAAGTGCATCTAATCACCCTCGACTACCAGGCTCTTGAGGCATTATGGGAATAAAACAGGATCAAATCTGTGTCTCAAAATATGGTATCATGTGCAAATGGTTCAGTGTGTTGAATAATTCTCCTTCATTCTTATGGGCAGCACGGTGGCACAGTGATTAGCACTGCTGCCTCACAGCACCAGGAACCCAGATTTCGATTCTGACTGTCTGTGTGGAGTTTGCACATTTTCCCAGTGTCTGTGTGGGTTTCCTCTGGCTGCTCCTGTTTTCTCCCACAGTCCAAAGATGTGCAGGTTAGGTGGTTTGGCCATGCTAAATTGCTCCTTAGGGTGAGGTTGCAGGAATAGGACAGGGGATTGGGCCTAGGTAGGATGGTCTTTCAAAGGGTCAGTGCAGACTTAATGGGCCAAATGGTTTGCTTTTGCACTGTAGGGATTCTATGAATTCTGTTACATACCAAAATTGTACTGGCATAATTCCATATATTACCCCCTGTCTCCTTATCAATAATAGTTGCCAAGTCTTTTTCCCAAGACTGCAAAGAACCCAATGCACTAACACAGGATATAGAACACAAAGTATCATAAAACATGCTAGTTACCTGTTTAGGCTTTGCAGAAATCAGGATCATTTCATAGAACATAGAGCTTAGAATATACAGTGCAGAAGGAGGCCATTCAGCCCATCGGGTCTGCACCAACCCATTTAAGCCCTCACTTCCAACCGATCGCCGTAACCCAATAACCCCTCCTAATCTTTTTGTTTTAGTCACTAAGGGCAATTTATCATGGCCAATCCACCTAACCTGCACATCTTTGGACTGTGGGAGGAAACCGGAGCACCCGGAGGAAACCCACGCAGACACGGGGAGAATGTGCAGACTCCGCACAGATGTGACCCAGCAGGGAATCGAACCTGGGACCCTGGCGCTGTGAAGCCACAGTGCTATCCACTTGTGCTACTGTGCTGCCCACCAGGGCATTTCGACCAGGAAAATAGAGCAGTTAAGACACAGGGTTGTTTTATTCAGGATAAAGTCTCTCAGTTGTAGATACTTAAAAAAGGAATGTCTCGGGATGTAACATTTTTGGCATAGCTGCTCAAAGGATGGCAGGGAAGTGTCACTGAACATATCTCCTAGCCTATAAATGCCTGTATCTCTCCGAGTGTTGAATCCATGATCTATAAGACCGGGTGGGAAGTCTGGGCTGCCTTGGATGGGAGAAAGAGCGGAAGTCAGTTTAGATCTCCCTTCTAGTTGACGGATCATTCACCATGTTCTATGATTATTAATAATAATAAGATTTTCACACCTAGCAGAACCTAACCTAATATAACAGGACCTGCAGAGGGTAAGGCTTCTTCAACATCAAGCCAAATGGATGTAGGTTCCCTTTTAACCCAATACTTACCAACCTAAGATGACAGGCTAATTGGTACAGTCTAGTATTCAGGACATGTAAACCTCCCTTAGAACCTGGGAACTGCAGCTTAGCAAACTTTTGACGAGGCTTCTTCTGATTCCAAATAAACAAACTAATAATTTCATTAATCTCCTTTTAGACTCTAGTACAGAACAAGATTAGTGACATCTGCAAGTGATACAGCAATCTAGGCAATACATTCAACTTAATCAAAACAATCCTACCTAGACATGAAAACAGTAGGAAGACCAATGAGACAAACCCTACCTAATACATAGATACATAGAAGATAGGAGCAAGAGGAGACCTTTTGGCTCTTCGAGCCTGCTCCCCCATTCATCACGATCATGGCTGATCATCCAACTCAATAGCTTAATCCTGCTTTCTCCCCATCGCCTTTGATCCCATTCTCCCCATCCAGCTGCCTCTTGAATATATTCAAAGTTTTAGCATCAACTACTTCCTGTGGGAGTGAATTCCACAGGCTCACCACTCTCCTTATCTCTGTCCGAAATGGTTTACCCTGAATCCTCAGGACACATCTATCATTGATAACATCGTCGCTGCATCTGCCCTATCTAGTCCTGTTAGACTTTCATAAGTCTCTATGAGATCAGGGCCGGCCCAAGGCACCGGCAACTCGGGCAGTCGCCCGGGGCGCCATGTGCTAGGGGGTGCCAGAGACTCGGGTCCCGCGCATGCGCAGTTGGGCCGGTGCCAACCAGCGCATGTGCGGTGGCCGCCCTCCCCCAGGGCGGCCCCCTCCATCCGCCCTCGGCCCGCCCCCCCCCGCCTCGGCCCCCCCCCCCCCCCCCCCCCCCCCCCCCCCCCCCCCCCCCGCCTCGGCCCCCCGGTCCCGCCCCCCTTCTATACTCGAAACCTCTTGCAATGAAGGCCAATTTACCATTGGCCTTCTTTACCGCCTGCTGCACCTGCATGCTTACCTTCAGCGAATGGTGCACAAGGACACCCAGGTCCCGTTGCACACTCCCCTCTCCCAATTTCCAACCATTCAGGTAGTAATCTGCCTTCCTGTTTTTGCTTCCAAAATAAATAACCTCACACTTATCCAAATTATACTGCATCTGCCATTTGTTTGCCCACTCGCCCAACCTGTCCAGATCTTGCTGTCGGATCTCTGCATCCCTGTCACAATTCACCCTCCCACCTAATTTGGTATCATCTGCAAACTTTGAGATGTTACATTTTGTCCCCTCATCCAAATCATTA
Organism: Scyliorhinus canicula; assembly: GCF_902713615.1. Lineage (NCBI taxonomy): Eukaryota > Metazoa > Chordata > Chondrichthyes > Carcharhiniformes > Scyliorhinidae > Scyliorhinus > Scyliorhinus canicula. Next base: position 213,417,930 of record NC_052148.1, on the reverse strand, counting down.
ATATATATTGTGAATAGCTGGGGCCCCAGCATCGATCCCTGTGGTACTCCACTGGTTACTGCCTACCAAATTGAAAAGGACCCATTAATCCCTACTCTTTGTTTCCTCTCTGCCAACCAGTTTTCTATCCACCTCAATACATTTTCCCCAATCCCATGCGCTTTAATGTTGCACAATAATCTCTTATGCGGGACTTTGTCAAACGTCTTCTGAAAGTCCAAATATACCACATCGACTGGCTCCCCCTTGTCGACTGTACTGGTTACCTCTTCAAAGAATTCCAACAGATTTGTCAAGCATGATTTTCCCTTCATAAATCCATGCTGACTCTGACTGATCCTGCCACTGCTTTCTAAATGTTCCGCTTGATAATGGATTCAAGCATTTTCCCCACTACCGATGTTAGGCTTACTGGTTTTGTGAAGGGTAGGTCGTGCCTCACAAACCTCATTGAGTTCTTCGAGAAGGTGACCAAACAGGTGGATGAGGGTAAATCAATTGATGTGGTGTATATGGATTTTAGTAAAGCGTTTGATAAGGTTCCCCATGGTAGGCTATTGCAGAAAATACAGAGGCATGGGATTCAGGGTGATTTAGCAGTTTGGATCAGAAATTGGCTAGTTGATCGAAGACAAAGGGTGGTGGTTGATGGGAAATGTTCTGACTGGTGTCCAGTTACTAGTGGTGTACCACAAGGATCTGTTTTGGGGCCGCTGCTGTTTGTCATTTTTATAAATGACCTGGAGGAGGGCGTAGAACAGGGGTGGGCAAACTACGGCCCGCGGGCCGCATGCGGCCCGCCAAAGGTATTTCTGCGGCCCACCAAGTCATTAAAAAAAAAAAATTTAAAAAAAAAAAATTTTTTTTTTTATTTAAAAAAAAAATTTTTTTTAAGGTTAATGGGGGGGGGGGGCTGTTGGGTTACTTACTGGTATAGGGTGGATACGTTGACTTGAGTAGGGTGATCATTGCTCGGCACAACGTCGAGGGCCGAAGGGCCTGTTCTGTGCTGTACTGTTCTATGTTCTATATGAGGCGCCCAGAATCATAACCGGGTGAAGTAATTATTTTACTTACTATACTATGCGGCCCTTTGTGAATTGTGAATTTCTGAATGTGGCCCTTGCATGGAAAAGTTTGCCCACCCCTGGCGTAGAAGGATGGGTGAGTAAATTTGCAGATGGCACTAAAGTCGGTGGAGTTGTGGACAGTGCAGAAGGATGTTACAAGTTACAGAGGGACATAGATAAGCTGCAGAGCTGGGCTGACAGGTGGCAAATGGAGTTTAATGCAGAAAAGTGTGAGGTGATTCATTTTGGAAGGAATAACAGGAAAACAGAGTACTGGGCTAATGGTAAGATTCTTGGTAGTGTGGACGAGCAGAGAGATCTTGGTGTCCATGTCCATAGATCCCTGAAAGTTGCCACCCAGGTTGAGAGGGTTGTTAAGAAGGCGTACGGTGTGTCAGCTGTTATTGGTAGAGGAATTGAGTTTCGGAGCCATGAGGTCATGTTGCAGTTGTACAAAACTCTGGTGCGGCCGCATTTGGAGTATTGCGTGCAGTTCTGGTCGCCACATTATAGGAAGGATGTGGAAGCATTGGAAAGGGTACAGAGGAGATTTACAAGGATGTTGCCTGGTATGGAGGGAAGATCTTATGAGGAAAGGCTGAAGGACTTGAGGCTGTTTTCGTTAGAGAGAAGAAGGTTAAGAGGTGACTTAATTGAGGCATACAAGATGATCAGAGGATTAGATAGAGTGGACATTGAGAGCCTTTTTCCTCGGATGGTGATGTCTAGAATGAGGGGACATAGCTTTAAATTGAGGGGAGATAGATATAGGACATGTCAGAGATAGATTCTTTACTCAGAGAGTAGTAAGGGCGTGGAATGCCCTGCCTGCAACAGTAGTGGACTCGCCAACACTAAACGCATTCAAATGGTCATTGGATAGGCATATGGACAATAAGGGAATAGTGTAGAGGGACTTTAGAGGGGTTTCACAGGACGGCGCAACATCGAGGGCCGAAGGGCCTGTACTGCACTGTAATGTTCTATGGTCTATATTTCCCTGCTTTCTCTCTACCTCCCTTTTTGAATATCGGAGTGACCTGAGCTACCCTCCAATCTGCAGGGACAGTTCCAGAGTCAATAGAATCCTGGAAGATGATGACCAATGCATCCACTATTTCCAGAGCCACCTCCTTAAGCACTCTGAGATGCAGATTCTCAGGCCCTGGGGATTTATCCGCCTTCAATCCCATCAGTTTTCCCAGCACCATTTCTCTACTAATGTTGATCTCCCTCAGTTCTTCCCTCTCACTAAACCTTTAATTCTCCAACATTTCTGGGATCTGATTTGTGTCCTCATTTGTGAAGACAGAACCAAAGTATGTATTTAATTACTCAGCCATTTCTTTGTCCGTTATTAGGCATTCCCCTGTTTCTGTCTGCAGAGGGCCTACATTTCTCTTAACCAATCTCTTTCTCTGTAGAAACTCTTAGTGTCAGTCTTTATGTTCCCTGCAAGGTTCCTTTCGTACTGTTCTTTCCCCTTTTTAGTCAATCCCTTTGTCCTTCTTTGCTGAATTGTAAACTGCTCCCAATCTTCAGCCCGACTATTTTTCTTGGCCAATCTGAATGCTTCTTCCTTCGATCGGATACTATTTCTAATTTCCTTTGTAAGCCATAGATTGGCCCTCTTACCCCTTTTGCTTTTGTGCCAGACAGGAATGAACAGTTGCTGTAGTTCCTCCATGCGTTCCTTGAATGTTTGCCATTGTCTATCCACTGTCACCCCTTTAAGTAACTCTCCCCAATCTATCAAGGCCAACCCAGGCCTCATATCCTCATAGTTCCCTTTATTAAGATTCAGCACCATAGTCTCCGAATCAATGACTTCACTCTCCATCTTGATAACACATTCCATCATGTTATGGTTGCTCATCCCCAAGGGGTCTCGTACAGCCAGATTGGCAATAATTCCCTTTTCATTACATAATACCCAGTCTAAGATTGCGTTGGTTCCTCCACATATTGGTCAAGAAAACCATCCCGTATACACTCTAGGAATTCCTCTCTACGGCATTGTGGTTAATTTGATTTGCCAAATCGATGTGAAGATTAAAATCACCCATGATCACCGATATTCCCTTGTTACATGCATCTCTAATTTCTTGTTTAATGCCATTCCCAACCTCACCAGTGCAGTTTGGGGGTCTATATATGACACCCACTAATGTTTTTGTCCCTTGGTATTACTCAACTCTACTCATACAGATTCCACATTGTCAGAGCTAATATCCTTTCTTACTATTATGTTAATTTCCTCTTTAACCAGCAGTGCCACGCCACCACCTTTTCTTTTATGCCTGTCCTTCCTAAATATCAAGAACCCTGGGACATTCAGTTCCCACCCCGTTCACCCTGCAGCCATGTCTCCGTAATCCCAATTATATCATACCCATTTATATCTATCTGCACGATTAGTTCATCCACTTTATTGCAAATGCTCCATGCATTAAGGCAATGAGCCTTTAAGTTTGTCTATTTCACAATGCTTGTCTTGCTTCCAATATTTTTCTCTACTGCCCTGTTTGAATTTTGTCTTTGGTTTCTCCACATATCCCTTTTCTTTTTTTTTTTATTTTTATAAATTTAGATTACCCAATTATTTTTTCCAATTAAGGGGCATGGGCAATCCACCTACTCTGCACATTTTTGGGTTGTGGGGGCGAAACCCACGCAGACACGGGGAGAATGTGCAAACTCCACACGGACAGTGACCCAGAGCCAGGATCGAACCTGGGACCTCAGCGCCGTGAGGCGGTTGTGCTAACCACTAGGCCACCGTGCTGCACATATCCCTTTTCTTATTCACTTTTCTACCTTTTGCTTTTGTCCTTGCTCCCTCTTTCTCCGACTCCTTGCGTAGGTTCCCATCCCTCTGGCATTTTAGTTTAAACCCTCCCCAACCGCTCAAACCCCACCTAACAGATGTAATCAACCAAGGGAATTGGCCCCAGTGGGGACCATGTAAAGGGAAATTTGGCAAGGGGTGGGAGGTCTATCTCTCATCTCCAAAAGAGTGGGATTCGTGGTGGACGTTCTTGGAAAGGTCGGAAATGGGGCAACTGCAGGCCCCGTCAGTGGGCTGCTGGTATTGGTGTCGGCGGGGAGACAGTCCAGCCGGGCAGGGTTAGGGTTGGCACAACGAGGTCGGACATGATGGAAGGAAGTGAGGCACAGCAGCCAGGGGCAATGAGACTGCCTGTAACATCTTCACTCACCACGTAGGCCGCGCAGCTTTCCAAAGCAGCAACAGGTCAGGCCTCGCGCCCGGTGGAGGCAGGAACAGGGAAAAAAACTCTTGAGATGTCCAACAACAGTGGCTGGAGGAGCCGAGGCGGAGAAACTAGAGAAAAGTGAAGCCAAAGGCAGTGATGCAGGACGAAGATCAAAAAAGGCAGAAAAAAACCAGCAGGCAGCAGCTGGGTTATAACAATTTTTAAAATGTTTTTTTTCCAAGATGGCGCCTGAGGGTGGCGACTCTCTGCTAGTTCTCCCCTACAGATCCTCTTTCTAAACCTTTTATAACCGTTATTTATGGTATGTTCTATGTTTTCATGTATGGACTGATCTGTCTGGACTGTAAAGAGAACAATAAATTTCACTGTTCCTTTGTACACGTGACAATAAATAAATGAAATGTAATAAACTCTCCCACTGGTATAGCTTTCGACTTTGTAAAATTAATCTTATAGTCAGAGGAGGCTCTAAAAGGACAGCACGGTGGCCCAGTGGGTAGCACTGCAGCCTCACGGTGCCGGGATCCCAGGTTGGACCCCAGCCCTGGGTCACTGTCGGCATGGAGTTTTCACATTCTCCCCGTTTCTGCGTGGTTTCGCCCCCACAACCCAAAGATGTTCAAGGTAGATTGGCCACACTAAATTGCCCCTTAATTGGAAAAAATGAATTGGGCACTCTAAATTTATTTTTAAAAAGAGAATGCTCCAAATCTATCCACCACATTAATAATAGCGGGGACTAAAACATTCGGTCACGACACGAACAGCAGCACATCGTCAACATGAAGCGTGATATACTGCTTCTCCCCACAGCATAGCCCTGCTATCAATAGCCTAATAGCCAGTGCAAACAGAAAGAGGGCCAGGGGCAGCCCAGCCTCGTTCCCCTCTGAAGACCACAATTCTCAGATCTAAAACCATTCGTGAGCACTGCCACCAAGGCCCTATGGTGCAACACCTGAATCCACTTAACATATTCTTCATCCATCCCAAATCTCCGCAGTGTGTAAATTAGATCATTCCACTCCATCCAGTCAAAGGCTTTCTCTGCATTCAAGGAGATCACCAACCCATCCAACACTTGTTTCTGAAAAGCTTGGATCACATTCAGCAACCTTCTGATATTATTACTTGAAAATTCACCCTTTATGAAGACAGTCTGATCCTCCCAAATGATTATCGGAAGGAATCCCTCTAACCGTCTCCCCAAAACTTTAGACAACAATTTAAAATCAACTCTCAAAAGTGACATTGACCTGTAGGAGGCACTCTCTTCCGTGTCCTTGACTGTCTTTAGAATTAGGGAGATATTTGCCTCCTGAAACGTCAGTGGGAATAGACCTGCTTCGAAAGAATGACATTACATAGCAACTAATGGCTAAAGTGTCAACATAAGTGTCTACACATCAACAGACTTGGTGCAGCTGCTAGCCTCCCACTGGGCGGAACATCAGTGCGGGGGCGGCGCTAACTTTTTCATTGTAAAACTAGACACTTCCTCCGGACATAGCCTCAAAATCGGAGAATCCACCCCATGTTCTCCCGCCAGAGCTGAATTCCATTCTTTTTATAATCCCTTTGCAGGATGCAATTCTATATTGCTTGGCATGCAAATATATGCATGGTGAGGAATACGAGGGGATTCTGGAGGAATTTTGATATTGGGCCACCATCTTAAGCAGACGGCCCAATAGCAGAGTCCCATGGCCGACAGCGTTCCCATACTGCAGATCGGCCACAAACCCCCCGCCCCCCCCACCACATAACAGGCCACGACCCCCCCCCCCCCCCCCGCACCGCACAGCAGCTCCCCGAATTGCCTGGGTGCCCCCCCAACCCTCAGGTATGGGGGTGACCCAACCCACCCCCCCTCCCCCCTCTTCACCACCACCACCACCACACGGACCCCTGTAATAGGAGGAACCTCCCAGGGACCGCTGTAAGGGAGATCTCTCATAGTGATTTGCGGTTCGGGAGGGGGTGATGGGTATGGCCTCAGATGGTCTCTACAATCGTGGCCCTGGCTTGGTGGATTTTGCACCAAGTGCGGGTATGGGTGAGTGTGGGAGGATAAGCCCAGGGATGCGGTGAGTGTGGGGGGGATGAGTGTGAGGATGGGGTGAGTGTGGGGAGGTTGAATGCAGGAATGGGGTGAGTGTGGGGAGGGATGAGTGCGGGAATGAGGTGAATGTAAGGAGGGATGAGTGCGGGAATGAGGTGAGTGTGGGGAGTGATAAGTCCGGGGATGGGGTGAGTGTGAGGGGATTGAGTGAGGGGATAGGATAAGAGTGCTGGGGTGGGGGTGGGGATAGGGTGAGTTTGGGATGGGATGAGTGTGAGGATGGGGTGAGTGTGGGGAGGATGAGCGCGGGAATGGGGTGAGTGTGGGGAGGGATGAGTGCGGGAATGAGGTGAGTGTGAGGAGGGATGAGTGTGGGAATGAGGCGAGTGTGAGGAGGGATGAGTGCGGGAATGAGGTGAGTGTAGGGAGGGATGAGTGCGGGGATGAGGTGCGTGTGAGGAGGGATGAGTGTGGAAATGAGGCATGTGTGAGGAGGGATGAGTGCGGGAATGAGGTGAGTGTACAGAGGGATGAGTGCGGGGATGGGGTGAGTGTGGGTCTTTTGTATTTCACGAGGGAATCCACCAAACACAGCAACTTGTCCAAACTAGAATCTTTTATTGAGTCTCGTGTGATAAGATAGCAATCTGATACAGAGCACGTTATCATGGAGTCTGCTAACTATTCCTCTGGAACTTGCACCTAGCACTGACCATTCACATGTATGTCTTATTACCCTCTCAATCTTCTTCTGAAGGCGGACGGATGTTTCTCCCCTTACATCGGAGTCACAGGTCACATAACCTTAGTCTAGAGACCGCATAGGTGTCTGCACCGCCACCTGCTGATTGGAGGTTGCACATCATCCATCTATGATATAACCCATAGGCATATCACCACATCCCCCTTCCTCAGAAAATATTAAGATAATTTTTTTACATTCATTATATGTAGCTGGTAAAATTAACCAGTTTTTCTAAAGTGTCCATAAACATGCCATGCCTGACAAGTGTTAATTTCCTTTGTACAGGTCTTATTCTTTCGAACTGTTGCCCATCTCTGTCAGAGACTGGTTTATTTGCCGGCGTCTTGCTTCTCTTAGGGCACGGTGTTGTATTTTGGTGTGTCTCTTGGTGTTTTTTTCTTTGTAGCTGCCTCTGGCATGGTGCTGGGTGTTGTTGTATGTTGAGTTGTTTGCAGAGGTTTAGGCATCACATCATCTCTGGATGGTGTAACCACTCCAACTTCTGCGGCCTCATCGCCATGCTGGATCACCTCAGTTTCTAGTGTGGCATGAAGGATGGAACTGGGGTTGTCGGATTCATCTCTTCTTGGCATGCTTGAGCATTGGTGACTTGCTCTCCATCACTGGAAATGACTATACATTCTGGCTGAGCTGATCCAGGCACTGGATCTTCTGGATCAAACTCGCAAATGTGTGAGTGGTCTGTGGAGCTGCACATCTCCACATCGCTGTAATCAGCAGCTTCATCTATGTCCTCGCATTCGTCATCAGTGTCGTCAACTGCTTTGGAGTAAATTACCGGAGCCCTTTCAACGACTTGCAACGGGTCACCACATACCTCCGAGGCCAGTTTTCCCACGATTGGGATGCTTCTTGCGTCTCTGGTTCAATCAATACCTGATCTTTGGTTGTATCAGCAGCTTCAATTTCAACATGCGCCATCTCCAAACTCCTGCTCTCCACAGAGTCCAGCGCGGTCTGGGCGTCCCCCGTGACCACCTTGCATTGCTTGCAGACCACAGGAGCCATGCCTCTGGAGCCTCATCTGTGCTTCTGGAGAAGAGACGTGCAAGCAGCTCATAGTGTTCGTCATCCATCTCACCGTCCATGTCATCACTTTCTGCATCATCATTGACAACTTCGAACAGATATCTGATTCAGCATCATCGTCAGTCTTTTCACCTGAAAAATGTAACTTCGCATACGGAATTATTTGTTCACGAAATAGAGCACCAACTTCAAAATCAGTGTTTTGTTTGGCCGCCGAAACTTGCCTTAAAATTCCCCCCTGCGGAACTTCCGTGGGATCGAAGAAGTTGAAGAACGATTCATTTGATATAGTTCTTGTCGCTGTTCTTGGAGTGCTCTGACTCTTGTACTTTGGTTTTGTTCGGATGGTTCTGATTGTTACAGTTTTGCCCTCCCCCAGTCGATTTTGCAGCCTGTGCAGCCAAAGATTTATGGTTCAGCAAAGAACGATTTTAGCAGCTATGAGTCCAACTGATACACTTTAGTGATCACTGGGGCATGAGGCTGTTTAGCACAGGGCTAAATTGCTGGCTTTGAAAGCAGACCAAGCAGGTCAGCAGCACGGTTCGATTCCTGTAACGGCCTTCCCAAACAGGCGCCGGAATGTGGCGACTAGGGGCTTTTCACAGTAACTTCATTTGAAGCCTACTCGTGACAATAAGCGATTTTCATTTTCATTTCATTTCACCTCATTCATGAAATAATCATTAGGCCCGAATGTAAACTCCAGAGTGAAGCTCCACGGCTTTCCATTCTCTGTCCGTTTAACACTCATATCTTGCAGATGCTTTAATAAGAGTTCATCATGTTCTCTTATCATGCCATTGAGCCTGTGCACGTTCTTCAAGACTGTTAACCAGAATTGCGGAATTCTGACCGGCAGTTCCGTCCTCTTGTCTGGTTTGTCGTCCTCGGCTAGGATTTCTTCTAAATTCCCATACACGGTGTACACCATAATGACTTGCAGGGATTCACTTTGCTCAGGTGAACAGCTATCTTTTAGGATATTTAGCTGTTCAACTAGGTTCAGGGATTCACATAGTTTTACCCCAAACACTGAGTCCATATCCAGGTCAACAATATGAAAGAGTATTGCATGCTTCATGCCTGCCACTGAGAGCCGTAGTTTTCAAACATCAAAGGTCTCCTGAGTTTCTGTTCCGACTCCAGAGTTTTTGTTCCGAAGTCTACCATCAGCCCTTGCCGATCAGCAAAGTCCCGCTGCACGTTTAGCTTTTGCAAAGCATGTTGACTCATGAGGTTGACCGTCACTTTAGGGTCAAAGTCACAATGAATGAAAGCATCATTCAGCATTACCTTCAATTTGCAAACGGACATAAAGGTTTTCGGAGTGTTCTTATTATCTTCATTCTTTGTTCCGATTTTGTTTTCATCATTTTGTTTCTCAGAGTTTTCTGGTTCTCACCATGATAAGATCAATGAAAAACTGTTCTTCAGTGTTTAACTCATTCACTGCATGCACCGCTCGTGCATGGAACACGTAAAACATTGCCTTGCAAAGTGCCCAACACGGCCACAGCTGGAACAAACTTTTCCAAAGGCCGTACATTGCCGCAGGGCATGTCGAGTGCCACACTTTTGGCACAAGATGGTGGCAGAGGCTCCTGTCGGCCGCTTAAAATGGCCACCTGCATTGAGACCATGTTTCTTCATGACTTGTGTAACAGCACTAATGGCGCTGGCTTCTTCTTCCATGTTGGCGTCTTTTCCAACACAAAATCTTCCTCCCGCAACAATATCGACCAAAGCTTATAATCAAGTAAACCAAAGACAATTTGGTCGCGGTATAATGAAGATTTCAGGAAGTTACATGACTGGGCCTTTAGCCTCAAGTCCATGACAAAGCTGTCAAATGATTGGCCAGGTCTCTGGGTTCGCGTACGGAACATATAGCGCTCAAACGTTTCATTCTTCTAATGGGAACAATGCTTATCAAAGTGCTTCATCACTTCATCAAATTTCTTGTGATCCTCCTCATTATCAAACACAAACGAGTTGTACAGTTTGAGCGCTTGTGGATCTCCCACAGTTAACAGCAACACGATTCACCTTTCATCAGGCTGGGCCTGTAGGCCCACGGGTGCAACATGAAGTTCGAACTGCTATTTGAACAGCCGCCAGTTCTCACCTATGTCACCAGACATCTGAAGCTGGTGGGGGGCCCTCAGTCCGTCCATCTCGAGCTTCAACATTTTCTTACACAGTGGGTCATCTCAGGTTGCAGTTCACCAGACCGGTCTTCAAGCTGAATGCCTAACACTATCACTGCTGTCACTATCTTTAAATCTTCAGCACTCGTGGTACCATATTATGTTTGGTCCTTTGTACTTTGTAGGAATCCACCAAACAGAGCGACTTATCCAAAACAGAATTTTGCATAGAGTCTCGTGTGGTAAGATAGCAATCTGACACAGAGCACATTATCATGAAGTCTGCTAACTACTCCTCTGGAACTTGCACCCAGCACTGATAATTCTCATGCATGTCTTATTACCTTCTCAATCTTCTCGGGAAGATGGTCGGATGTGTCTCCCCTTATATCGGAGTCACAGGTCACATAACCTTGGTCTAGAGACCACATGCTGTGTCTGTACCGCCACCTGCTGGTTGGAGGTCGCATACCATCCATCTCGACATAGCCCATAGGCACATCACCACACACGTCAGGTTCACGATTGCAGGGACCACAAGTGAACCTCGCCCACGTGATTCCGTGCTGCGGGTATCGGAGAATGGGAGGGCGGAGCAGAGGGCGCCGGACCCACTAAATAGATGTAAAGTGGTCATTACGATCTCCTCACTCTACCCACACACACACAGGACAGACAAACATGTATCGAGAGGTACCTCGAGGTCAATGATACTGGGGAGGTCCGGATGGGGATGGTGTGGGAGGCTCTGAAGGCAGTGATTAGGGGGGAGCTGATCTCCATACGAGCCCATAGGGAGAGGGGGGAGAGGAGGGAGAGGGAGAGACTGGTGGAGGAGCTGTTGAGTGTGGATAGGAGGTATGCGGAGGCCCCGGAGGAGGGATTGCTGGGGGAGCGGCGTAGCCTGCAGGCCAATTTTGATTTATTGACCACCAGAAAGGCAGAGAGACAGTGGAGGAAGGCGCAGGGAGCGGTCTACGAGTATGGAGAGAAGGCGAGCAGGATGCTGGCGCATCAGCTTCGCAAGCGGGACGCGGCTAGGGAGATTGGTGGAGTGAAGGATAGGGGTGGGAATGTGGTGCGGCAGGGGGCAGAGGTCAATGGGGTCTTTAGGGACTTCTACAGGGAACTGTACCGGTCGGAGCCACCGGTGGTGGGAGGGGGAATGGAGAGCTTTTTGGACAGGCTGCGATTTCCAAGGGTGCAGGAGGAGCAGGTGGAGGGACTGGGGGCGCCGATCGAGTTGGAGGAGCTGGTCAGAGTGATTGGCCACATGCAGTCGGGGAAGGCGCCGGGACCGGATGGGTTCCCGGTTGAATTTTATAAGAAATACGCGGACCTGTTGGGCCCCCTGTTGGTTCGGACCTTTAACGAGGCATGGGACGGGGGAGTTTTGCCCCCGACGATGTCACGGGCGCTGATTTCCCTGATCCTGAAGCGAGATAAGGACCCCTTGCAGTGTGGATCATATAGGCCAATTTCACTGCTGAATGTAGACGCCAAGTTGCTGGCGAAGATCTTGGCCACTAGAATGGAGGACTGTGTGCCGGGGGTGATACATCAAGATCAGACGGGTTTTGTGAAGGGGAGGCAGCTGAACACTAACGTGCGAAGGCTGCTCAATGTGATAATGATGCCGGCGGCAGAAGGAGAGGCGGAGATTGTGGTGGCATTGGATGCGGAGAAGGCCTTCGATAGGGTTGAATGGGGGTACTTGTGGGAGGTGTTAGGGAGGTTCGGGTTTGGGGTGGGGTTTATTAAATGGGTGAGGTTGCTGTACGAGGCCCCGATGGCGAGTGTAGCGACAAATGGGAGGAGGTCCGAGTACTTCAGGCTCCACCGTGGGATGAGGCAGGGGTGCCCCCTGTCCCCCTTGCTTTTTGCGTTGGCAATTGAGCCTCTTGCCATGGCTCTCAGGGAGTCAGGGAGGTGGAGGGGTCTGGTGCGGGGTGGGGAGGAGCACCGAGTGTCGCTGTATGCAGATGACTTGCTGCTGTATGTAGCAGACCCGGTGGGGGGAATGCCGGAGGTGATGGAGATTGGGAGTTTCTCGGGCTATAAATTGAACCTGGGCAAGAGTGAGCTGTTTGTTGTACACCCGAGAGATCAGGAGGAGGGGATTGGTAGGCTCCCGCTAAAGAGGGCAGTGAGGAGTTTTAGGTACCTCGGGGTTCAGGTGGCTAGGAATTCGGGGACTCTGCACAAGCTTAATTTTACTAGGTTGGTGGAGCAGATGGAGGAGGAGTTGAAAAGGTGGGACATGCTGCCGCTGTCGTTGACGGGTAGAGTACAGTCCGTTAAAATGACGGTGCTCCCGAGGTTTTTGTTTTTGTTTCAGTGCCTCCCCATTTTCATTCCGAGGGCCTTTTTTAGGAGGGTGAACAGCAGCATTCTGGGATTTGTTTGGGCGCACGGGACTCCGAGGGTGAGGAGGGTCTTTTTGGAGCGGGGCAGGGATAGAGGGGGGCTGGCGCTGCCCAACCTCTCTGGGTACTATTGGGCGGCTAACGTCTCAATAATACGGAAGTGGGTAATGGATGGGCAGCATGGAAACGGCTGGAAATGGCGTCCTGTGAAGGCACGAGCCTGAAGGCACTGGTAACGGCGCCGTTGCCGCTCCCTCCAACGAGGTACACTGCGAGCCCGGTGGTGGCGGCTACCCTCAAAATTTGGGGGCAGTGGAGGCGACACAGGGGGGAAGTGGGGGGCTCGGTGGAGGCCCGGCTGCGGGGGAACCACCGGTTTGTCCCAGGGAACATTGATGGCGGGTTCCTGGGGTGGCACAGGGCGGGCATTAGGAAGTTGGGAGACCTGTTATTATTATTATTGTTTTGAATTGACTAACTGGTTGTGTGGTCTCCCCTCCCTGGCCTCATTCAGGGTCCTCACCAGCAGCGGGCCCAGCAAATCTGAAAATTTCTTGTAAAATTCCACCGGGAACCCGTCAGGCCCCGGCGCTTTCCCTGTCTGCATGCTTCCCAACGCCTCCACCAGCTCCTCCAACTCAACTGGGGCCCCCAAACCCTCCACCCTCTCGTCCCCTACTCTTGGGAACTCCAGCTTATCCAAAAAGCGGTCCATCCCGCCTGCTTCCCCGGGGGGTACCGCCCGGTACAGCCCCTCATAAAAGGATCTGAACACCCCATTGATGTCCTTTCCACCCCGCACTAAGTTCCCACCTGGCTCCCCCAATTTCTCTAGCTGCCTCCCGCTTTCGGAGCTGGTGAGCCAACATCCGACTTGCCTTCTCCCCGTACTCATACACCGCCCCCTGTGCCTTCCTCCACTGTGCCTCCGCCTTACGGGTGGTTAAAATGTCAAACTCCGCCTGGAGACTGCGCTGCTCCCTCAGAAGCCCCTCCTCCTGGGTGACTGCATATCTCCTATCCACCCTGACCATCTCCTCCACCAGCCTCTCCCTCTCGACCATCTCCCCCCTCTCCCTGTGCGCCCGAATAGATATCAGCTCCCCTCTAACTACTGCCTTTAGCGCTTCCCAAACCATCCCAACCTGCACCTCCCCGTTGTCATTGGTTTCCAGATACCCCTCTATACCCCTACGGATCCGCCCGCACACTTCCTCCTCTGCCAAAAGCCCCACATCCAACCTCCACAGTGGGCGCTGATCCTTCCCCTCCCCCAGCTCCAGGTCCACCAAATGTGGAGCATGATCAGAAATGGCTATCGCCGAATACTCCGCCCCCACCACTCTCGGGATCAGCGCCCTGCTAAGCACGAAAAAGTCAATCCGGGAGTACGCCTTATGAACATGGGAGAAAAAGGAGAACTCCCTACCCCCCGGCTTCAAAAACCTCCAAGGGTCCACCCCTCCCATCTGATCCATGAACCCCCTCAGCACCGAGGCTGCTGCCGGCCTCCTGCCCATCCTAGACTTCGAGCGGTCCAGAGCCGGATCCAGCACCGTGTTAAAGTCCCCACCCAGAATCAATCCCCCTGTCTCCAGGTCTGGGATCAAGCCCAGCATATGCCGCATGAAGCCCGCATCATCCCAGTTGGGGGCATAAACATTAACCAAGACCACCCGCTCCCCCTGAAGTCTCCCACTCACCATCACATATCGACCTGCACTATCCGCCACCACTTTGGACGCGACGAACGACAGGCTCTTACCCACCAAAATTGCCACCCCACAGTTCTTTGCATCAAGCCCCGAGTGAAACACCTGTCCCACCCACCTTTTCCTTAGCCTCACCTGATCCATAACCCTGAGGTGCGTCTCCTGGAGCATAGCCACATCCGCTCCCAGCCCCCTCAAGTGAGCAAAGACCCGGGATCGCTTCAACGGACCATATGGCTACACCCGCCATAACCACGACCTCCCATGGTGGTATTGACCTCTGGGCCCGATGGAGGGGATGATGTCCGAGTTGCGGATAGTGCGTAATGCCCGGAACAACGAAACCCAGGTAGCAAGACCCTGCCCAATTAGTGGGGAGCCAGGGGTAGGCCTTACGGCCACAAATAAAGTAAGTGCCATTATAGGGTGTGAGGCTAGTTACCATCGAGGAGGTCCATATTTGAGTCCAGTCAGGACCCCCTGTATGGTTAGCAATGTTATTAATGAGGGCAAAGCCTTTCCAATTGGAAAAACCAAGAGTGTAGTTACATGAACTAGATCCTAACACGTGGGTTCCGGGGGTTTTTACTTCCCGGAGTAAGCAGACTGATCCGGTCTGGGGGCTCTGAATATGAAAGAACGGGGGTGTGTGATCTGATGAGTAGGGTGGCTGTCGCCAACCAGTAAAAGCACGTAACTGGTAACCGGCGCTTCGCCAGTCCTGGGCTGCTTTCCTGTGGTTAACAGAGGAGGACTGGGTGAACCTGGTTGGTAAGGCAAGGTGATTAGATACTGTCCTGTTCTGGAATATAACCCATTCAGCCGTCTGCTCTAATGAAAAGGAACAGGCACCAAGGGAACGCCTCCATGGGCATGGGTGGGGACATGTGTACATACCCAACAAGAGGAGACATTCATTTTCTTAGCATAAACATAAGACATAAACAAAAATGAATTTGCAGTTACATGGTGCGTTGCCCGCTTCCTCCTGGAAGGCGGGTGGGTGAGAATAGTCCTTCGGTCAGGACCGTGCAGCCTGATTTTCTTGGTGCACCGGTAGTTCCACCGGCAAGCGTGGCGATCGTAGATCAGAGACATTTGCATAGTCAGGAATCGAGGCTGCTGGTCGTCGATGGTCGTACAGGTGCGGCCAGGAGTGGTGATCCATCGGAGATCTGGCGTCGTTCCATATCGTGAGGTCTCTTCTCGGCACAGAGGTAGACGTCGGCCCCCAGGTAGATATCTCCCCCCTCTGGATGCAGTGAAGGAGAGTAGCGTGGCGAGTATTGTGGCGACGAGGAGGAACTTCATCCTGGTGTCCGTGTCCCTAAGACTTAAAGGAAAAGTTTAAAACATCATGGATACTTAATTAACTTACAATGGTGCATATGTACCCATGCGTTTCGCCCCTCCACTTTTACTGTAGTGGGGGTAGTGAGTAGAACCTGTAGGGGACCATCCCATCGAGGTTCCAAACCTTTACGTGTCCAATTTCGGATTAGGATATAATCCCCAGGGTTGATAGAGATGTCATGGGTAATGGACGGGATCTCTTCCTGGGTGGCACGGACCCGGGAATGTAATCCTTTCAAAATTCTAGTTAGTGCTAATATATAATTAGCCATCTCGGTAGTCACGTAATGAAATTGAACATTCTGTGGAACACTGCTGTCCCAGGGCGTTCGAAAGGGTCTTCCATATAGTATTTCCGCTGGGCTTAGGCGAGTTTTTCCTGCGGGAGTGGCACGTAGTTGGAAGAGTGCTAAAGGCAGGAGTTTGAGCCAAGTGGCCCCAGTGTCTGCTTGTAGTTTAGCGAGTTTAGTCTTTAGAGTCTGATTAGCCCTTTCCACCACTCCAGCGGCTTGTGGTCTGTAGGCACAATGAAACTGTTGCTTTATTCCTAGCAGAGCACAGAATTCCTTATTGATTTGACCTATGAAGTGGGGACCATTGTCAGAGCTCAGCCGGGCTGGGATTCCAAATCACGGAACAATTTCTCGCATCAACACCTTAACTACTGTCGAGGCCTTGTTATCCGTAGTCGGGTAGGCCTCGATCCATTTGCTAAAAGTATCCACAATGACTAACACTAATTTATAGCATTGACATCTTTCCAACTCAATGTAATCCATTTGTAGGGTCTCAAATGGACCCTCAGGTAAGGGGGTTGTGCCAGGATCACAGGGGACGGCCTTACCGGGGTTGTGCTGTTGACAGATTAGGCACCGACTGCTAATTTGTTGGGCCATCTCTTGCAGTCGTGGGTGCCACCAGCTTTTTAACAATATGTCCCCTGTGGCACGAGCGCCACAGTGAGTTGCAAAGTGTACACATTCGGTCACCCAGGCTGCCAATGCATCGGGCATACATGTTTGTCCTACCGGGGTGACCCACAGCTTATTTTCGTTATCATATACATCCTAAGTTCTTCCACATATTTACAGCAGTTGCAGGAGCGTCCTCCTGCATTTGGATTATGTCAGCAATGGTTGGCATTGGTTTTTCAGAGGGGGACTTTCCCGAGGGGGTTTTAGTCTGCCTCATCATTCTAGGCACCAATATTTTGCCAGATTTAGAAATTTCTTTTGCCTTCTCGTCCGCTTGCCTGTTGCCCGTTTCCACCAGTCCCGTGCCTTTTGTGTGGGCTGCGCATTTTATCACCGCTATCTTGTCTGGTAGCTTAAGGGCCTGCAATAACTGGGTTACTAACTGCTGGTGTGAGATGGGTGTACCAGCAGAGGTTAGAAAGCCTCTGTTTTTCCATAATTGCCCGAAATCATGTACTACCCCGAAGGCGTATCGGGAATCTGTATAAATATTAACCTTCCTTCCCTTCGCCAATATGCACGCTCGTATTAATGCAAACAATTCTGCTTGTTGGGCAGAAAAGGGAACTTCAAATGCTGCTGCTTCCACTACGTCACCGTCTTGATCGATGATTGCATAGCCAGATTGTCTATCCCCCCTTTCGCCGATGGAAGAACTACCATCGGTGAAAAGGGAACAATCTGAACCCGGGATGGGTATGTCGGAGAGGTCGTCTCGGACCGAGGAGACCTCTCGCAACAGTTGTAGGCAGTCATGAGTTGGGTCAAGCATGTCCGCGGGAGGATACGTCAAAAAGTTAGCAGGGTTGATAGTGGTGCAGTGGGCAAACTGGACTTTCGGGTTATTAAGGAGAGCAATCTCATATTTATTCTGACGAGCCATCGTGAGATGTTGGGTTTGTAGCTGTCCCAAAAGAGCTGTAACAGAATGGGAACTATAGACAGTGATATCTTGTTGGAGGGTAATATTAGCAGCCGATTGCAGGCTTTTGTAGATAGCTGCAAGAATTTGGGTACAGATAGGATAGCCAAGGGCTACCGGATCGAGTTTAGAGGAGTAGTATGCGACCGGGCGACAGCGGTCGCCGTGGCGTTGGGTCAGGACAGCGGTGGCGCAGTCGCAAAGGACTGTGCAATAGAGCTGAAAAGGGCGATCGTATAAGGGTCGACCAAGGGCAGGGGTCTGGAGGAGGGCCGTCTTGAGACGGTTAAAGGCCAGTGCTGCTTCCGGGGAAAGGGAAAAAGTATCGGGTTCATTGGTGTAAGGGGTAAGGAGGCGGGAATCCAAAGTAATATTCGGGATCCACTGACGGCAATAATTGACCATGCCCAGCCACTGACGGAGCTGCTTGGCAGTCGTTGGGGGTGGGAAATCGCAGATAGGGCGGATCCGGTCTGGATCTAAGGAACGAGAGGTGGCAGATATCCTAACACCTAGGAACTTAACAGTAGGTTGAGCAATCATAACTTTCGAGGGAGAGACAATGTAACCAAGGGAGGCCAGAAAATTGAGTAAAAGTTGAGTATCGGCCCGACATCCCTCCTCAGTAGGGTTAGCGATCAAGAGATCGTCGACGTACTGAACAAGAGTGGAGCCTTGGGAGAAGGAGAGGGATTGTAGTTGGTGTTGGAGACAGCGGGAGAAAAGAGTGGGAGAGTGAATAAAACCTTGAGGCAAACGTGTCCAAGTATACTGTTGGCCATTATAAGTGAATGCAAAAAGATATTGGCATGATTGATCGAGTGGTAGAGCGAAAAAGGCATGTTGGAGGTCTACAAGGGAGAAGAATAGTGCGTCTGCAGGAACCTGGGCTAAGATATGCGCAGGGTTAGGAACAAGGGCGTGGAGAGGCTGAACAATAGAATTGATAGCACGTAAATCCTGGACGAGGCGGTACTGATCCGGTTTCCCAGGTTTGGGCACCGCTAGGATGGGGGTATTGCACGGAGACTGACAAGGAACCAGGATGCCCTGGTCGAGAAGTTTAGCTATGAGTGCATCGATGGAGTGGCGAGCTTGAGCCTTAATGGGATATTGTCGGATCGAGGGGAGTTGAACATCGGGGAGGAGAGGAATAGTGATAGGCTGGGTAGGGACGAGACCAACATCAAACTTATCCGCAGCCCATACGTGGGGAGATACAGTCGCATCGGTCTGGGCGCGATGGTGTAAAAGAATGGACTGGGATGTAGCTGGTTGTGACATGTATGTAATGGTAAGACCGCCAGGGAGGAGTTGGGGTTCCAGAAGAGAGGGGTCAGACTGGTCCAATGCCTGTCGGACCATTGGCCCTAGATCCTTAGCATGGTGGGGGTAATGGACATGGCGGGTGACGTGCGGGGCGGTGTACCCGTCTTGGCGCCATAGCCAGGTAGGCACCTGTGCCGCATCCGCAGTCCCTTGGGGCCCGCTCACAGAAGCAAAAAGGGTGACTGAGAATTCTTGTTCAAGATGAGGGCTGTAAGAGTCGACCAGGCCCTCGTCGGCTCCGGTCGAATCGTAGGCCAGCGTGACGTGGAACAACCGCTCAGGCATCAAATGAAGTGCCCACAATTGCGGGTGCACATGAGTGATTAACTGGCGTGGTATGCTGGGCGAATGGACAGTGATCCCGTTATCCCCACATTCAAGATGTATTCCAAAGGCACAGAGAAGGTCTCGGGCCAGTAGATTACAATCTAGTCCGGTTGTAACAATAAATCGGTGCTGTTGGGTGTAGCCGTGGAAGGAAACGGGCACAGGGAAAGAAATGGGGTAACTAGCTACCTGTCCCTGGAAACCAGATAGTTGTTGGGTTTTTGATGAGAGGGGAAGGTTGAGGTGAGACTGTACGGAAGACATGGTAGCCCCTGTGTCTATGAGAAACGGATAGGAGTGACCATAAATGGTTAAAGAGAGAACAGGCTCAGAGTCAGGGGAGGTTAAACGAGAAGGCAACATCGACAATCAGCATTGTTGGAAGGGGTTATTTTGAGTGAACGGAGTAGTGACTGGAGCAGCCACTGCGGGCGCTCCTCTGCCCCGTCCTCCACCTCCACGACCCCCTCTGCCGCGATTAGGGTTTGAGTAACAGTTACGAGCGTAATGTCCTGGCTGACCACAACTATAACAGAGCCTTGCATGTTGTGGTGGTTGTGTGGGGGTAGGTGCTGCTTGGGGCGGCATCGGTGGACAATAGGGTGGTGGGGGATGGGAGGGGTGTTGGTAGGGTGTGGCATAAGAATATGGTGGGGGCGGTGCATAGGCCGACGCTGCTCCCGGAGGGGCATACGGAGGGCCATAGAGCGGTGCATGGGGCCCGTTTGGATGGGAGGTGTATCCTTTACCTTGTGGGGTCACCCAACCAGGGGCGCAGAATTGGGGTTCCGTCTGGTGGCCTGTGTTATCAGGCGCCCGAGAGGGTATTGGTACCTCCTGGACGTCTTTTCTAAGGACATACTCAGTCTTCATTTTAGGGGTTGCTTTAGACGGACCCTCAGGTGAGCCGTTTTTCCAGTAGTACCTCACAGCTCGTGCCATTTGGGTGGGACTATTATCGGACCAATCCATATTGTTAGTCTTGATCGCATCCGATAAGGAGGTGGGCAAGCAGCTCAAGAGCATGGCACAATACTGTGGGCTGTTATTGCCAGCACGGTAGTTAGTGTCTCCGGCCTGGTTATGGTAGGACTCATTAAAACGCTCTAAAAAGGTGTCGGCTTCCTCATCCTTGCGGGGTTTGGTTTCAAGTATTTTGGTAATATCCACAGGCTTTTGAAGGGTAGTGTTTAATGCAGCAAGAATTGCATCTTGGCGTTGCCGGTCCGCCTGGTGGAGCACGTTAAGGGACGCTAAAGACACAGGGAGGGTAATAGTAGGATTCTTCTGTTGTAAGACATTGCAGAAGCGAACGTGTTCTTCTGGGCGCAAGACCTGCTGGACCAAGGCCCATAAGTCCCGTGCTTCGGCCTCATATACACGAATTGTACATTGGAGTTGGTCAACAAAGGCAGCAGGGGACTCTTTTCGATTTGGTATTCCAGCTAGTATGGACATAATCTCATTGGGCTTCCACGGGACATAAATATTCATGGTACGTTCAGCATTAGGGTTGCCCACGGGAGCAACAGGGTCATAGGTAGGATTTGGCACCTGGCGCATTGGCATCTGTCGTGGTGGGGGTAAGGGATGGTCGAGGGCTGGTGGAAGAGGAGGCGGGAAATTCTCGTCCTCATCCAGATTTTGGAAAAGACTGTCTAATTGTTCTCCCACTTGTTCCTTTAACTGGACCAATTGCATGAATGGTCCCCCTCCTCCCCTTGTTCTCGACCTTGTACTCATGGCCGGGGGTTTATATGCTGGTTGGTGGTGCATAAGGTGGTGGATTCTGACTTGGGAGGGGTATAATAAATTGGATCGGTGCACGAAATGACCACGCACCCATCAGCGAATTTAACATTAGGACCACATAGGCCGCCAAATCCGAACCTTCCAGCCCCTCCGAGAGGCCCAAAATCCGCAGATTCTTCCGGCGGGAGCGATTCTCCATCTCCTCCATCCTCACCTGCCATTTCTTGTGCAGTGCCTCGTGCGACTCTGTGAATTGCGCTTTCACATAGCCGTCCGTCAGTCCAGAAGTAAAACACTCGAACACGTCAGTAACGAATATTCATTTATTCACGGCCGGGACAAATCTCTAAGTAGTCGGGGAACCACCTTCGAGAAGTGCCAAAGTCCCAACGTATGGACTGCCTCTTTATACAATCACAGCTTAGAGGTGGTCCCCTTAAATTCCTAGATACACCAATGATTTGGCAAGGATCCAGAACATGTACTTATATGGAATTATTATCCTAAGGTAGGGTGGTGACTATGACGCAACTGCTGCTGCTAACGGTTTTTCTTATCCTATCTGTCCCTCAGGTCCACCTTCCTTATCTCCTTCCCTCTCATGCTCCTGAGTCAGCTCTTTCACATTCCAATGTCCCTTGTCTCAGTCGACAAGGTTTTACACACTCATCTTTGCTGTCTCTGTATTAACAGATACAGAGTTCTGCTCTCATTTCATTCCCTCAACCCTTTAACATATTTTTACTTGAGGATCACAGATATATTTCAGAACCTTAATATTACATACAGACAGCAAGGTTATAACAAGACGATAAATGAAATCCACTTCCACATCCCCCCCTCTGATCATTCCATGATCATATAACACTCAAGATATGTTAGGTGGAAATGTGAGCGAGGCGGAGGAATTCCTTCTCTACTGGGTTCTGGCGGGACGCCATCTCCTCATGTAGGTCGGGGGCAGGTTGAACCAATTTTTCCTTTTCGTCTGGGGCGGATTTCTGAAGCATTTGTGGTAATGCAACAGCACCTAAGCGGTTGCACAGGCATTTCACACCGGTAGCTATGATACAGAGCAACAAACAGAGGGCAACGAAGATAATAAGCCCGTGGAACAGGTAAGTGGCCCAAGAACTGGACCACATCCAGTTCCACCAGTCATCATTACTGGTGGGTCACAGGCGCTGCACTCCATCTCTGATATGGGCCACCAACTGCGTGATATTCTCTGAACTGTCAGGAATGTAAGTGCAGCATTCGGTCCCTATGACAGCACAGGTGCCCCCTTCCTTGGCCAGTAAGTAATCCAAGGCCATGCGATTCTGTAGGGCTACCGTTCGTATGGCTACTAACTCTGCACTGAGTTCACTAAGTCCCTCCGCGGTGTCGTTTGCAACCTGTTCCAATATGTCGCGGAGGAGCTCGTACTTCTTGAGGGACCAGATGGCGCCTATCTGGTGCCAGAAGAGGGAAGTCACCACCTCCCATGGTGGTATTGACCTCTGGGCCCGATGGAGGGGATGATGTCCGAGTTGCGGATAGTGCGTAATGCCCGGAACAACGAAACCCAGGTAGCAAGACCCTGCCCAATTAGTGGGGAGCCAGGGGTAGGCCTTACGGCCACAAATAAAGTAGGTGCCATTATAGGGTGTGAGGCTAGTTACCATCGAGGAGGTCCATATTTGAGTCCAGTCAGGACCCCCTGTATGGTTAGCAATGTTATTAATGAGGGCAAAGCCTTTCCAATTGGAAAAACCAAGAGTGTAGTTACATGAACTAGATCCTAACACGTGGGTTCCGGGGGTTTTTACTTCCCGGAGTAAGCAGACTGATCCGGTCTGGGGGCTCTGAATATGAAAGAACGGGGGGTGTGTGATCTGATGAGTAGGGTGGCTGTCGCCAACCAGTAAAAGCACGTAACTGGTAACCGGCGCTTCGCCAGTCCTGGGCTGCTTTCCTGTGGTTAACAGAGGAGGACTGGGAGAACCTGGTTGGTAAGGCAAGGTGATTAGATACTGTCCTGTTCTGGAATATAACCCATTCAGCCGTCTGCTCTAATGAAAAGGAACAGGCACCAAGGGAACGCCTCCATGGGCATGGGTGGGGACATGTGTACATACCCAACAAGAGGAGACATTCATTTTCTTAGCATAAACATAAGACATAAACAAAAATGAATTTGCAGTTACATGGTGCGTTGCCCGCTTCCTCCTGGAAGGCGGGTGGGTGAGAATAGTCCTTCGGTCAGGACCGTGCAGCCTGATTTTCTTGGTGCACCGGTAGTTCCACCGGCAAGCGTGGCGATCGTAGATCAGAGACATTTGCATAGTCAGGAATCGAGGCTGCTGGTCGTCGATGGTCGTACAGGTGCGGCCAGGAGTGGTGATCCATCGGAGATCTGGCGTCGTTCCATATCGTGAGGTCTCTTCTCGGCACAGAGGTAGACGTCGGCCCCCAGGTAGATATCTCCCCCCTCTGGATGCAGTGAAGGAGAGTAGCGTGGCGAGTATTGTGGCGACGAGGAGGAACTTCATCCTGGTGTCCGTGTCCCTAAGACTTAAAGGAAAAGTTTAAAACATCATGGATACTTAATTAACTTACAATGGTGCATATGTACCCATGCGTTTCGCCCCTCCACTTTTACTGTAGTGGGGGTAGTGAGTAGAACCTGTAGGGGACCATCCCATCGAGGTTCCAAACCTTTACGTGTCCAATTTCGGATTAGGATATAATCCCCAGGGTTGATAGAGATGTCATGGGTAATGGACGGGATCTCTTCCTGGGTGGCACGGACCCGGGAATGTAATCCTTTCAAAATTCTAGTTAGTGCTAATATATAATTAGCCATCTCGGTAGTCACGTAATGAAATTGAACATTCTGTGGAACACTGCTGTCCCAGGGCGTTCGAAAGGGTCTTCCATATAGTATTTCCGCTGGGCTTAGGC
Source organism: Scyliorhinus canicula (assembly GCF_902713615.1). Lineage (NCBI taxonomy): Eukaryota > Metazoa > Chordata > Chondrichthyes > Carcharhiniformes > Scyliorhinidae > Scyliorhinus > Scyliorhinus canicula. Next base: position 213,393,936 of record NC_052148.1, on the reverse strand, counting down.
GAGTTTTTCCTGCGGGAGTGGCACGTAGTTGGAAGAGTGCTAAAGGCAGGAGTTTGAGCCAAGTGGCCCCAGTGTCTGCTTGTAGTTTAGCGAGTTTAGTCTTTAGAGTCTGATTAGCCCTTTCCACCACTCCAGCGGCTTGTGGTCTGTAGGCACAATGAAACTGTTGCTTTATTCCTAGCAGAGCACAGAATTCCTTATTGATTTGACCTATGAAGTGGGGACCATTGTCAGAGCTCAGCCGGGCTGGGATTCCAAATCGCGGAACAATTTCTCGCATCAACACCTTAACTACTGTCGAGGCCTTGTTATCCGTAGTCGGGTAGGCCTCGATCCATTTGCTAAAAGTATCCACAATGACTAACACATATTTATAGCATTGACATCTTTCCAACTCAATGTAATCCATTTGTAGGGTCTCAAATGGACCCTCAGGTAAGGGGGTTGTGCCAGGATCACAGGGGACGGCCTTACCGGGGTTGTGCTGTTGACAGATTAGGCACCGACTGCTAATTTGTTGGGCCATCTCTTGCAGTCGTGGGTGCCACCAGCTTTTTAACAATATGTCCCCTGTGGCACGAGCGCCACAGTGAGTTGCAAAGTGTACACATTCGGTCACCCAGGCTGCCAATGCATCGGGCATACATGTTTGTCCTACCGGGGTGACCCACAGCTTATTTTCGTTATCATATACATCCTAAGTTCTTCCACATATTTACAGCAGTTGCAGGAGCGTCCTCCTGCATTTGGATTATGTCAGCAATGGTTGGCATTGGTTTTTCAGAGGGGGACTTTCCCGAGGGGGTTTTAGTCTGCCTCATCATTCTAGGCACCAATATTTTGCCAGATTTAGAAATTTCTTTTGCCTTCTCGTCCGCTTGCCTGTTGCCCGTTTCCACCAGTCCCGTGCCTTTTGTGTGGGCTGCGCATTTTATCACCGCTATCTTGTCTGGGAGCATAAGGGCCTGCAATAACTGGGTTACTAACTGCTGGTGTGAGATGGGTGTACCAGCAGAGGTTAGAAAGCCTCTGTTTTTCCATAATTGCCCGAAATCATGTACTACCCCGAAGGCGTATCGGGAATCTGTATAAATATTAACCTTCCTTCCCTTCGCCAATATGCATGCTCGTATTAATGCAAACAATTCTGCTTGTTGGGCAGAAAAGGGAACTTCAAATGCTGCTGCTTCCACTACGTCACCGTCTTGATCGATGATTGCATAGCCAGATTGTCTATCCCTCCTTTCGCCGATGGAAGAACTACCATCGGTGAAAAAGGAACAATCTGAACCCGGGATGGGTATGTCGGAGAGGTCGTCTCGGACCGAGGAGACCTCTCGCAACAGTTGTAGGCAGTCATGAGTTGGGTCAAGCATGTCCGCGGGAGGATACGTCAAAAAGTTAGCAGGGTTGATAGTGGTGCAGTGGGCAAACTGGACTTTCGGGTTATTAAGGAGAGCAATCTCATATTTATTCTGACGAGCCATCGTGAGATGTTGGGTTTGTAGCTGTCCCAAAAGAGCTGTAACAGAATGGGAACTATAGACAGTGATATCTTGTTGGAGGGTAATATTAGCAGCCGATTGCAGGCTGTTGTAGATAGCTGCAAGAATTTGGGTACAGATAGGATAGCCAAGGGCTACCGGATCGAGTTTAGAGGAGTAGTATGCGACCGGGCGACAGCGGTCGCCGTGGCGTTGGGTCAGGACAGCGGTGGCGCAGTCGGCAAGGACTGTGCAATAGAGCTGAAAAGGGCGATCGTATAAGGGTCGACCAAGGGCAGGGGTCTGGAGGAGGGCCGTCTTGAGACGGTTAAAGGCCAGTGCTGCTTCCGGGGAAAGGGAAAAAGTATCGGGTTCATTGGTGTAAGGGGTAAGGAGGCGGGAATCCAAAGTAATATTCGGGATCCACTGACGGCAATAATTGACCATGCCCAGCCACTGACGGAGCTGCTTGGCAGTCGTTGGGGGTGGGAAATCGCAGATAGGGCGGATCCGGTCTGGATCTAAGGAACGAGAGGTGGCAGATATCCTAACACCTAGGAACTTAACAGTAGGTTGAGCAATCATAACTTTCGAGGGAGAGACAATGTAACCAAGGGAGGCCAGAAAATTGAGTAAAAGTTGAGTATCGGCCCGACATCCCTCCTCAGTAGGGTTAGCGATCAAGAGATCGTCGACGTACTGAACAAGAGTGGAGCCTTGGGAGAAGGAGAGGGATTGTAGTTGGTGTTGGAGACAGCGGGAGAAAAGAGTGGGAGAGTGAATAAAACCTTGAGGCAAACGTGTCCAAGTATACTGTTGGCCATTATAAGTGAATGCAAAAAGATATTGGCATGATTGATCGAGTGGTAGAGCGAAAAAGGCATGTTGGAGGTCTACAAGGGAGAAGAATAGTGCGTCTGCAGGAACCTGGGCTAAGATATGCGCAGGGTTAGGAACAAGGGCGTGGAGAGGCTGAACAATAGAATTGATAGCACGTAAATCCTGGACGAGGCGGTACTGATCCGGTTTCCCAGGTTTGGGCACCGCTAGGATGGGGGTATTGCACGGAGACTGACAAGGAACCAGGATGCCCTGGTCGAGAAGTTTAGCTATGAGTGCATCGATGGAGTGGCGAGCTTGAGCCTTAATGGGATATTGTCGGATCGAGGGGAGTTGAACATCGGGGAGGAGAGGAATAGTGATAGGCTGGGTAGGGACGAGACCAACATCAAACTTATCCGCAGCCCATACGTGGGGAGATACAGTCGCATCGGTCTGGGCGCGATGGTGTAAAAGAATGGACTGGGATGTAGCTGGTTGTGACATGTATGTAATGGTAAGACCGCCAGGGAGGAGTTGGGGTTCCAGAAGAGAGGGGTCAGACTGGTCCAATGCCTGTCGGACCATTGGCCCTAGATCCTTAGCATGGTGGGGGTAATGGACATGGCGGGTGACGTGCGGGGCGGTGTACCCGTCTTGGCGCCATAGCCAGGTAGGCACCTGTGCCGCATCCGCAGTCCCTTGGGGCCCGCTCACAGAAGCAAAAAGGGTGACTGAGAATTCTTGTTCAAGATGAGGGCTGTAAGAGTCGACCAGGCCCTCGTCGGCTCCGGTCGAATCGTAGGCCAGCGTGACGTGGAACAACCGCTCAGGCATCAAATGAAGTGCCCACCATTGCGGGTGCACATGAGTGATTAACTGGCGTGGTATGCTGGGCGAATGGACAGTGATCCCGTTATCCCCACATTCAAGATGTATTCCAAAGGCACAGAGAAGGTCTCGGGCCAGTAGATTACAATCTAGTCCGGTTGTAACAATAAATCGGTGCTGGAGGGTGTAGCCGTGGAAGGAAACGGGCACAGGGAAAGAAATGGGGTAACTAGCTACCTGTCCCTGGAAACCAGATAGTTGTTGGGTTTTTGATGAGAGGGGAAGGTTGAGGTGAGACTGTACGGAAGACATGGTAGCCCCTGTGTCTATGAGAAACGGATAGGAGTGACCATAAATGGTTAAAGAGAGAACAGGCTCAGAGTCAGGGGAGGTTAAACGAGAAGGCAACATCGACAATCAGCATTGTTGGAAGGGGTTATTTTGAGTGAACGGAGTAGTGACTGGAGCAGCCACTGCGGGCGCTCCTCTGCCCCGTCCTCCACCTCCACGACCCCCTCTGCCGCGATTAGGGTTTGAGTAACAGTTACGAGCGTAATGTCCTGGCTGACCACAACTATAACAGAGCCTTGCATGTTGTGGTGGTTGTGTGGGGGTAGGTGCTGCTTGGGGCGGCATCGGTGGACAATAGGGTGGTGGGGGATGGGAGGGGTGTTGGTAGGGTGTGGCATAAGAATATGGTGGGGGCGGTGCATAGGCCGACGCTGCTCCCGGAGGGGCATACGGAGGGCCATAGAGCGGTGCATGGGGCCCGTTTGGATGGGAGGTGTATCCTTTACCTTGTGGGGTCACCCAACCAGGGGCGCAGAATTGGGGTTCCGTCTGGTGGCCTGTGTTATCAGGCGCCCGAGAGGGTATTGGTACCTCCTGGACGTCTTTTCTAAGGACATACTCAGTCTTAATTTTAGGGGTTGCTTTAGACGGACCCTCAGGTGAGCCGTTTTTCCAGTAGTACCTCACAGCTCGTGCCATTTGGGTGGGACTATTATCGGACCAATCCATATTGTTAGTCTTGATCGCATCCGATAAGGAGGTGGGCAAGCAGCTCAAGAGCATGGCACAATACTGTGGGCTGTTATTGCCAGCACGGTAGTTAGTGTCTCCGGCCTGGTTATGGTAGGACTCATTAAAACGCTCTAAAAAGGTGTCGGCTTCCTCATCCTTGCGGGGTTTGGTTTCAAGTATTTTGGTAATATCCACAGGCTTTTGAAGGGTAGTGTTTAATGCAGCAAGAATTGCATCTTGGCGTTGCCGGTCCGCCTGGTGGAGCACGTTAAGGGACGCTAAAGACACAGGGAGGGTAATAGTAGGATTCTTCTGTTGTAAGACATTGCAGAAGCGAACGTGTTCTTCTGGGCGCAAGACCTGCTGGACCAAGGCCCATAAGTCCCGTGCTTCGGCCTCATATACACGAATTGTACATTGGAGTTGGTCAACAAAGGCAGCAGGGGACTCTTTTCGATTTGGTATTCCAGCTAGTATGGACATAATCTCATTGGGCTTCCACGGGACATAAATATTCATGGTACGTTCAGCATTAGGGTTGCCCACGGGAGCAACAGGGTCATAGGTAGGATTTGGCACCTGGCGCATTGGCATCTGTCGTGGTGGGGGTAAGGGATGGTCGAGGGCTGGTGGAAGAGGAGGCGGGAAATTCTCGTCCTCATCCAGATTTTGGAAAAGACTGTCTAATTGTTCTCCCACTTGTTCCTTTAACTGGACCAATTGCATGAATGGTCCCCCTCCTCCCCTTGTTCTCGACCTTGTACTCATGGCCGGGGGTTTATATGCTGGTTGGTGGTGCATAAGGTGGTGGATTCTGACTTGGGAGGGGTATAATAAATTGGATCGGTGCACGAAATGACCACGCACCCATCAGCGAATTTAACATTAGGACCACATAGGCCGCCAAATCCGAACCTTCCAGCCCCTCCGAGAGGCCCAAAATCCGCAGATTCTTCCGGCGGGAGCGATTCTCCATCTCCTCCATCCTCACCTGCCATTTCTTGTGCAGTGCCTCGTGCGACTCTGTGAATTGCGCTTTCACATAGCCGTCCGTCAGTCCAGAAGTAAAACACTCGAACACGTCAGTAACGAATATTCATTTATTCACGGCCGGGACAAATCTCTAAGTAGTCGGGGAACCACCTTCGAGAAGTGCCAAAGTCCCAACGTATGGACTGCCTCTTTATACAATCACAGCTTAGAGGTGGTCCCCTTAAATTCCTAGATACACCAATGATTTGGCAAGGATCCAGAACATGTACTTATATGGAATTATTATCCTAAGGTAGGGTGGTGACTATGACGCAACTGCTGCTGCTAACGGTTTTTCTTATCCTATCTGTCCCTCAGGTCCACCTTCCTTATCTCCTTCCCTCTCATGCTCCTGAGTCAGCTCTTTCACATTCCAATGTCCCTTGTCTCAGTCGACAAGGTTTTACACACTCATCTTTGCTGTCTCTGTATTAACAGATACAGAGTTCTGCTCTCATTTCATTCCCTCAACCCTTTAACATATTTTTACTTGAGGATCACAGATATATTTCAGAACCTTAATATTACATACAGACAGCAAGGTTATAACAAGACGATAAATGAAATCCACTTCCACATCCCCCCCTCTGATCATTCCATGATCATATAACACTCAAGATATGTTAGGTGGAAATGTGAGCGAGGCGGAGGAATTCCTTCTCTACTGGGTTCTGGCGGGACGCCATCTCCTCATGTAGGTCGGGGGCAGGTTGAACCAATTTTTCCTTTTCGTCTGGGGCGGATTTCTGAAGCATTTGTGGTAATGCAACAGCACCTAAGCGGTTGCACAGGCATTTCACACCGGTAGCTATGATACAGAGCAACAAACAGAGGGCAACGAAGATAATAAGCCCGTGGAACAGGTAAGTGGCCCAAGAACTGGACCACATCCAGTTCCACCAGTCATCATTACTGGTGGGTCACAGGCGCTGCACTCCATCTCTGATATGGGCCACCAACTGCGTGATATTCTCTGAACTGTCAGGAATGTAAGTGCAGCATTCGGTCCCTATGACAGCACAGGTGCCCCCTTCCTTGGCCAGTAAGTAATCCAAGGCCATGCCATTCTGTAGGGCTACCGTTCGTATGGCTACTAACTCTGCACTGAGTTCACTAAGTCCCTCCGCGGTGTCGTTTGCAACCTGTTCCAATATGTCGCGGAGGAGCTCGTACTTCTTGAGGGACCAGATGGCGCCTATCTGGTGCCAGAAGAGGGAAGTCACCACCTCCCATGGTGGTATTGACCTCTGGGCCCGATGGAGGGGATGATGTCCGAGTTGCGGATAGTGCGTAATGCCCGGAACAACGAAACCCAGGTAGCAAGACCCTGCCCAATTAGTGGGGAGCCAGGGGTAGGCCTTACGGCCACAAATAAAGTAGGTGCCATTATAGGGTGAGAGGCTAGTTACCATCGAGGAGGTCCATATTTGAGTCCAGTCAGGACCCCCTGTATGGTTAGCAATGTTATTAATGAGGGCGAAGCCTTTCCAATTGGAAAAACCAAGAGTGTAGTTACATGAACTAGATCCTAACACGTGGGTTCCGGGGGTTTTTACTTCCCGGAGTAAGCAGACTGATCCGGTCTGGGGGTTCTGAATATGAAAGAACGGGGGTGTGTGATCTGATGAGTAGGGTGGCTGTCGCCAACCAGTAAAAGCACGTAACTGGTAACCGGCGCTTCGCCAGTCCTGGGCTGCTTTCCTGTGGTTAACAGAGGAGGACTGGGAGAACCTGGTTGGTAAGGCAAGGTGATTAGATACTGTCCTGTTCTGGAATATAACCCATTCAGCCGTCTGCTCTAATGAAAAGGAACAGGCACCAAGGGAACGCCTCCATGGGCATGGGTGGGGACATGTGTACATACCCAACAAGAGGAGACATTCACTTTCTTAGCATAAACATAAGACATAAACAAAAATGAATTTGCAGTTACATGGTGCGTTGCCCGCTTCCTCCTGGAAGGCGGGTGGGTGAGAATAGTCCTTCGGTCAGGACCTTGCAGCCTGATTTTCTTGGTGCACCGGTAGTTCCACCGGCAAGCGTGGCGATCGTAGATCAGAGACATTTGCATAGTCAGGAATCGAGGCTGCTGGTCGTCGATGGTCGTACAGGTGCGGCCAGGAGTGGTGATCCATCGGAGATCTGGCGTCGTTCCATATCGTGAGGTCTCTTCTCGGCACAGAGGTAGACGTCGGCCCCCAGGTAGATATCTCCCCCCTCTGGATGCAGTGAAGGAGAGTAGCGTGGCGAGTATTGTGGCGACGAGGAGGAACTTCATCCTGGTGTCCGTGTCCCTAAGACTTAAAGGAAAAGTTTAAAACATCATGGATACTTAATTAACTTACAATGGTGCATATGTACCCATGCGTTTCGCCCCTCCACTTTTACTGCAGTGGGGGTAGTGAGTAGAACCTGTAGGGGACCATCCCATCGAGGTTCCAAACCTTTACGTGTCCAATTTCGGATTAGGATATAATCCCCAGGGTTGATAGAGATGTCATGGGTAATGGACGGGATCTCTTCCTAGGTGGCACGGACCCGGGAATGTAATCCTTTCAAAATTCTAATTAGTGCTAATATATAATTAGCCATCTCGGTAGTCACGTAATGAAATTGAACATTCCGTGGAACACTGCTGTCCCAGGGCGTTCGAAAGGGTCTTCCATATAGTATTTCCGCTGGGCTTAGGCGAGTTTTTCCTGCGGGAGTGGCACGTAGTTGGAAGAGTGCTAAAGGCAGGAGTTTGAGCCAAGTGGCCCCAGTGTCTGCTTGTAGTTTAGCAAGTTTAGTCTTTAGAGTCTGATTAGCCCTTTCCACCACTCCAGCGGCTTGTGGTCTGTAGGCACAATGAAACTGTTGCTTTATTCCTAGCAGAGCACAGAATTCCTTATTGATTTGACCTATGAAGTGGGGACCATTGTCAGAGCTCAGCCGGGCTGGGATTCCAAATCGCGGAACAATTTCTCGCATCAACACCTTAACTACTGTCGAGGCCTTGTTATCCGTAGTCGGGTAGGCCTCGATCTATTTGCTAAAAGTATCCACAATGACTAACACATATTTATAGCATTGACATCTTTCCAACTCAATGTAATCCATTTGTAGGGTCTCAAATGGACCCTCAGGTAAGGGGGTTGTGCCAGGATCACAGGGGACGGCCTTACCGGGGTTGTGCTGTTGATAGATTAGGCACCGACTGCTAATTTGTTGGGCCATCTCTTGCAGTCGTGGGTGCCACCAGCTTTTTAACAATATGTCCCCTGTGGCACGAGCGCCACAGTGAGTTGCAAAGTGTACACATTCGGTCACCCAGGCTGCCAATGCATCGGGCATACATGTTTGTCCTACCGGGGTGACCCACAGCTTATTTTCGTTATCATATATACATCCTAAGTTCTTCCACATATTTACAGCAGTTGCAGGAGCGTCCTCCTGCATTTGGATTATGTCAGCAATGGTTGGCATTGGTTTTTCAGAGGGGGACTTTCCCGAGGGGGTTTTAGTCTGCCTCATCATTCTAGGCACCATTATTTTGCCAGATTTAGAAATTTCTTTTGCCTTCTCGTCCGCTTGCCTGTTGCCCGTTTCCACCAGTCCCGTGCCTTTTGTGTGGGCTGCGCATTTTATCACCGCTATCTTGTCTGGGAGCATAAGGGCCTGCAATAACTGGGTTACTAACTGCTGGTGTGAGATGGGTGTACCAGCAGAGGTTAGAAAGCCTCTGTTTTTCCATAATTGCCCGAAATCATGTACTACCCCGAAGGCGTATCGGGAATCTGTATAAATATTAACCTTCCTTCCCTTCGCCAATATGCACGCTCGTATTAATGCAAACAATTCTGCTTGTTGGGCAGAAAAGGGAACTTCAAATGCTGCTGCTTCCACTACGTCACCGTCTTGATCGATGATTGCACAGCCAGATTGTCTATCCCCCCTTTCGCCGATGGAAGAACTACCATCGGTGAAAAAGGAACAATCTGAACCCGGGATGGGTATGTCGGAGAGGTCGTCTCGGACCGAGGAGACCTCTCGCAACAGTTGTAGGCAGTCATGAGTTGGGTCAAGCATGTCCGCGGGAGGATACGTCAAAAAGTTAGCAGGGTTGATAGTGGTGCAGTGGGCAAACTGGACTTTCGGGTTATTAAGGAGAGCAATCTCATATTTATTCTGACGAGCCATCGTGAGATGTTGGGTTTGTAGCTGTCCCAAAAGAGCTGTAACAGAATGGGAACTATAGACAGTGATATCTTGTTGGAGGGTAATATTAGCAGCTGATTGCAGGCTGTTGTAGATAGCTGCAAGATTTGGGTACAGATAGGATAGCCAAGGGCTACCGGATCGAGTTTAGAGGAGTAGTATGCGACCGGGCGACAGAGGTCGCCGTGGCGTTGGGTCAGGACAGCGGTGGCGCAGTCGGCAAGGACTGTGCAATAGAGCTGAAAAGGGCGATCGTATAAGGGTCGACCAAGGGCAGGGGCCTGGAGGAGGGCCGTCTTGAGACGGTTAAAGGCCAGTGCGGCTTCCGGGGAAAGGGAAAAAGTATCGGGTTCATTGGTGTAAGGGGTAAGGAGGCGGGAATCCAAAGTAATATTTGGGATCCACTGACGGCAATAATTGACCATGCCCAGCCACTGACGGAGCTGCTTGGCAGTCGTTGGGGGTGGGAAATCGCAGATAGGGCGGATCCGGTCTGGATCTAAGGAACGAGAGGTGGCAGATATCCTAACACCTAGGAACTTAACAGTAGGTTGAGCAATCATAACTTTCGAGGGAGAGACAATGTAACCAAGGGAGGCCAGAAAATTGAGTAAAAGTTGAGTATCGGCCCGACATCCCTCCTCAGTAGGGTTAGCGATCAAGAGATCGTCGACGTACTGAACAAGAGTGGAGCCTTGGGAGAAGGAGAGGGATTGTAGTTGGAGACAGCGGGAGAAAAGAGTGGGAGAGTGAATAAAACCTTGAGGCAAACGTGTCCAAGTATACTGTTGGCCATTATAAGTGAATGCAAAAAGATATTGGCATGATTGATCGAGTGGTAGAGCGAAAAAGGCATGTTGGAGGTCTACAAGGGAGAAGAATAACCTTCCTTATCTCCTTCCCTCTCATGCTCCTGAGTCAGCTCTTTCACATTCCAATGTCCCTTGTCTCAGTCGACAAGGTTTTACACACTCATCTTTGCTGTCTCTGCACTAACAGATACAGAGTTCTGCTCTCATTTCATTCCCTCAACCCTTTAACATATTTTTACTTGAGGATCACAGATATATTTCAGACCCTTAATATTACATACAGACAGCAAGGTTATAACAAGACGATAAATGAAATCCACTTCCACAACTCCACTTTCACTGCCAGGCCCAAAAGCTCATCCTCATTCTCCGAAGCCTTGTGCCGCTGCTCCCGAATCTCCACGGCCTGAGCCGTCTGAGTCGCCACCAGCTTGTCCAGCGAAGCCTTAAACAGCTCCAAAATCTCGGCTTTGAGCTCCTTGAAGGAGCGCTGAAGCAGCTCCTGCTGCTCCCACGGCCACTGCTACCACGCTGCTGCTGCTTCCCCACCTGCCGCCATCTTGCTTTTTCTGCCTCTTGCCTTTCTCTGTGGTAATGCCGACTTCTGGACCACTCCACTGCGAGTCCAGTCCATCCACTGGCTGCTGGGCACTCTGGCTGTGTTTCCCCCCCGGGGGAAAGTCGAAACAGCGCCGTTGCGGGCTCTTAAAAGAGCCCAAAATTCCCAAAAAAGCGGAAGCTGCCGAATGTGCAGCTTAGCTCCGCATTGCCGCCACCGGAAGTCCAGGGAAAGAGAAGTTAAAAGTAGAGCAAGAGATATTGGAGGTAGAGCAAAAGAGATATTAGAAACAATGGTCACTAAAGCGATGGATCTTAATGAATCCACAGGAACTCGAGATCGCAGCGACCAACAGTGCAGAGCAATGCCCCATGTGGGAGGAAGAGTTGAAGAAGCATTTAAAGGGGAAAGGATGGCACCTTTGGTCCAATTTTTGTGCAAACGATGAGTCAGGTCCAGGAAGCATAGGACAAACTTGGTGGGACAACCTAACTGAGGTCCATTAGAAAAATGTAGCAAAGGTCCAAAAGTTGATGGCAATAGTGTTCTGTTTGGCACAGTTTCGAGGCACAGAGGAGGTCCTAAGACGCTCCCTAGGCAGTTAATTGAGAAGGAAGAAAAGAAGGAGGGAAACAGTAGCGAAAGCAAAAATAGAATCGAGTAACTCTGGGAACAGTTAACAGCTAAGGATAAGGAGATGGCTGATGTGAAACGTGCACACCAATCTTGTTTAGTTCACCTTAGCAGCTTTCAGACCAACTACAATAAAGCCTACCAAGATACACAGGGCGCAGTCTGGTACGTGAAGAGACAGAACAGCAGGTAGCACAGTTAACGAGTCAATGCGTGGCTTTAAAAGCAGCTTTGCGAGCACTCCACGAAAGAACAGACAGAGTACAGTAGACCACGCAAAATGCCAACAACAGATAGAGAAGTTAGTCACTGCTCTCAGTGCAGAATGGATTTAGGTATACTTTTGGCCAGAATTTAGATGAGGAAGATGCTCCCGATTGGCAAGAATTAAACGAAAGCGCCCAGAGATATGTTGAGGATACAGGAAATCAGAATCGAACCCCCCACACCCCGAAAAGGAAAGCACCCGCAGCACCGACTGCACAGGCAGCACCCACCCCCCTCATAATTCAAGCCCCATGAATTTGGTTACCACGCAGCGCAACTCATCGGATCAGGATGAGCCTTATATCGTTTACACCACCCCACGATCCATAACCCAGTTGAGAGAGGGTTGCATGAAAATTATTCCATTCCAGCCCACCGCAGACCCGCACAGCTTCTTTGAGGAGGTGCTCCAAAAAAAAGTTATGTACGGCCTAGACGAGAGAGAGGAAGTCAAACTCATAGTTATGAGCCTCAGCCAGTCTGTCAGATCAGCTTTGCCTGAACCCCAAAATGTAGCAGGAGGAACCCTACAGGAAATGAAAACACCAATATTGGATGCCATCGGGTATAACAAAGGAGATCCAGCCGAGGGTTTAAATCACTGGAGGCAAAAGAAGGGAGAACATCCGACCGTATTTGCAAGTCGCCTTTGGATTCATCTCACGGCAGTCTATGGACAATTGAACCGTGCACACCGAAATAAGGAGGACACCACTAAATGGTCCCGCACTTTAGTCTCGCACGCTACAGAAGCATGTCAAAAGGCTTGTGTGAATTACGACCCCGCAGACCACACACACAATGAAGTGTGGATATTAGAACAACTTTCCAGAGCATGGGAACAATCCCTACACTGACAGGCAGATCAGGAAGAGATAGAAGCAAATATGGACCCAGTTAGAACTAGCCTGGACCCAGCATGGATAAACGAGGGTGGACATGGGGGATAGCAGCCCAGAGCACAGGCACCACGAAGTTGTTACAATTGTGGACACATGGGAAATTACGCCCGCAAATGCCGACAGAAGCCCCCAAACCAGCACCGACACCAACAACCAAACCCCCAGCCTAGGAACAATGTTAGGCCCATGCATACTGTTAGCGCCCGTTCAGGCGATTTAGCGGTCAATTCCACAGATTGACAGTGTTCGGACTCCCCAACTTGGGTCTGCGACACAGTGTGGGACAAATCAGGCAGACCAGTAGTCACAGGCATAGTCCCGGAGACAACCAGTCGAATTTCTTTTGGACCCCGTACCACTTTAAACTCCTCCAACATGTTTCAACGTGACAAATGGCCCGCCACAGACGCCATCACCCTTCGTGGATTTACCGGCAACGTACAACAAGGATACATCACAGCTCCCGTACCCATCCAGACAGGGAACATTAGCACCAGGCACCCCGTCGTTTTAGTCAACTTGCCCCAAACAGCCAAGCACATTCTAGGCATCGATTGTGTGAGCTCCTATAAGCTTTCGTTTTACCCAGTCAACAAATGTGTATGGAGAATGGCCAAAACAGCGAGGGCCCCCGCCACACTCACAGTAGCGGATTATGAACATAGGATTTGCTCAGTAAGAGACTATTGGTTTAATCCGCAAACAATTAGTGCAGACCAGACGATTAGAGAAGTCCTCATAAAACACAAAGCTTCGTTTGCACAACACAAACACATTTGTGGGAAGATCCCAGGTATGGTCACAATTTCAGATCCTGATCCAAAACCGCAGAAGCAATACGGTTTCCCACAGAAAGCGGAGGATGAGATATCAAAGGTTATTCATAGTTATTTGGCCCGTAGCGTCCACAAATAATGCCCCAATTTGGCCCGTAAAAAAGCCCAATGGTTCAATGCGATTAATGATCGACTACCGAGAACTTTACAAGGTAACCCCTTTCCCCTTTAGCAGCCCCCGCCGTTGCCACGAGACCCGAGATCATGCTCAAGCAGGGAGTACAGGCAAAGTACTTCATAGTGCTGGACATCGGCATTGGCTTTTGGTCCATTCCGTTAGACAAGGCCTGTCAATATAAGTTCGCGTTTACATTTCAAGGGCAGCAGTACACGTGGACATGCTTCCCACAAGGATTCCAGAACTCCCCCTCCATTCTCCACCGACAATTGGCCAACGGACTTTCCAAATTTTCCCGACCCGAAAGCCTAATACAATATGTGGATGATTTGCTCCTGCAAACAGACACAAAAGAGGAGCATGTACAGCTCCTATCGGAATTACTTGGCCTCCTGCAATCCATCGGATACAAGGCAACTCCAAAAAGGCCCAGATTTTAAAAGGAAAGGTTCTTTATTTGTGCCTTTATTTATCTTTATTTATCATCAACCCTGGGAAGAGAGAAATTGAATAGAAATGAATCAAATCGATAGTTAAATTGCCCCTGCCCCAAAACGTCACTGCACTCCAGTCATTCCAAGGTTTAGTAGGATATTGTAGGAATCATATAGATAGTTTTGCCACAAAAGCAGCCCCACTCTCAGAACTCCTTAAAAAGAACATCCCATGGGAATGGCTTCCGTAGCACACAGACACCATTGAAGATTTAAAATGCACCCTAGGCACAGCCTCCGCTTTACAAGTTCCAGACCCAGACTCGCCCTATGCCATCGAAGTGGCAACCACCGACCGAACCCTATCAGCAGTATTCCTGCAAGAACGACATGATCGCTTAGGACCCATAGCCTATGCCTCAAGAGTTTTAGACCTCGTCGGGCAAGGATTCTCAGCCTGCGACCAGCACTTGCTTGCAGTCTTTTGAGCAGTACACTATTTCGCCTACATCATAGGCCTTAACCCAGTAACGATATTGACCGAGCACACCCCCGCACAACTATTACTAGATGGTAGAGGAAAGGACAGTTCAGTCAGCCAAATCAGAGCAGCTCGCTGGACACTACTGTTACAAGACAGGGGCATTACCATGAAACGAACCAAGACCCACATATTTCTGGCCGATAATCTCCAATATGCAGGGACCCCACATGAATGCCAGTTCATATCAGTCCAACACCACACTGGACCCTTTATCCCAAAGTCACTACACCCATGAGCAGGCAGTAAAGCACGGAATTCCAAGGCCATAGGGAATGCTTTAAAAATTTATGTAGATGGTTCCTCCATGATCGACAATGGAAAGAGAATAACTGGTTGTGGAATTTATGTAGAAGACGCGCAGGGATGTCCACTGTCTCTACTGGCCTTATCCAGTGGATTTAAAATTGCCCGGCCACCGAGGTTCACAAGCAGCAGAACTCGCAGCCATAGCATATGTAGTTCAGCACCCCGACTGTTTTCCAACCCCCGCAGACATACATTCGGACAGTCTGTATGTGTGCAATAGCTTAACAGAATTTCTGCATCTGTGGGAATTGTAAGGTTTCATATCAGCCGATGGTAAACCCCAACCCTCTGCTCCATTGTTAAAGCCCATTCTCAAGACAGCCTCAGACCGCACATACGGTATCATTGTTGCTCGTTCTGGGTGAGTGTGCTTAACACTCAATTTGGCTCTGTTTCGTTACTTAGCTCTGGAATCGCCAGGTATCGTTAAGATACCGCCACAAGTTTCAAGGTTAAATTCAAAGCAATAAAACCATACACCAATTAGTAAGTTCAAACAACTGAGTTTATTATAATACAATTATAATCCTACCCATGCACACGCTAAGAGGATTAAACTATTCCTACCGCTAAATAAACAAATACTTATCTCGAAGGAACTGCCGGATCAGGGGACAAGGCCTCTTGCTCTGCTCTGGTCTGCAGACTTCAGGTTGGTACAGGTTAAAAAGGGGTGAGGAGTGTCTATCTCTGGTAGCGATCGTTGTGAGACTTACTTACTGGCGGCTGCTGTCCCCAAACCTCTCCTCTCTCTCGTTCAAGGTCTTCTTGGCAAAGCTGGTCGAAATGCTGGTCCAGAGAGGAGGGCTGGTTCAGAAGGAGAGGAGAGCTGGACAAGAAGAACGAACTAAGTGTGGGACCTGTCTTTTATAGGTCCCAGGGATCCGCGCCCCTTTGGGCGGACCCCTTTACCTGCTCGGATTCGATTGGGTCCCTTCCCAATCGATATGTTTGAATCCCCCCAATACTGAGGCTGTTCCTTGGCTACTGGGCGGGCTTTCAAGTGCTTTGTTTTCGGACCCCGTTGGTGCCGGGGTGTATGGTATCCTATACAATGTTGCAGTTACTTCCCCATTTGTGTCCATTGTCTCTGGGATCGTTCCATTACTATGCTAACTATCCCGGAGATTGCCTCATTAGTATGCGGAATGTTCGTTTCGGTGCTGTCTGCTCTCTTAGCAGACAGAATCCACATTTGCTTGGTGCAGCCTGCAAACATTGTCCATTTTAACCTGCAAGCTTTGCGTTCCTCCATTTTGTATTTAGGGAATGGCCAACTTCGGTAGCTACATCATTAAATTGAGAAGCCACCATCGTTCGTCCCCACCCTGTAATGTAAAGGCAGACGCCTTAGCCAAGGCAGGATCATGCCATGGTCACTTTTGGCAGCCCCCCCGAAAGCGAACCGATACACTCAGTCCAGGTTTCTCAGACCAACATTGAGGATCTATCTCAGGCCCAAAAAGCAGACAACACCGTCAAACAGGTTTTTAGACGGCACCTTCCCAGCCATCTATGATAAATGGAAGGCCGCACTGATGGTATAGAATGGCATAGTTTTAAAAGACGGAAGTTATGTGGTCCCCGCCCAGGACAGAAATCAGCTCATTTCGCAGTTTCATGACAGACACGGACATCAGGGGATAGACAATACCATTGCCCATTTAGGACCTTTGTGTTGGTGGCCTGATTTAAAAACCGATGTAACACATTATATAGAGAATTGCCTTATCTGTGCACAAAACAATCCCGAATGGTACTCAAAGAAAGGACAATTACGTCACACCCGACCTGTTAATGGCCCTTGGACAAACTTGCAACTCGACTACATTGGCCCCCTCCCCCCTTGCAGAAATATTTTCAAGTACGTACTGATTGTAATCGACACATTTACTAAATGGGTACAAGCATTTCCCTCACGGACAAACACAGCAAAGGCCACTGCTAAGATTTTGACCCAACAGATATTTACACGCTGGGGTCTCCCCCGCAGCATTGAGTCAGACCAAGTTTCCTACTTCACTGGCAGAGTCATGCAAAATGTTTGAACGATTTTTGGAATCAGGCAAAAATTCCACATAGCATATCACCCCCAATCCAGTGGCATAGTTGAGAGAATGAATCGCACTATAAAAGCGCCCATTAGGAAGATGGTGCAACAGAATACCACATGGGACACAGTTCTCCCATTTGCCCTTAAGTTCATTCGGAACACCGTTTCCAGTTCCACAGGTTTCACCCCACACACTCTCATGACCAGACGACCCATGATGGGAATTGAATATTTAATCGGTCTCGATTTGGCAAGCCCCACAGTAACCGCCCTCACCCATGAAAAGGCAGTCCAACAAGTCACGGAAAATATTAAAGCAGCACAGCTCGCTGCAGCTGTCCGACTAGGCGCGAGAAGGAAGCAGAATAAAGCCTGCTTTGACAACATCGTCCACCCGGTAGAGTACACAGTCTGTCAGCAAGTAATGGTTTCCCTTTACAACTCCAGTTCTTTCCTCTCCCCCAAATTTGCAGGACCCTACTCCATTTCGGACAAAGTGAGCCCCTCCATGTACAAGATAACATACCCCAATGGCAAAACTGGTTCCACATCAACCAACTCAAAGTCTACAGATCCCAATGTAGCCACTCCCACCACATCTCTCTGGCAATAGGAGACGATTCGGCCCCGCCCATCGACAACCTAGTCCGACCCCTATGCCGACCCTTCCCCAGCCATGCCAGCATGTCCACGCCCACAGATCCGAACTTGTCTCCTCCCACAGGTACAGACTTTCACCTTGAACTTGATTCCAGCGACAGCCTCCCCGAATTGATTACTATCCCTGACCACTGGTGCAATCTCTCTGCCCCCAGTCACCCCAGCCCCCTGAACAACAACTCAGATATCTTTGGCCCCCTATTTGCCCTTCCGCAGCCACCGCCACAGCCACCACCCGATGACAGTAACTTGCCCTCCACTTCCACCGCCCCTACGCCTCACACCAAACAAGACCCTCTTTGGCGCCACGACAACTCTTGTAGACTGGTAAGACACGATGATTCAGATTATTCGACGGCCCACGCGGCTATGGCACAGAAACAACAGACATGAGTCTGGCAACCGGAAGATGGTGATGATTCAAATACTGACTCTCGTTTCGGTTATGTTTTTACAATGCTGTTTGGTACAGAACCCTGAGGTGACCAGATGATGAGAAAGAGACACCACCTAAGTATTAAGGTGTCCTAATTTCTGATGGAGCCTGCCCGCCTTTTCCCTTCTTCTTTTCTTCCCAATACATGGTTTTAATTGATGTCGGCCTGACACCCAATTTCTTGATACAGTCATAGTTACTCTTCTCACAGAGACACAGACGCGGTCTACTGACCAATGGCCGTTAAAGGCACACTTGTTGGATCTCACATGACTACTAATTCTTTCCGCTCGTTTCAGTCACCCGAAGTAGTGGAGTAACGGTACTAATCCTCGCCCTACTTGAGGACCCCAATTGCATCCGGTCAGTTAAGCTCGGGTAGTGGAGCAACGGCACTGATCACCACCCTACCCGGGGATTCCACCCATTCTTGCCCTGCTGCTGCCCATTTCATGTTCCCATCACTTTGAGTACTCTGAAATGGTTCCCTACACTCTACGCTGTTCTTGGCAGGTCTTAGTTTCCCCTTCTCTTCTCTTTTATTGTGGTTTAAAGAATGTCCTTTGCCACGCTCTGTACACTCACCCCCTCTTTCCTTTACCTTCCGCGACCCTTAGGTCACTCCCCACCTGCTGTTTACACACATGACACACTTGATTGCCACATATGCTGCGACATGCGAACTACCTCTGGACCCTGGGATGAAGAAACTTTATAAAACTGGCCACCCTAAAATTTGGCTGGTTAAGAAGAGCCTCAACCACCACTGGTCGCAATAAAGAAAAGACTGGTCGGAGAAATTGTCCACCCACTCCCCACATCGACCACAAGCTGCGAGAATCTCTGCACTTAAAAATTGGTATTTCTTGTGTCTCAAAATGTTATTTCAAAAAAAAATGAGGGAGTCACACATGGTGACGATCATAATGGGTAATTGGAGTAAGGAGAGAAAGACATATAAAACGAGATATTAACCGAAGATAATAACAGAGCTTGCACCCCCAGGAATACACGGAAGACGGAAGACAGAAGGCAGGATGAAGCAAGGACTGCTGACATGTGTTTTGATCATCGCTGGACTTCTGCAACTGCGCATGCAACGGACTATTTTAATGTACACCACACCAGGCCCGAACACTACCACACAATATGACAACCCTAGTCCAGACACCACACCACACACAAAGACAGACACCGAAACCCCCACTTGGTGCGAAAACATTACCAAATGGAACTCCCTTTCATACACAGTAGAGACCCTTCTAGTAATTGCAATAATCTACAGTGTCATTCAGACACTTCGTCTCCATAAATAGTGAGCAAAAGCCCCCCGGTCCCCGATATATACAGTCCGAGCCCCCTCCTTTGGAATTCAACAAAACTGAACAAATGTATTAACTGCTGCTAAGAATTAAAACCATGTACTCTGTAAACATTACCAAATTAAGTAGAAATGTAATGCTGCAGTTTTAAAATTTCTGCACTGTACATAAGTTCTTTTTGATATTCGCCAGCAGCATGAGAGTAGCTTAGATAATATTAGTTGGTAATCAACTGTACTATTATGGGCCAGGGTTTAGGGAACCCCAAAGTGTATCATGAAGGTTACCTGACCCACAACTTTTAATAGATTGTGGTATGGGGAGCACACAGCCCACTCTACTGGTATGGTACAGCAGAATTGGAAAAGTATTTTTTAAAGCAAAACAATGCTTATTCTATGAACTAAAGTTAACCTTTTAAAACATACAGTGAACATCTGAGCAAACATTAATTCAAATACAACCCCCAAAGAATACAACACTAAGTAATCCTTTAAGCTTTCCTTTTAACATCCATAAGACTTAAAATACCTTTTACCAGAAGCACATCAGATTAAGTCACTACTGTTATTAGTTTTAAATCACCAGGATCTATTTACAGTCTTTAGGTTACAGAGAGAGACTTGAATAGACCTTCTGGCTGTGACTGCAGCTATCCTGCTCTGAAAAAGAAACAAAAACACACCCTGCAGCAAACAGCCTAAAATGAAAGTAAAAAGCGGTCAGACAGCCCAGCTCCATCCACTCTCTGACATCACTGCAGTAATAAACACCCATTTCATAAAGGTACCCTCACTGCAGATACTTATATACATACCCATTTATAAACACCCATTTCTTAAAGGTACTCTCATCTGACACCTCACCCCAAGAAAAAAAAAACCATCAACTTCAAGATAGTTTCATTTTTCATCTTTTCACTATCCTTTAAGAAATGTACACAGTGTATATACTTTTTTGTTTAAAAAAAATACACGTAAACAGGTACAATAATATAGTCCATTTTTGTTCTTCTCCCTCCAACTGAAATCCGTCTTGATTGACAGTCTCTTTGAACAAGAAGGTCTCTGCACAATCCGTCCATTTCTCTATGCCTCAGCATTTCTCTTTAAAGTTAGATACTTCAGTTCAATCTGATCACAGAGTCCCTTGTAATTCTCCAACACAGGAGCATTCGTTATCACAGCTTTCAGGCTGTCAAATGCCTGTTGAAAGTCTGCTGTCCACTGAAATTTTTGACGTTTCTTCAGCAAGTCCATCAGTGGAGCAATCACGCTATGAAAAATTTTCACAAATGTTCGATCAAATCCACTCATGCCAAGAAATCACATTATTTCCTGTCACTTTGAAGGTGTCTGAAACTCCTCAATAACTGTTGTCTTCTAAGTACTCCACGAGTCCGGTGGTGGTTGCGTCCCTCAAAATCTGGGGACAGTGGAGGCGGCATAGGGGGGAAGAGAACGCCTCAGTTTGGGCCCCAATACAGGGCAATCACCTTTTTGCGCCAGGGAGAACGGGTGGGGGATTTGGGAGCTGGCACAGGGCAGGCATCAGACAGTTTGGGGACCTTATCAGATTGAATGTTACTTAAGTGAGGTGAATTATGTGGTAAAAATGCCAGATAGAAGGAAAACTTACATGCTGGAATGGCCTCTGGAAAACTAGTAGACACATCCATTATAGTCAAAAGATATTGATTCCCACTTTTTGTTTTAGGAAGCGGTCCGACACAATCAATTGGGGCCCTTGTAAAAGGTTCCTCAAATGCTGGAATGGGTTTTAAGGGTGCTGGTTTTTATCACTGCTTGAGGTTTCCCTATCACTTGACATGTGTGATATGATTCACACAATTTAATTACATCTTTATATAGTCCAGGCCAATAAAAATGTTTCTGGAAAAGCTTGAGTTTTCCTTATTCCCAAATGACCTCCCACTGGTACCTCATGTGCAACTCGAAACTCCTCCTTTCTATACCCTACTGGCAATACTTCTTGATGAACTTCTGCCCACTTTTCAGCTGGCCTGCATATGTAAAGGTCTCCATTTTCTCATCAAGACATCACTTTTACGGTTATAACACTCTGGTATACACGTAGATTCCTCTTCTGTGTATTGCCGTGTGGGAGTACCTTTAAGAAATGGGTGTTTATAAATGGGTATGTATATAAATATCTGTAGTGAGAGTACCTTTAAGAAATGGTGTTTACTACTGCAGTGATGTCAGAGAGTGGGTGGAGCTAGGCTGTCTGTCAGCTTTTTACTTTTGTTTGAGGCTGTTTGTTGCAGGGTGTCTTATAGTTTCATTTTCAGTGTGGGAACTGAAGTCAGACAGAGCAGCTGTACTGTTGATCTCTTGGATATGAAAAGACTGTCTCTTGATCATTTGGTGAATTCAGAATTATAAATGTATTCAGTGGTGACTTTAACCTGATGTGCTTCTGTTAAAGGTTTTGTTTTTAAGTCGTATGGATGTTAAAAGGAAAGCTTAAAGGATTACTTAGTGTTGTAGTCTTTGGGGGTTGTATTTGACTTAATGGTTGCTAAGATGTTCACTGTATGTTTTAAAAAGGCTAACTTGAGTTCATAGAATAAACATTGTTTTGCTTTTTAAAAATACTTTTCCATTTCTGCTGTACCACACCTGTAGAGTGGGCTGTTTGCTCCCCATACCACAATCTATTAAAAGTTGTGGGTCAGGTGAACTCCATGATACACTTTGGGGTTCTCTAAACCCTGGCCCATAATAAATTGGGGGCGCGAGGGGGATAAAAGTCTATCTATTGGGTTGGCTTAGTGAACTTAAAGACAGTGAGGGGTGAGCATATTGTGGTTGCTTATCAGGTGTGGTATTCTAGTTTAAGTGGGGAGTGTGTTGTGGACAATGGCTCTTTCAGAGGCTCAGACGTTTTGGGGGGTGGAGACGGTCACATGCATACCTTACGGACAGAGACTAAAAGCAGACTGTTAGATTTGGCAAAAACATTGCAGTTAACATCACCTGACAAAATGCAAAAGATGAGGTAATCAAGCATTTAAAGTTGCCTCTCCCTTTACTCAGAGAGCCCAACTGCCAAGGTCATTGACCGCTAAGGACCCGCCCAGCCACCAAGGCATCCACCCCTTTATTGCCCAAAATCGAAGGTAGTGATCAGAGCCCTGTCGAACTACTGGGTCCAAGATCAAGGACCGCCCCAAAGTGAACGAAATCCCAGAGGGATAAAAGGGGACACAGCCATGTGTTCTGTCTCGTTTGGATCTGGCCTGTGCCAGCCCAATTGCAGCAGGAACAGCCAGCCAAGTTCAAGACCAATGATCGCTACCTGATGGATGAGCCCAGCAGAGACAGAGCCACTTTCTTCAAACCAGCCAAGTGAAATCCAGGTAAAGGCCTTTATCCATTTGCACAGCGCCGGTCACCCTGAAGTTAAGTATAGATTACTGTAATTGATAGATGTAGTTTAACTAGTAGTAGATATTATGTTTGCATGTTGAAGTGATCCTTGTGTAAATAAACCATCTTTTAAACTGACTAACTGTTTGTGTGGTCATTTGATCGATATAAGGGAAGGCTTGCGGTTCACTACGACAAATAGGAATACCCACGGTATTGGCGACGCTGTTGTGACATAATATCATATCATAAAAAGAGCAACACTGGAAAGGGGTAAAGATAATAGGAATTCAGGTCAAAACAGAAGAGTCCTTGCTTCAGATGATTCTTTAGTACACTTTCTCCACAGCATGAAAGTGGATTAAAGTCCCTGCTTTACACCCTGTAATGATCTTCCTTGTAGTTAGTAATATCTTACTCACAGATTTTCCAGGAAAGGCCCTTGGTTTCACATCAGCCTTTTCTACAGAAAGAGTTATCAGATTCTGTATTTTGCTTGCATCAGCCTTTTCCGCAGAAAGAATTGGTTTCCTTTTGGTGAGAATTAGCTGGTTATTTTTGGAGAAAACAGAGTCAGAAGAAGAAAGGGGTTCTCCCTTCACCCAAAGCAAAATGGAAAGCTCTTTAGGTCTCTGAAACATTTAATTGGGAACAGGTCCAATTGCCACCTGTTATCGGGCAGAGAACTGCCTTTTAGGCCAATTCATTGGCCACCAGCTAAATCAATCAAACTAAGTCATCACTAATCTCTCCTGCTACTGAAATCCTCTGCTTGATTAAAGGTTTCCTTTTGCTTGAATTCAAATTAAAGACACATGTCCATAGATCGTTCATGGATCAAAAATGTAACAGCAAAAATAAAAGATTGGGGAAATAAGGGAATACATAGGGAATAAACAAGAAGGAACAGGAAGGACGCTTACAACAGGAATGTGTGTGGATGGAGTCAGGGTGTGGATGGAGTGAGTGTGAGAGGGATGACTGCGGGGATGGATGAGATTAGTGTGTGAGGGATGAGTGCAGGAATCGCATGAGCATTAGAGGGCTGAGTGCAGGGATGGATGGAGTGAGTGTGGGAGCAACAAGTGCAGGAATGGAGAGAGTGAGAGGGCTGAGTGCGGGTATGGATGGAGTGTGTGTGGGAGGGATGAGTTTGTTGATGGGGTGCATGTGGGGATGGGATAATTGTGAGGGTAGTGTGACCGTCCGAGGAATGAGTGTGGGGATGGAGTGAATGTGGGGGGGGGGGGGGGGGGGGGGGGGGGGATGGGTGCCGGGATGGGGTGAATGTGGGAGGGATGGGTACATGGATGGGGTGAGAGTGTGAGGGATGAGTGCAGGGATAGGGTGACTGTAGGAGGGATGAGTGGAGATGGGGTGAAAGTGGGGATGGGGTGAGTAGGGGATGGGTTGAGTGTGGGAGGGATGAGAGTGGGGATGGGGTGAGAGTGGGAGGGATGAGAATGGGGATGGGATGCGTGTGGGAGGGATGAGTGTGGGGATAGGGTGAGCGTGCGAGGAGTGAGAGTGGGGATGGGTGAGTCTGGGAGGGATTAGACTGTGGAAGAGGTGATTGCTGGAGGGTGAGAGTGGGGATGGGGTGAGAGTGGGAGGGATGAGTGCGGGGATGGGGTGAGTGTGGGGGTGTGACAGTGGGGATGGGGTGAGAGTGGGAGGGATGAGTGGGGATGGGGTGAGTGTGGGAGGGATGAGAGTGAGGATGGTTGAGTGTGGGGGGGATGAGGTGAGTGTGAGAGGGATGGGAGTGGGGATGGGTTGAGTGTGGGTATGGGGTGAGTGTGAGGGATGGGAGTGCAGATGGGGTGAGTGTGGGTATGGGGTGAGTGTGGGAGGGATGAGAGTGTGGATGGGATGAGTGTGAAAGGGATGGGAGTGGGGATGGGGTGAGTGTGGGTATGGGGTGAGTGTGGGTATGGGGTGAGTGTGGGAGGGATGAGAGTGTGGATGGGATGAGTGTGAAAGGGATGGGAGTGGGGATGGGGTGAGTGTGGGAGGGATGGGAGTGGGGATGGGGTGAGTGTGGGAGGGATGAGAGTGGGGATGGGGTGAGTGTGGGTATGGGGTGAGTGTGGGAGGGACGAGAGTGTGGATGGGATGAGTGTGAAAGGGATGGGAGTGGGGATGGGGTGAGTGTGGGAGGGATGGGAGTGGGGATGGGGTGAGTGTGGGAGGGATGGGAGTGGGGATGGGGTGAGTGTGGGTATGGAGTGAGTGTGGGAGGGATGAGAGTGTGGATGGGGTGAGTGGGGTTGGGGTGAGTGTGGGAGGGGAGAGAGTGGGGATGGAGTGAGTGTGGGATGGATGGGATGTGTGCGGGAAGGATGAGAGTGGGGATGGGGTGAGTGTGGGAGGGATGGGAGTGGGGATGGGGTGAGTGTGGGAGGGGTGAGAGTGGGGATGGGGTGAGTGTGGGTATGGGGTGAATGTGGGAGGGATGGGAGTGAGGATGGGGTGAGTGTGGGAGGGATGGGAGTGGAGATGGGGTGAGTGTGGGTATGGGGTGAGTGTGGGAGGGATGAGAGTGTGGATGGGGTGAGTGGGGTTGGGGTGAGTGTGGGAGGGGAGAGAGTGGGGATGGGGTGAGTGTGGGAGGGATGGAAGTGGGGATGGGGTGAGTGTGGGAGGGGTGAGAGTGGGGATGGGGTGAGTGTGGGAGGGTTGAGTGGGGATGGGGTGAGTGTGGGATGGATGGGATGTGTGTGGGAAGGATGAGAGTGGGGATGGGGTGAGTGTGGGAGGGATGGAAGTGGGGATGGGGTGAGTGTGGGAGGGGTGAGAGTGGGGATGGGGTGAGTGTGGGAGGGTTGAGTGGGGATGGGGTGAGTGTGGGAGGGATGGGAATGGGGATGGGGTGAGTGTGGAAGGGATGGGAGTGGGGATGGGGTGAGTGTGGGAGGGGTGAGAGTGGGGGGGGGGTGAGTGTGGGGATGGGGAGAGTTGGGAGGGATGAGAGTGGGGATGGGGTGAGAATGGGAGGGATTAGTGGGGATGGGGTGAGTGTGGGAGGGAGGAGAGTGGGGATGTGGTGAGTGTGGGAGGGATGGGGTGAGTGTGGGAGGGAGGAGAGTGGGGATGGGGTAAGTGTTGGAGGGATGTGAGTGGGAATGGGGTGAGTGTGGGCGGGATGAGTGGGGATGGGGTGAGTGTGGAAGAGAAGATGATACTGGGGAAGGGATGAGTGTGGGAGGGATGAGAGTGGGGATGGGGTGAGGGATGAGAGTGGGGATGGGGTGAGTGTGGGAGGCATGAGAGTGGGGATGGGATGAGAGTGGGGATGGGATGAGTGTGGGAGGGATGAGGTTAGTGCGGGAGAGAGGATGATCGTGGGGATGGGGTGAGTGTGGGTGGGATGAGTGGGAATGGGGTGAGTGTGGGAGGGAAGGATGATACTGGGGAAGGGGTGAGTGTGGGAGGGATGAGAGTGTGGATGGGGTGAGTGGGGTTGGGGTGAGTGTGGGAGGGGAGAGAGTGGGGATGGAGTGAGTGTGGGATGGATGGGATGTGTGTGGGAAGGATGAGAGTGGGGATGGGGTGAGTGTGGGAGGGATGGGAGTGGGGATGGGGTGAGTGTGGGAGGGGTGAGAGTGGGGATGGGGTGAGTGTGGGAGGGTTGAGTGGGGATGGGGTGAGTGTGGGAGGGATAGGAGTGGGGATGGGGTGAGTGTGGGAGGGATGGGAGTGGGGATGGGGTGAGTGTGGGAGGGGTGAGAGTGGGGGGGTTGAGTGTGGGGATGGGGAGAGTTTGTAGGGATGAGAGTGGGGATGGGGTGAGAATGGGAGGGATGAGTGGGGATGGGGTGAGTGTGGGAGGGATGGGAGTTGGGATGGGGTGAGTGTGGGAGGGAAGATGATACTGGGGAAGGGATGAGTGTGGGAGGGATGAGAGTGGGGATGGGGTGAGTGTGTGAGGGATGAGAGTGGGGATGGGGTGAGTGTGGGAGGCATGAGAGTGGGGATGGGATGAGAGTGGGGATGGGATGAGCGTGGGAGGGATGGGGTTAGCGTGGGAGGGAGGATGATCGTGGGAATGGGGTGAGTGTGGGAGGGAAGATGATACTGGGGAAGGGATGAGTGTGGGAGGGATGAGAGTGGGGATGGGGTGAGTGTGTGAGGGATGAGAGTGGGGATGGGGTGAGTGTGGGAGAGAAGATGATACTGGGGAAGGGATGAGTGTGGGAGGGATGAGAGTGGGGATGGGGTGAGGGATGAGAGTGGGGATGGGGTGAGTGTGGGAGGCATGAGAGTGGGGATGGGATGAGAGTGGGGATGGGATGAGCGTGGGAGGGATGGGGTTAGTGCGGGAGGGAGGATGATCGTGGGGATGGGGTGAGTGTGGGTGGGATGAGTGGGAATGGGGTGAGTGTGGGAGGGAAGATGATACTGGGGAAGGGGTGAGTGTGGGAGGGATGGGAGTGGGGATGGGGTGAGTGTGGGAGGGATGAGAGTGGGGATGGGGTGAGTGTGGGTATGGGGTGAGTGTGGGAGGGATGGGAGTGTGGATGGGGTGAGTGTGGGAGGGATGGGAGTGGAGATGGGGTGAGTGTGGGTATGGGGTGAGTGTGGGAGGGATGAGAGTGTGGATGGGGTGAGTGGGGTTGGGGTGAGTGTGGGAGGGGAGAGAGTGGGGATGGAGTGAGTGTGGGATGGATGGGATGTGTGCGGGAAGGATGAGAGTGGGGATGGGGTGAGTGTGGGAAGGATGGGAGTGGGGATGGGGTGAGTGTGGGAGGGGTGAGAGTGGGGATGGGGTGAGTGTGGGTATGGGGTGAATGTGGGAGGGATGGGATTGGGGATGGGGTGAGTGTGGGAGGGATGGGAGTGGAGATGGGGTGAGTGTGGGTATGGGGTGAGTGTGGGAGGGATGAGAGTGTGGATGGGGTGAGTGGGGTTGGGGTGAGTGTGGGAGGGGAGAGAGTGGGGATGGAGTGAGTGTGGGATGGATGGGATGTGTGTGGGAAGGATGAGAGTGGGGATGGGGTGAGTGTGGGAGGGATGGAAGTGGGGATGGGGTGAGTGTGGGAGGGGTGAGAGTGGGGATGGGGTGAGTGTGGGAGGGTTGAGTGGGGATGGGGTGAGTGTGGGAGGGATGGGAATGGGGATGGGGTGAGTGTGGGAGGGATGGGCGTGGGGATGGGGTGAGTGTGGGAGGGGTGAGAGTGGGGGGGGTGAGTGTGGGGATGGGGAGAGTTGGGAGGGATGAGAGTGGGGATGGGGTGAGAATGGGAGGGATGAGTGGGGATGTGGTGAGTGTGGGAGGGATGGGGTGAGTGTGGGAGGGAGGAGAGTGGGGATGGGGTAAGTATTGGAGGGATGTGAGTGGGAATGGGGTGAGTGTGGGCGGGATGAGTGGGGATGGGGTGAGTGTGGGAGAGAAGATGATACTGGGGAAGGGATGAGTGTGGGAGGGATGAGAGTGGGGATGGGGTGAGGGATGAGAGTGGGGATGGGGTGAGTGTGGGAGGCATGAGAGTGGGGATGGGATGAGAGTGGGGATGGGATGAGCGTGGGAGGGATGGGGTTAGTGCGGGAGGGAGGATGATCGTGGGGATGGGGTGAGTGTGGGTGGGATGAGTGGGAATGGGGTGAGTGTGGGAGGGAAGATGATACTGGGGAAGGGGTGAGTGTGGGAGGGATGAGAGTGTGGATGGGGTGAGTGGGGTTGGGGTGAGTGTGGGAGGGGAGAGAGTGGGGATGGAGTGAGTGTGGGATGGATGGGATGTGTGTGGGAAGGATGAGAGTGGGGATGGGGTGAGTGTGGGAGGGATGGGAGTGGGGATGGGGTGAGTGTGGGAGGGGTGAGAGTGTGGGAGGGGTGAGAGTGGGGATGGGGTGAGTGTGGGACGGTTGAGTGGGGATGGGGTGAGTGTGGGAGGGATGGGAGTGGGGATGGGGTGAGTGTGGGAGGGATGGGAGTGGGGATGGGGTGAGTGTGGGAGGGGTGAGAGTGGGGGGGGTTGAGTGTGGGGATGGGGAGAGTTTGTAGGGATGAGAGTGGGGATGGGGTGAGAATGGGAGGGATGAGTGGGGATGGGGTGAGTGTGGGAGGGATGGGAGTGGGGATGGGGTGAGTGTGGGAGGGAAGATGATTCTGGGGAAGGGATGAGTGTGGGAGGGATGAGAGTGGGGATGGGGTGAGTGTGTGAGGGATGAGAGTGGGGATGGGGTGAGTGTGGGAGGCATGAGAGTGGGGATGGGATGAGAGTGGGGATGGGATGAGCGTGGGAGGGATGGGGTTAGTGTGGGAGGGAGGATGATCGTGGGAATGGGGTGAGTGTGGGAGGGAAGATGATACTGGGGAAGGGATGAGTGTGGGAGGGATGAGAGTGGGGATGGGGTGAGTGTGGGAGGGATGAGAGTGGGGATGGGGTGAGTGTGGGAGAGAAGATGATACTGGGGAAGGGATGAGTGTGGGGAGGGATGAGAGTGGGGATGGGTGAGGGATGAGAGTGGGGATGGGGTGAGTGTGGGAGGCATGAGAGTGGGGATGGGATGAGAGTGGGGATGGGATGAGCGTGGGAGGGATGGGGTTAGTGCGGGAGGGAGGATGATCGTGGGGATGGGGTGAGTGTGGGTGGGATGAGTGGGAATGGGGTGAGTGTGGGAGGGAAGATGATACTGGGGAAGGGGTGAGTGTGGGAGGGATGAGAGTGGGGATGGGGTGAGTGGGGTTGGGGTGATGTGGGAGGGGAGAGAGTGGGGATGGAGTGAGTGTGGGATGGATGGGATGTGTGTGGGAAGGATGAGAGTGGGGATGGGGTGAGTGTGGGAGGGATGGGAGTGGGGATGGGGTGAGTGTGGGAGGGTTGAGTGGGGATGGG
This sequence comes from Scyliorhinus canicula, assembly GCF_902713615.1. NCBI lineage: Eukaryota > Metazoa > Chordata > Chondrichthyes > Carcharhiniformes > Scyliorhinidae > Scyliorhinus > Scyliorhinus canicula. The sequence continues at coordinate 213,364,437 of NC_052148.1, read as the reverse complement.
GTGAGTGTGGGAGGGATGGGAGTGGGGATGGGGTGAGTGTGGGAGGGATGGGAGTGGGGATGGGGTGAGTGTGGGAGGGGTGAGAGTGTGGGAGGGGTGAGAGTGGGGATGGGGTGAGTGTGGGAGGGTTGAGTGGGGATGGGGTGAGTGTGGGAGGGATGGGAGTGGGGATGGGGTGAGTGTGGGAGGGATGGGAGTGGGGATGGGGTGAGTGTGGGAGGGGTGAGAGTGGGGGGGGGTTGAGTGTGGGGATGGGGAGAGTTTGTAGGGATGAGAGTGGGGATGGGGTGAGAATGGGAGGGATGAGTGGGGATGGGGTGAGTGTGGGAGGGATGGGAGTGGGGATGGGGTGAGTGTGGGAGGGAAGATGATTCTGGGGAAGGGATGAGTGTGGGAGGGATGAGAGTGGGGATGGGGTGAGTGTGTGAGGGATGAGAGTGGGGATGGGGTGAGTGTGGGAGGCATGAGAGTGGGGATGGGATGAGAGTGGGGATGGGATGAGCGTGGGAGGGGATGGGGTTAGTGTGGGAGGGAGGATGATCGTGGGAATGGGGTGAGTGTGGGAGGGAAGATGATACTGGGGAAGGGATGAGTGTGGGAGGGATGAGAGTGGGGATGGGGTGAGTGTGTGAGGGATGAGAGTGGGGATGGGGTGAGTGTGGGAGAGAAGATGATACTGGGGAAGGGATGAGTGTGGGAGGGATGAGAGTGTGGATGGGTGAGTGGGGTTGGGGTGAGTGTGGGAGGGGAGAGAGTGGGGATGGGGTGAGTGTGGGAGGGATGGAAGTGGGGATGGGGTGAGTGTGGGAGGGGTGAGAGTGGGGATGGGGTGAGTGTGGGAGGGTTGAGTGGGGATGGGGTGAGTGTGGGATGGATGGGATGTGTGTGGGAAGGATGAGAGTGGGGATGGGGTGAGTGTGGGAGGGATGGAAGTGGGGATGGGGTGAGTGTGGGAGGGGTGAGAGTGGGGATGGGGTGAGTGTGGGAGGGTTGAGTGGGGATGGGGTGAGTGTGGGAGGGATGGGAATGGGGATGGGGTGAGTGTGGAAGGGATGGGAGTGGGGATGGGGTGAGTGTGGGAGGGGTGAGAGTGGGGGGGGGTGAGTGTGGGATGGGGAGAGTTGGGAGGGATGAGAGTGGGGATGGGGTGAGAATGGGAGGGATTAGTGGGGATGGGGTGAGTGTGGGAGGGAGGAGAGTGGGGATGTGGTGAGTGTGGGAGGGATGGGGTGAGTGTGGGAGGGAGGAGAGTGGGGATGGGGTAAGTGTTGGAGGGATGTGAGTGGGAATGGGGTGAGTGTGGGCGGGATGAGTGGGGATGGGGTGAGTGTGGAAGAGAAGATGATACTGGGGAAGGGATGAGTGTGGGAGGGATGAGAGTGGGGATGGGGTGAGGGATGAGAGTGGGGATGGGGTGAGTGTGGGAGGGATGGAAGTGGGGATGGGATGAGAGTGGGGATGGGATGAGTGTGGGAGGGATGAGGTTAGTGCGGGAGAGAGGATGATCGTGGGGATGGGGTGAGTGTGGGTGGGATGAGTGGGAATGGGGTGAGTGTGGGAGGGAGGATGATACTGGGGAAGGGGTGAGTGTGGGAGGGATGAGAGTGTGGATGGGGTGAGTGGGGTTGGGGTGAGTGTGGGAGGGGAGAGAGTGGGGATGGAGTGAGTGTGGGATGGATGGGATGTGTGTGGGAAGGATGAGAGTGGGGATGGGGTGAGTGTGGGAGGGATGGGAGTGGGGATGGGGTGAGTGTGGGAGGGGTGAGAGTGGGGATGGGGTGAGTGTGGGAGGGTTGAGTGGGGATGGGGTGAGTGTGGGAGGGATAGGAGTGGGGATGGGGTGAGTGTGGGAGGGATGGGAGTGGGGGATGGGGTGAGTGTGGGAGGGGTGAGAGTGGGGGGGTTGAGTGTGGGGATGGGGAGAGTTTGTAGGGATGAGAGTGGGGATGGGGTGAGAATGGGAGGGATGAGTGGGGATGGGGTGAGTGTGGGAGGGATGGGAGTGGGGATGGGGTGAGTGTGGGAGGGAAGATGATACTGGGGAAGGGATGAGTGTGGGAGGGATGAGAGTGGGGATGGGGTGAGTGTGGGAGGGATGAGAGTGGGGATGGGGTGAGTGTGGGAGGCATGAGAGTGGGGATGGGATGAGAGTGGGGATGGGATGAGCGTGGGAGGGATGGGGTTAGTGTGGGAGGGAGGATGATCGTGGGAATGGGGTGAGTGTGGGAGGGAAGATGATACTGGGGAAGGGATGAGTGTGGGAGGGATGAGAGTGGGGATGGGGTGAGTGTGTGAGGGATGAGAGTGGGGATGGGGTGAGTGTGGGAGAGAAGATGATACTGGGAAGGGATGAGTGTGGGAGGGATGAGAGTGGGGATGGGGTGAGGGATGAGAGTGGGGATGGGGTGAGTGTGGGAGGCATGAGAGTGGGGATGGGATGAGAGTGGGGATGGGATGAGCGTGGGAGGGATGGGGTTAGTGCGGGAGGGAGGATGATCGTGGGGATGGGGTGAGTGTGGGTGGGATGAGTGGGAATGGGGTGAGTGTGGGAGGGAAGATGATACTGGGGAAGGGGTGAGTGTGGGAGGGATGGGAGTGGGGATGGGGTGAGTGTGGGAGGGATGAGAGTGGGGATGGGGGTGAGTGTGGGTATGGGGTGAGTGTGGGAGGATGGGAGTGTGGATGGGGTGAGTGTGGGAGGGATGGGAGTGGAGATGGGGTGAGTGTGGGTATGGGGTGAGTGTGGGAGGGATGAGAGTGTGGATGGGGTGAGTGGGGTTGGGGTGAGTGTGGGAGGGGAGAGAGTGGGGATGGAGTGAGTGTGGGATGGATGGGATGTGTGCGGGAAGGATGAGAGTGGGATGGGGTGAGTGTGGGAAGGATGGGAGTGGGGATGGGTGAGTGTGGGAGGGGTGAGAGTGGGGATGGGGTGAGTGTGGGTATGGGGTGAATGTGGGAGGGATGGGATTGGGGATGGGGTGAGTGTGGGAGGGATGGGAGTGGAGATGGGGTGAGTGTGGGTATGGGGTGAGTGTGGGAGGGATGAGAGTGTGGATGGGGTGAGTGGGGTTGGGGTGAGTGTGGGAGGGGAGAGAGTGGGGATGGAGTGAGTGTGGGATGGATGGGATGTGTGTGGGAAGGATGAGAGTGGGGATGGGGTGAGTGTGGGAGGGATGGAAGTGGGGATGGGGTGAGTGTGGGAGGGGTGAGAGTGGGGATGGGGTGAGTGTGGGAGGGTTGAGTGGGGATGGGGTGAGTGTGGGAGGGATGGGAATGGGGATGGGGTGAGTGTGGGAGGGATGGGCGTGGGGATGGGGTGAGTGTGGGAGGGGTGAGAGTGGGGGGGGTGAGTGTTGTGATGGGGAGAGTTGGGAGGGATGAGAGTGGGGATGGGGTGAGAATGGGAGGGATGAGTGGGGATGTGGTGAGTGTGGGAGGGATGGGGTGAGTGTGGGAGGGAGGAGAGTGGGGATGGGGTAAGTGTTGGAGGGATGTGAGTGGGAATGGGGTGAGTGTGGGCGGGATGAGTGGGGATGGGGTGAGTGTGGGAGAGAAGATGATACTGGGGAAGGGATGAGTGTGGGAGGGATGAGAGTGGGGATGGGGTGAGGGATGAGAGTGGGGATGGGGTGAGTGTGGGAGGCATGAGAGTGGGGATGGGATGAGAGTGGGGATGGGATGAGCGTGGGAGGGATGGGGTTAGTGCGGGAGGGAGGATGATCGTGGGGATGGGGTGAGTGTGGGTGGGATGAGTGGGAATGGGGGTGAGTGTGGGAGGGAAGATGATACTGGGGAAGGGGTGAGTGTGGGAGGGATGAGAGTGTGGATGGGGTGAGTGGGGTTGGGGTGCGTGTGGGAGGGGAGAGAGTGGGGATGGAGTGAGTGTGGGATGGATGGGATGTGTGTGGGAAGGATGAGAGTGGGGATGGGGTGAGTGTGGGAGGGATGGGAGTGGGGATGGGGTGAGTGTGGGAGGGGTGAGAGTGTGGGAGGGGTGAGAGTGGGGATGGGGTGAGTGTGGGAGGGTTGAGTGGGGATGGGGTGAGTGTGGGAGGGATGGGAGTGGGATGGGGTGAGTGTGGGAGGGATGGGAGTGGGGATGGGGTGAGTGTGGGAGGGGTGAGAGTGGGGGGGGTTGAGTGTGGGGATGGGGAGAGTTTGTAGGGATGAGAGTGGGGATGGGGTGAGAATGGGAGGGATGAGTGGGGATGGGGTGAGTGTGGGAGGGATGGGAGTGGGGATGGGGTGAGTGTGGGAGGGAAGATGATTCTGGGGAAGAGATGAGTGTGGGAGGGATGAGAGTGGGGATGGGGTGAGTGTGTGAGGGATGAGAGTGGGGATGGGGTGAGTGTGGGAGGCATGAGAGTGGGGATGGGATGAGAGTGGGGATGGGATGAGCGTGGGAGGGATGGGGTTAGTGTGGGAGGGAGGATGATCGTGGGAATGGGGTGAGTGTGGGAGGGAAGATGATACTGGGGAAGGGATGAGTGTGGGAGGGATGAGAGTGGGGATGGGGTGAGTGTGTGAGGGATGAGAGTGGGGATGGGGTGAGTGTGGGAGAGAAGATGATACTGGGGAAGGGATGAGTGTGGGAGGGATGAGAGTGGGGATGGGGTGAGGGATGAGAGTGGGGATGGGGTGAGTGTGGGAGGCATGAGAGTGGGGATGGGATGAGAGTGGGGATGGGATGAGCGTGGGAGGGATGGGGTTAGTGCGGGAGGGAGGATGATCGTGGGGATGGGGTGAGTGTGGGTGGGATGAGTGGGAATGGGGTGAGTGTGGGAGGGAAGATGATACTGGGGAAGGGGTGAGTGTGGGAGGGATGAGAGTGTGGATGGGGTGAGTGTGGGAAGGATGAGAGTGGGGATGGGGTGAGTGTGGGAGGGATGGGAGTGGGGATGGGGTGAGTGTGGGAGGGGTGAGAGTGGGGATGGGGTGAGTGTGGGTGGGTTGAGTGGGGATGGGGTGAGTGTGGGAGGGATGAGAGTGGGGATGGGGTGAGTGTGGGAGGGATGGGAGTGGGGATGGGGTGAGTGTGGGAGGGGTGAGAGTGGGGGGGGTTGAGTGTGGGGATGGGGAGAGTTTGTAGGGATGAGAGTGGGGATGGGGTGAGAATGGGAGGGATGAGTGGGGATGGGGTGAGTGTGGGAGGGATGGGAGTGGGGATGGGGTGAGCGTGGGAGGGATGAGTGCAGGGTTGTCTCTGACGCTGCAGCGCAGTGGGGCTCCGCGCAGGCGCACTCCCTTTCCGAGCGGGAGTGGCGGTAGAGAGCGGCATCGCTGATCAGTCAGTCAGGATTCGGGGCTGGGTCACTGCCATTTCTGTGGAGCAGACTGTGTGGCGTTGAGAATGGCTTCTGGAGACGCCGACGTGATGGAGGGAAGCAGCGGCTTCAGCAGCGACTCGGAGTCGGAGGCCGAGAGCCTGAGCGGCTCGGAAGAGGCGGAGGGTGAAGAGGAGGAGGAGGAGGCCTTCTCCGACCTTTCCGCTGAAGAGGAGACGGGCCTGGGGCTGGATGAGGCTGAGGCCGATCTGGAACCATGTCTGGGGGCAGACACGGAGCTGCCGGCGGGTGAGGAGAGGGCGGCCTGTGAGGAGGGAGGGCGGGTGTGGGCTCGGGCTCAGCATCGATGGTGTGTTTTATTTATTGTCTTTTCTCTTTTCTTTGGGGGCAGAGCTGCAGAGGCAGGTGAAATTTCTCAACAACGTTTCCAACATCGTGCTGAGCAAACTTGCCAAGGCCGAGTGAGTATAAACCTTCCTTTTTCACCCAGTCTCTGTGGAAGATGCCGAGGGAGGATGGAGAGGCATCCTCCTGGTGAAAGAGGATTTTCTCCAACAATTGCCATAATTTCAATCAAACTCTCAAAATGGCATCTTTGCAAAATCCTCGCCAGCGCTGAGGTGAAGCTTCATCTCGATGCCCGGGGGTGAGTGGGGGCCCCACCCCGTGGCAAGTCAGCGATCACAGGCGGCCGGCCACATGTTTGACCGCATTTCCAAACGCTTTGTTAAAAGGGCTATTTGCGGAAGTGTTGGAACAAATCAGAGGAAAGTGGGGGGAATGCTGCTTGTGACTGCTCGCAATCCGACTCCAGCCAGCAGGGCTGCTCGGCATCATTTTAAAACGTGGCGTTGTAGTCACTTTGACCTTTCTGGGAGGGAGCAGCCGCGCAACAGTTGCAAATTCACCATCCCTCAATCTTTTGTTTTTGTCGCCTCATCGCTCTCGGGAGAGGTACCTCGAGCCCGTGGCGCTGCGAACGCGTTGCATCTCTTATAGAAGCGTGGTCGCAAAGTGCCACACCGAAACTATTTTAAAAGCATAACTTGTATTTCATGTTGCCAAGATTAGTTATACAACCCCCCCCCCCCCCCTTTAAATGGCCGCTCACAAAGTTGAGGATGAGTAATAATCTCAACCAGCCATTCAAGCAAAAGCACTTCCCTGGAAATTGGCACATGATGCAAATAAGTGATTTTCAGTGTATTTAGTTTAAAAATGGGATTTATACATGAAGTATTCTATACTTTGTTATGATAATAAATGAATCATAGAACAGCCTTTAAGTTCATTAAAAAATATTTGGTGTTAATTTCCAAACTTTTGCTACAATGTCTTAGTGCTTTGATATTAAGTGCAGCAGAAGATGATCACACCATTCAAGCCTGTTGTATCCAGTTGACGTGTATTTTAACTCACAACTACTTTCCTTGGTTCATTAACCGTTTGCCTTGCCCAAGGGGAAAAAATTAATTGACTAGGCCTCGGTAGTTTTTAGGGAACAAAAGTTGTGATTTCCACTACCCTGTGGGAAGAAGTGCTTCCTCATATCACACTTGTCTGATCTTGTTCTAAATTTAAGGTTATATTGCTTTGTTCTGTCCCTTCCCAGCAGAGGAAAATAATTTCCATTTATCTACCCTATCAAATTATTTAATCATCTTAAACACCACAATTAGATTACCACATAATGTTCAGGAAATGCACCTGTACTATGCAATCTGTCCTCTTAATTTAACCATGTAAATTTGTATCACTGGTTAATCTACACTGCATCCTTTCCGATGCCAGTGAATCCGGTCTGACATACCCGGAATGGGGAGGTGTGGGTTTGGTCTAACCAGAGCTCTAGGTATCTAACATAGTTTTCACATCTTTGTGTCCCAAATCCCCTGAGATACAGGCCAACATTCCATTAACCTTATTTTCTTGTACCTGTCAACTAGCTTTTATTGAATTCTATACTTGGGAACCCATAATCTTTCTGTTTTTCCACAGTTTCTTCCTACATTCTTGTCATTTAAAAATACTTTGATTTATCTTTTGGGTTCAATGATGATGATCTCACACTGTTCAATCTTTGTTCTCATCTACATCTACAGATTTATGGGGGACATCACTAGTTGTATCCTGATAATTTGAATATGTACCCATTGTCTCTATTCCCTGTCTCCTCCCTCCAAACCAATTTCCTACCTGTGTTAATAACGTGTATTCTAGTCCATGCTCTTTTTTTGTTTTTTGCTAGCTGTCCTTTTTTGTGGAATTTTATTGAATTCTTCTTGGGAGGTGGTGGCATAGTGGTATTGTCACTAGACTAGTAAACCAGATACCCAGGGTATCTGCTTTGACCCAATTTGCTTTTACCCAGGGTAATGCTCTGAGGATCCGGGTTTGAATTCCGCCACTGCAGATGGTGAAATTTGAATTCAATAATAATCTAGAATTATAAGTCTAATGATGACCATGAAACAATTGCCGATTGTCGTAGAAACCCATCTGTTTCACTAAAGTCCTTTAGGGAAGGAAATCTGCCATCCTTACCGGGTCTGGCCTACATGTGACTCCAGACCCTCGGCAACGTGGTTGACTCTTCACTGCCCCCTCAAGAGCAATTAGGGATGGCCAGTAAATGCTGGCCCAGCCAGTGATGCTCATATCCCATGAAGGAATAAAAAAAAAGTACTGCCCATACACAAACTCTTATTACAATGGTGTCCTGCTCACAATATTCAGCTAGGTTGGTTCCCAGAGTTGATTAGACTTAAGTTATTTAATTGTATGTTTGTAAAGTTATTCATTGACTTTTCTTTCAGATGTACCAGTTTGCTACACGACTCAGTGGAGTCTGAATTTTTTGTGATTGATGGGGATTCATTAATGATTGAGCACGCACTAGACAGCAGCTTTTGTGAGGGGCAGAATTTGCACTTTTTCTATTTGGTGGAGCAGTTTTTATTTGACATCACTCAGAAAGGAGCAAAATATGTAATTGTGTTCTTCAAGGTACGTAAATCAGAAGGAAAACATTTGCAATGATTCATGTGTTCAGTGTTTACTGAAATAAATTTCACAACTGAATTAGAATATATGTTTAAGAGCACACCGTGGTGGTGCAAAGAGATACGTGAAAGTCAACTGAATCTCGGGATGCCGCCAATTAAAGAAATAACTTGCATTTCTGTGGTACCTTTCATAACTTGTAAGAAAAACCAAGGTCCTTCACTTCACAGCTTTGACAAAGGGTCATCTGGACTCAGAACGTTAGCTCTTTTCTCTCCCTACAGATGCAGCCAGACCTGCTGAGATTTGCCAGCATTTTCCCTGGTTGCACTTCACTGAATGTCCTTTCAAAAATGCAGTCACTGGTGGCATAATGGGAAATGCAGCAACTGATTTGTACACAGCCAGAACCCGTAAACAGCAGCTTATTGTTGTGGTGTTAGTCAGGACACCATGTGAATTCTCCTGCGCTTCAAATAGTACCTGGGATTGCCTATATCCACTCCTAAGAGATACATCTCATCCAAACAACAGCACCTCCAATAGTACAATGATTACTCAATACTGCACTGAAGCGGCAACCTACATTATACACTCCAGTCTCTTGATTGCAATACTGCTGAAACAACTTTAAAGAAAGCCTCCAAGTTTTCTCTTAATTTGTTCCATTCAGTGGAATTAATTAAAAGACCAATGGGTCTGCAGTTGACTTGCCCATTTTGGATATGGGCAGCAATCTACTAGAATTCGCTAGTGAGCAGTGACTCAATGATAGTGCATCACAATTCACCTAACCTTTCAACACCGGAATAAACAACCATAATTTTCGTGGTTGGGGAAGGCAGGAGAAGGTTTGCACATCAATACTGTGGTCTCTTTGTTTCACTTGGGTTAACTCATTTGAGGGGGGCTCGTTGCATTCCTTAGTGAATAGGTCTGAGATGTAATCCATCAGAATGTTCACCATTTTCTATTCTCTGTTCCAAGCTTGTTTACATTTTTATGGTTCTCACCTTTTTACGGCCTCTTACTATTGTAGTTCTTGGTGAATTTTTGCTATTATGTTTAACCTCTCTGGCAATGTTTTGTTTTGCCCCTGGAGCTATCTACCCAATTTGTTTCTGCATTTCCTTCTATTTATTCTCGTGTTTCCCCCACCTTTCCCTCTTCATTTCAGTTTCATTTGTTAACCGACTTGAAGCCCCATTTGTTTGGTGGGTATGTTGTTTGGTTTTAGAAATGTGTTAACCTGTACCCTCAGCATTATTCCTTCAAAGGTGTTTCATTGGATCTTTACTGAAGTGTCACTGAGCTTCTTCATCTCAGTCCATTTGTTTTAGTGATTTCCTTGCAATGGTCCCTTTTTAATATTGTATATTTAATTCCCGGGCTTGGGATGTTTCTGACTTTCAGATCACACTACACTGGGTGCCTACTGTAGTTGTTGTTTCCTATTATTACTGCAACATAATTTTTGTAGGCTTGAGTCAATAACAAATGATTGAAGCCTCCCATTTTATATGGATTGATGGCTATGATTTTCTACATAAGTGGTCAATCTCAACATTACAAGGATGACTTTGAACACAGCTGATAATGCTATTGCACGGGGAAGGGGTATTCCAGGCCAGAATATAACAGTATCCATTTTCTTTGGATGTGGATGCTGGCTTGCAACCATCTCACTCTGCACTGATGGTTGAGATGCCCAAGAAAGTCTCCTGGCATGACCTGGATTGCAGAAATTTCTCCCTAGTGTTTTGACTACCATTCCCCTTCAGCCAAAAACACATCGGACGTTTTAAAAGCGGTTTTCATCTACTTTTCCTAATTGGTCATGTTTGTTGCGCATGAAATTCTTCCTCTATCATTTTCCCCAAATTATTTTGCAAAAAGAACTGAAAATTATTTTGAGTCCAAAATACCTGATGTCTTCCTATAGTGTTCTGCTGAGACTGCTCACCCCACCGGCTGTACCAGGTTTCTGCAATTTCCTGGGATTTTCCTTAAGGGGTGAAACCTCCATCTACTCATTACAGTTCTCGTGTTTAGGGCACCAACGTCTGAGTGCGAGTGTACTCACTACCCGGGGCCTGGCACAGTCTGCATATCTTCTGTTGTGCAGGATTTTCTGGCAACGTGGTGCAGCTATCAACTGGAGATAGATCTGCAGTGTCACTTTCACCCGTCTGTCTCTTCCAAATTAGGCACCTTCCCACTGTCCCATCAAATTCTGGGAACAGCATTGTAGGGCAGTAGTAAGCGCAGTTCCGGCATAGGTGTCACCTATTTTGGCTGCTATAAATATGTTTATTTCACTATGCACTGATCAACAATCTACCAAGTGCCAGCCTGGATTATATGCTCAAACCGCTGAATTGGGCTTACACCCATAACCTCACTCAAAGATGAGTGCTCCCACTGAGGCGAGGCTGTCAGTCTGAATAGGTATCAGTTTCATAGAATCCCTACCATTCAGAAGGAGGCCTAACTTGAAAGAGACAGATAGGTGGACACTGCAGATGTATCTCCAGTTGATACCTGCACCATGTTGCCAGAAACTCCTACACAACACAAGATATGCAGCCTGGAGGAGGCCATTTGGCCCATCGGATCTGTACCAGCTCTCTGAAGGAGCACATCACCGAGAAGTTTAGGGGCAATTTAGCATGGCCAATCCACCTAATCTGCATATCTTTGGACTGGGAGATAACAGGAGCACCCGGAGGAAACCCATGCAGACATGGGGAGAATGTGCAAAACTCCACACAGTCACATGCGGTCAGAATCGAGCCCAGGTCCCTGGCGCTGTGAGACAACAATGCCACCATGGTACTGCAGATATTGCGCCCACATTCTAGGTTTTATATTTCTAAAGATGTCAGTGAAGGGTATATACAACTACCTATGCCAGAACAACAGAAACACAGCCTCGTTTTATTTAAATGATTCCAGCTGGGCTGATTTTTAAGATTACTTGTTTTGTGCTTAGGTGATTAAAACATCACAATATGTAGGGGTAACAAAGGATTAGCCATTTGTATCTTCACTAGTGAAGGCAATTTGGCAAAAAGATCAGTATTCTGCTGAAAACAATATCTAGTCATTCATCATTGTTTTTGTGGGACTTTGTTGTGCTAGAACAGCCGACATAGTTGCCGACATTTTTATTCATTTATCAAATGCAAGCATCGCTGGCAAGGCCAGCATCTGTTGCCCTTTCTTAATTACACTTGAGAAGGTAGTGATATGCTGTTGCTTTTTAATTGCTGCAGTTCATGTGGAGGTATGCCCACGCTCATTGGAGATGCTCATTACCTGATTACACTTCAAAATTATTTTTTTTAGCTGCAAAGAATCGTGATGTCCACAGCAAGTGAAAGGTGCCTTATGAGTGCAAGTTATTTCTTTCTTTCTTGCATTGTGTCTTTTCAATAAGCTTGTGATTTATGGTAAAATTTGTGTTGACAAAAGAAGAGCAGTAAAATTTGAAAATTTCCATCAGTCACGAACAACCATCTTTAAACTTGGAGAACATACAGTTATACAATTTTGAAGTCCAAAACCTGTTGCGAAACTATAACTTAAGATGTCCTTTATACATTTTCGTTGCTTTTTTTGTTTGCAGGATGCCGAGTGTATGTGGGTTCGGAGCTCCTACCATCTTTCATTGCGAACTGCATTAATTCTTCATCTGAAGAACAACACAGAAATTCCCATTTTCACCGAATTCTCCAGCTGTTTTTCTTCAAAATGGCAAGAATTTGTGAGGGAAAAGTACCCATATTTCATAATGATCAGTGACAAGGCGTTCACGTTCGCAGGCAATAAGGGCATGTCCAGCTACCTGTTGAAGATGTTCCTTTTTCACACACTGGGGAATGAAATAAATGTTGCAATGACGTCTGGAATGCATTCCGATGTTCGCAGACTTTATGGATACTACGTGAACAGCAAAGCTGCTGCTACAAGATGTAAAAAGGTGATAATCTCTTCATAAACTCTTCAGGTATCTCATTGGCAGTCAGACTGCTTTTATTTATTCACTAAAATTGAGATCTTAGGATCAGCAGCCTCTCTTTCCTTGGGTGATCAGTCAAGCTTCCTCTAATGCCCCCCTGCCCTAGCCTTGATTTTCTATCTTTCTAGTTTCTCAATCTCCCCCCTATACTGTCTTCCATATCTTGCCTACTTCCTCAACCCATTTCCTATCAAATTGCTAACTAGGGCAGCACGGTAGCACTGTGGCTTCACAGCGCCAGCGTCCCAGGTTTGATTCCCGCTGGGTCACTGTCTGTGCGGAGTCTGCACGTTCTCCCAGTGGCTGCGTGGGTTTCCTCCAGGTGCTCCGATTTCCTCCCACAGTCCAAAGACGTGCAGGGTAGGTGGATTGGCCATGCTAAATTGCCTTTAGTGTCCAAAAAGGTTTGGAGGAGTTATGGGGATAGGGTGGAAGTGAGGGCTTAAGTTGATTGGAGCAGACTTGATGGGCCAAATGGCCTCCTTCTGCACTGTATGTTGTGCGTTCTATGTACCCAACTTCCATTCCTGGCTCCAGGTTAGCTGCACATTGTTAACAGTTTTCCTTCTCAAATATGCTTGCTTTTTACTTAAATATGCCTCACCCTCAGAAACAATCAACTCTTGACCCCTCTGTCCTTTCAAACTACTCGCCCATTTTTTTAATGATAAATTTAACATACCCAATTAATTTTTTCCAATTAAGCGCCAATTTAGTGTGGCCAATTCACCTAGCCTGCCCATCTTTGGGTTGTGGGGGTGAAACCCACGCAAACACGGCGAGAATGTGCAAACTCCACACGTACAGTGACCTAGAGTTGGGATCGAACCTGGGACCTCGGCGCCGTGAGGCTGCAGGGCAAACCCACTGCGTCACCGTACTGTCCCTACTCGCCCATTTTTAACCTCCCTTTATTCATCCGAGTTCTTGAATATTTTTATTCATTATTGGAATGTGAGCGTTGCTTTCGTAACCCATCTCTAACTCCCCTTGTCAGCTCCTAAATCCATGCCTGTCTTTCCTGGTTCCATATGTGAATCCCTCCAATCAGGTTTCCACTCAGACACAGTCTCAAAATGGGTTTTAATGGTGACACCCTACTTGACCACACCACCTGTCTTGACTCCTCATTGTCTTTGATTTGTCACACTGCTTGTCCAGCAATAGTGGATCAGCAGAAATTTACTCCAATTACATATTTTGAAAGACTAAATTATCTACGGTCCCATTTCTATCCTGGCTACTGATTCTGTCCCTCTCCCTGGCAACAGTCTAAGCATGAGCCAGAAGTTGGTGTCACATTTGACCCACAGATGAGCTTTCGACTGAGTATCCATCCCATCACGAAGATCTCTCATTTTCTCCCTCCTTGTTGCCACCCAATCCCACCCAGTTTCAGTGCATCTGACACTGGCCAACCCTCCATATTCTACCCCCAAATTTGAATTCATCAAAACTCGCCTGTCTGTGTCTTAATCTACACTGTCCTAATTGCCCATTGTCCCTGTGCTCACTGGCCTACATTGCCTTCTAGTTAACCAACACCTCAATCTTAAATTCTCATCTTTGTTTTCAAAACCAGCCATGGTCTTGATCCTCCCTATCTCAGTGGTCTGAAGGTCCACGAACCTCCCTCCAGTAAATCTGTACTTTAATTCTTACCTCCGGCATCCTGATTATAATTATCTCACCATTGGTTGACTTGCCTTCAGCTGGTTGTGCCCCAAGGTTTGAATTCAATTCCAAAACTCCTCCTGTTTCCTTCCTTCTTTGTAATGTTCATTAAAAGTACCTCTTTGTCCAAGCGTTTGGTCATCTACCCTCATGCTAAGAACTTTCATTTCCCAAATTGTCATACTCCCAAGGTACTCCTGAAGATATGCTGAGGATCTCCCCAGATATCCCTGTGCAAGGTCTGCATGGGAATGGCCTGGGATGTTTTTCAATTACCCTGCACCTGGATTTATATTGGAGAGTTCAGATGGTTGACTCTCAGCTGAATAGTTACCTGGGAAAAGTTAGGATTAAAACCATGCCTAACTCCTGGGTAACTGGTACTGACCAACCCTTCCCACAACTGGACCACTACCACCCTACTCTCTCCTCCTTCTCCCACATCCTGCAGTATCTTATGCTCCCCCACTACTCTGACCCCCCCAGCCAGCTGTCCGTCCTGACAAACCTCTGATAGACTCCCCACAACTTCTGGTCAACGCCTCGCCCATTGATTAAAGACCCCCTCGCAGCCCATCCAACGTACTTGTCTCATGATAAAGTAGTTGGGGTCTCTAAACTTACTGGTTTCCAGCAGCTAGCATTGTAAAAAGGGGGCATAGCTTCTCTTCCCAAAGAGAAAATGCTGGAAAATGTCAGCAGGTCTGGCAACATCTGTAGGGAGGGAAAAGAGCTAACGTTTCGAGTCCAGATGACCCTTTGTCAAAGCTGCAAAGCTTCTCATCCCCTGACATTGCTGCCCTACGCTGAAAGGACTCCAGGAGCTGGTAAGCTGCATATTTCTCACCAGGCCTAGATTGGGTCCAGGTGGGAAATGTACAGCTTCAAATTTGGGCAAATCTAAAGGAGCTGAGTGGTAATCTAACCTAATTTGCCAATCCATGCAATCTTTGGCCCAATGTCTCCTTAGGTAACTCGGTCAAGTCTTGTTTTATAATATACTGTGAAGCATCATGCTGCATTCTGTAGTGTTAAAGTATTAAATAAATACCAGTTGTTGTTACATTACTTTACCTTCAAAAATGTTATCATATTTCATTGATTTTAAAGTAAAATGGCTTGATCCTTTTTTCCACTTTTAGACCCAAAAAGCTATGGAACCTGCTTTCCGGGCTATTATGTCATTTTTGTCTCAAAATCACGTTACCAAGCAGTTACTTGGAGGTGACCAAAATAGCAAGAGTGTCTCAGACGAGGTATTGACTAATTTAAATACTTTTGACAATTGCTTGGTAGAAACTGTTGGAAAGTAAAATAAGTTAACAATTACTTCAATTTTGAAAATGAAACCCGTGCCATATTAAATATAAAAGTTTTGCAGCAACATGTTTGGATTGTAAACATCTAAATTTCTGGTTATTGTATATTGTCAGGTGCAGCGGGACTTTGCTCAGTTACAGTCTCTGTGGCCAGATGGGTCAGATATAAGGAGGTCTGTCTGTGTTGTTTCTTGTTCAGTGGCTCTCAAATGTTACATGCGCATGTTGAAAAATGAAGAAAACCATAAAGGAACTGAAACTGCTTGCAGTAAAGTAAGTTATCCCTTTAGACTATTTAAGTATATTTTGTAAGCTTCTGCTTCCTTCCATTATTGTGGCAGGTTACAATTTGCTTGACTATACTCTACCTCTGGTCTCAAGTAGATTGAATTTCTTGTGTAGCACATCTGCTTAGACCTTTAGAGTAAAAACATGGACATGTTAAACCTGAATTGAATAAATGAAGGGATTAAGCAGATAGTTTGTTAAATTAATCATTCTGGTATAAGCAAACATTAGAAGAACTGAGTCGGTAAAGTTTGTTCAATATTGATGTTGCCCTCCCACTTCTGTATAAATGATACCAACAAGCATTCTTCCCATCAAGCATTCATAACTTTAATGTGAATATCACATATTTGCCAAGGAAAGTAAGTGATGCAAGTGGCTTGAAAAGTTGGCCAAATAATGGGAAACTTCAACAAGTCTCACCTGCCAGCAATTTTAGTTCTTTCAAAAGTCTGTACTTATTCAGTGCTGAGATAAACTTCAGTGAGCTGAAACAAAAGCTGCATCCAATGCAGTGCAAAACCATGTAGATTATTGACTTTAATGATTGCCTACTCTGTCACCAAGCCCATTCTGTACAGTAATGTGGCTATGCAATTAGTCAGTAATCGGCATGGTTTCAACAAGAACACTGTTTTAATGCTAGTAACGCAAGAAGTGTTGCAACTGCTACTCAGCATGTGCAGTTTTTCAAGAAGGTTACATGAAATACCGGCAGAGAAACCATGTATGTAACATTTATTGTGGAGCTCTGGTCAAATATTTTATTTACATAATCTTTAACATTAAAAAAAAGTCTCAAGATCCTTTAGGTGTACGAGGAAACTTCATGCACAGCTGAAAAAACGAGGCATTGAGCGAGATGGTTTATACCTGAGCTAAAGAGGTAGATCTGGAACGTTCGGTAGCATGGTGGTTAGCATAAATGCTTCACAGCTCCAGGGTCCCAGGTTCGGTTCCCGGCTGGGTCACTGTCTGTGCGGAGTCTGCACGTCCTCCCCGTGTGTGCGTGGGTTTCCTCCGGGTGCTCCGGTTTCCTCCCACAGTCCAAAGGTGTGCGGGTTAGGTGGATTGGCCATGCTAAATTGCCCGTAGTGCCCTAAAAGTAAGGTTAAAGGGGGGTTGTTGGGTTACGGGTATAGGGTGGATACGTGGGTTTGAGTAGGGTGATCATTGCTCGGCACAACATCGAGGGCCGAAGGGCCTGTTCTGTGCTTTACTATGTTCTATGTTCTTCAAGCAGGAGAGAGTTGGAAAAAATTAGTGGAGAAATTAGAATGGGCCAGTGATTGAAGAGACAACTTCCATTGATGGAGAAAAGAAAAGGAGTGGGTGTTACAAGAGCACATCAATGAAATAGAGAGATCAGGGTGCGGTGTTACATGGTTGAGGTTTTGGAGGTACAGGAGATGGTGGTTGTGGAAGAATGTAATGATGGTAAACATTTAAAATCAGAGTTGGAGCTGGGCAGTGAGCACAGTGGTTAGTGAGAGAGGCAGGTATGACTGATGGGAAAGTGCCACTTTGTATGGATAGGATACAAGCCAGAGTTTTGTATGAACTGAAGTTTCTGGAGGATGTAAGCCCTCTAAGAGATCCTTTTTGGAGTACATGGAACTTGGAGGGAACACTCCACTGTGAGTTTCAGCCACTGATGGCCTGCGATAACAGTGAAGGTGGGTTATGTTGCAGGTGGAAAGGTAGAGTTTGAAAGTAATTTTGTAAAATTATCCTTAATTAGTCTAGAATGTGAAAATGTGAATTAATTTAAGGTTGTAGAATCCACCTTGTGGGTAAGCAGCTAATTGTTTTTACAAGGTTTATTGCTGGACTAAAATAGTTTGAATTTTAACTGAAAGGTAGCCAGTTGTGTGCTGTCGACACTGTTGTTTGATAGTTAATGGACTGATCAGTAGAATTTGAGCCGCTTATTATGATGATGCAAAGGTTCACAGGATGAGCGATTACCATATTGGATTTGGACTTTTGTTCCTCGTGATTTTTCTATACTGATGTGCAGTTAGTTTGGGCAGCAGCTGAAGTCATTTCAAGTATGTCTCCAAACCTTAATGCTGCTTTCGTGTACATTTCCACATTTAAAAAATGCTCGACTTTTGCAGTTAGGGTACGAAAATGACAACCAAATTTGTGCTGTCCCATCCTATTCTCATGTGTCCACTATAGATCACTTTCTGATTATGATACCTGCATTAGCTGATATACATTACCCAGCCATCTTGAGATTTTCTCATCGTTATGCACAAGGCTATTAGCAATTTTGGAGATTGTTGCAGCTCGGATCATTCTATTTACTTAAATGTTAGTATTCCTGCTTAAGATGTCTCATGGAAAAACTGAGGTGCCATCCAAATCACTGGCTTAGATTGCTTTAGTTTTACTGCGTAATCAACATTAAGTGATCTCTAATGACCTTGGACTAGTTTTCCTTTCTGGTCAGTTTCTCATTCTGCATCAGTTATTAGCTCAAATCTAGTCAGATATTTCAGTCAGCATTCGTCTAAATTTATTTCTGTGACTTGAGTGCCATTGTCAATATGGATTTTTTAAAAACAGCAATTTGGCAGAAGTGTACTGTATTAGCAGATGTTTTGGAAGCGAACAGTGTTCCTGAGCCTCTGGTCGTAGTAACTTGGAAAATCAAGCAGAAACCTGTACATAAAAACTAATTCAGTTTTGCTTCAGTACAGTGACCAAATATTTCACACACAGCTCCAGCTTTACCAATTGCCCATTTTCTCCAAGTACTTAACAAATCAAATTTTTTTTTCTTCCCCGCAAAAAGTTGACTCCTTGAAGACACCAGCCAACCCTTGTAAGCTTTGACCACTTAAGTGCTGAGAGGTTATTCAACTGCAGAATGATGGCTACCTCTTGTGGGCTGATGTACAGATTTGCTGGACAGACTTCAGGAGAATGAACACGGGTTCATTTTAAACCCTTTTAAACTGGTTAAACCCTTTGAACCCAGAAATGAGAAGACTAATTGTAGTGTTTACTGTTAACTCAGCTGAGTGCATTTTGATTCAAAGTGAAATTTACACAAATAGGAGTTGCTATTACTTTCATAGAAATACTTCAAACCTGCATATCAAACCTGCAATCTAATTGAATTGTGTTTACCCTTGAATATTTACTTCTCATCCACCAATCAGAATTTTTAATAATCACAATTAAAGTTTTTAGTGTTGTCTCCTTTTATTGGCTTTAATTTCAGTTGTGAAAATTATCGGGATTTTTTTTTCCTTCTGAAAGACGGGACATACTGTTAAAATACATGGCTCAATTTGCATCTTTAGGCATAAAGCACCGCTGAAAGATTATCAAGGCTGTGGTTTCGATGTAAATGTCTCTGATCCTTATGATGTCACTTCCAGCGAATTCTCCATTTGGGATGTTATTTTCTATGACTGGTTCTCATGTTAATTTTGTTCAAAACTATGTACACATGGTTTTGTTGCTTTGATATTGCCATAATGGATGCTTCTCAGCACTAACATTTTTGTAGCTGACAGGTATGGGTTCTGCATTTTACCGTATTAATTTATAAATCTGTGCCGTGTAACAGTTAGCATTCAAACTCATATTATTCATAGAGCTGAGCTTAATATGTACTTATTATCTTACATTTGTGCTTTAAAAAGGATGAACGTTTAACATTTCAAGAGGCAGCAGATATATGCCGAATGTATTGTGCACATGTGGCCTTAATGCTTCACTTACCGTTGACTAAACGAGCCCAGAAGAAAGTCAATTTAAAATGGGTAAAACCAGCTTCAGATTTTCTGCAGTTGGTAAGTATAAAAATATATTTAGTAGATTTCAAAATTAGAAAATTATAGTGGTATAGTTCTTCATTGGCTGTGAAATATATGGTTGTAACGTGAGGCATGCAAATGTAAGTTTTGTTTCTTCCTGCTGTCTGTATTAATTAGCCAAGTATTTTTTAATGATCTATTTGCACTAAATTATCTTTAAACCAAATGTGGTTTAAACCCTTTTGAAAATGCGCAATGCTTTATGACCATTATCTATTGGCATTAGATTCAAAACATACACCATCTTGCTAATTAAAGCTACCGGCAAATACTATTTTTGATAATCATGTGTTCGCACCAGATTCAATTCTAATTTTATGCATTGATCTTGCATGTTTAAACCAAATCCCGCTTGTATAAAATTGTCAGTGTAAAATGTAAACATTAGTATAAATCTACCTACTGATCCTCCCATAAGTATTCGACCAAGATCAGTTTGATAACAGTTGCACCAGATTCAACTTAAAACCACCATCTAAAAATAGCTTCTGTCCATTTAAGCCATTCTAAAATCCAACATATTTTGGATCTGGACTTGATTTATTTGCCTCTGGTGAGCTGCAGCTTTCAGTTGTGTAGTGGGGTTGGAAAATCAGACTGCTCCTATTCTGAGCTGTGTGGCACAACTATGCTTACTTTGACCCCCCCCCCCCCCCCCGAAAAATGTAAAAATTTCCAGAGCTATTATGTGAGCAACTTTAATTTTGAAACATAATCCTTCAATGGCATTTGACACCGTATTAAGATATTCCATTGATTAGACAGTGTTGATTGAGTGTTGGTAGTCCGTCTCCTAAATTAGTATGCTTTGTGCCCAGTTTCCATCAGAAAAATAGGCACAGCTCATATAAAAGCACTTTGATATTTGTGAATAGTACCACAAAATGTCATTTGTATATCGTTGATGTCTACTGCATCATCTAATTTAAAATTAGAGGATAACCAGAGTAAGATGTTGATATTTCACCTGTAGGATCTAGGTTTAAATCCAGTCTAGACTTAATGGGTGAAAGTTGCCTTGGCCTGAGAGTTAACCCTGTTTCTTCCGAAAGCTGCGCCCAATTTAACAATCCCTCTGAGACTGCAAAATATCTGTGGAGAGCAATGGGAATATGTAGAAACAGCATTTGAAACAAGTTGCATTTTCCAACAGAACACTTTGAAGAAAAATATTCACACCATAGAGGTGGCTTTATTTACAACTGAGAGCAATGGTGATGTAAACCGTAAACCACATTTTTTATATTTAATTTGCAGCTAAATATGAACGAACATTATATTCTAAAGAACCTGGATATCACAAAGAGCTGGAAAAATGATCTGGTGCATTTATGTGATTTGAGTGATAAACTACTTTTAACAAGAGTGGCTCATTGCAGTAGAATGACAGATCATACAGGTAACATTTTTACAAGCAAATTACTTTATCACTTTTTTAACTTGATTACTTTTGGAATTTTAGACTTTTGCATCTTCAGTGCTACAGGCTCCATAATTTGTTTTCTGTGCCTGAACTAGAACTCCTCCTTTCCAACTTATCATTTTCCTCCTTTTCCCTTTGAAGTGCCTGTTCCATGTACCCAACAGAATCAGCCAAAAACACATTATTGGACTGTTGGAAGCTATTTAAAAATCGGAAGTGGTCTTACTTTTATTTTTGCATTCTCTCTTTGTGTGTTGGCACCTCATCTCATCTCTATGTATCCTTGTGCTAACACTGGTTTCAACTGTTGTAAGTCTGCCTAATGGTGCAAAATAGCATTGCCATTTGTCATGTGAGAGTACCTTTTAAGAAATGGGTGTTTATAAATGGGTATGTAAATCTGCCTATCATCAACTCCCTATCCGCCCAGAGGACCGCCCCTATACGGCCTTCGAAGTAGCCGGTCGGCTTTTTCACTTCCTCAGGGTCCCTTTTGGCGCCACAAACGGAGTCTCCCTTTTCCAAAGGGCGATGGATCAAATGGTGGACCAGTACGGCTTACGGGCTACATACCGGTACTTGAACAACGCCACCATCGGCGGCCATGACCAGCAGGACCACGACACAAAAGTGAAGAAGTTCCTCCAGACCGCCCGGACCCTCAATCTGACATAGAACAAAGAGAAATGCGTGTTCCACACAACCCGACTAGCCATCCTCGGCTACGTTGTGGAAAACTGGGTCCGAGGCCCAGACCCCGATCGCATGCGCCCCCTTAAGGAACTCCCCCTCCCCCGTAGCCTCAAGGCACTCACACGGTGCCTGGGGCTCTTTTCCTATTATGCCCAGTGGGTCCCCAGATATGCGGACAAAGCCCGACCACTCATTAAAACCACGGTCTTTCCCCTGACGGCTGAGGCCAAGTCGGCCTTCAGCCGTATCAAGGCCGATATCATCAAGGCCGCCATGCACACGGTGGACGAAACCATTCCCTTCCAGGTAGAAAGCGACGCATCAGACGTCACTCTGGCTGCTACCCTCAACCAGGCAGGCAGACCAGTAGCGTTCTTCTCCCGAGCCCTCACCGCCTCGGAAATTCAGCACTCTGCAGTCGCGAAGGAGGCACAAGCCATAGTGGAGGCCGTGCGGTACTGGAGGCACTACCTAGCCGGTAGGAGGTTCACCCTCGCCACCAACCAACGGTCGATTGCCTTTATGTTTGATAACGCACAACGGGGCAAAATAAAGAATGATCAAATTTTGAGGTGGAGGATAGAGCTCTCCACCTATACGTACGATATTACATATCGTCCGGGGAAGCTCAACGAGTCCCCAGGTGCCCTGTCCTGCGGCACGTGTGCCAATGTGCAAAAAGACCGCCTGAGAGCCATCCACGATGACCTCTGCCACCCGTGGGTCACCCGGCCTGCCCATTTCAAGTCCCGCAACCTACCTTACTCCACCGAGGAGGTCAAGGCCATGACCAAGGCATGCCAGATCTGTGCGGAGTGCAAACCGCACTTCTATGGACCAGACAGGGCCCACCTGATAAAGGCCTCTGGGCCCTTTGAGCGACTAAGCGTGGACTTCAAAGGGCCCCTCCCGTCCACCAACCACAACATTTATTTCCTCACCGTTATCGATGAGTTCTCCCGCTTCCCCTTCACTGTCCCCTGCCCCGATATGACCTTGGCCTCCGTAATCAAGGCACTGCACAGCAACTTCACACTGTTTGGTTTCCCCGCTTATATCCACAGCGACTGGGGTACATCGTTCATGAGCGATGAGCTGCGTCGATGCATGCTCAGCAAGGGTATCGCCTCGAGCAGAACGACGAGCTATAACCCGCGGGGAAACGGGCATGTGGAGAGGGAGAATGCGACAGTTTGGGAGGCTGTCCTTCTAGCCCTAAGGTCAAGAAGTCTCCCAATCGCCCGCTGGCAGGAGTACCTACCCGATGCCCTACATTCCATTAGGTCGCTCCTCTGTACAGCCATGAACGAGACCCCTCACAACCTTTTGTTTGTCTTCCCCCGGAAGTCCACCTCTGGGGTCTCGCTTCAACGTTGGCTGACGACTCCGGGACCAGTTCTACTCCGGAGACACGTGAGGAGCCATCAGACAGATCCGCTAGTCGGGAGGGTCCAACTGCTACATGCAAGACCTCAATACGCCTACGTCGAGCACCCCGACGGCAGGCAGGACACCGTTTCCCTGCGAGACCTGGCACCCACTGACTCTCCCACCGATGCACCCCCTTCTACCGACGCTCCCCACCCCGCACCGGCTGTCTACCCCGACAGTGTCCCCCCGCTCCAACGCGGGCAAAGGCTCAGACAACTGTGCTCCCGGATATACCACCACCGAGGACGACCTTATCCACGGCACCACCACTGGAGCTGAGATGGTCAACACGGACAATCAGACCACACAAAAGACTGAACTTGTAATTCCACTTCACCCCCGACGGACTATGCGTTTTTTTTAAACGGGGTGAATTTGATGAATGGTAACTGTATAGCTGTACCTTACCTTTAATGCGATGGCCCCTTTAAGACCGGGCTTGGAGAGCTGGGAGACTCCACCTCTGGCTTCGCCCCCAGGAAGCTGTATATAAGGTTACGTTTATTGGGCAGCGTGCAGTTAGCACACTTCTCGGCAGCTGTCTGGTTCTCTGGTAATTAAAGCCTTTGAATTAACAAAAAATAAATAAATGGGTGTGTATATAAATATCTGTAGTGAGAGTACCTTTAAGAAATGGGTGTTTACTACTGCAGTGATGTCAGAGTGGGTGGAGCTGGGCTGTCTGACCGCTTTTTACTTTCATTTTAGGCTGTTTGCTGCAGGGTGTGTTTTAGTTTCGTTTTCAGAGTTGGATAGCTGCACTCACAGCCAGAAGGTGTATTCGAGTCTCTCTGTAACCTAAAGACTCTAAATCGATCCTGGTGATTTAAAACTAATAACAGTAGTGACTTTAATCTGATGTGCTTCTGTTAAAAGGTGTTTTTTAAGTCTTCTGGATGTTAAATAGACAGCTTACGGATTACTTAGTGTTGTATTCTTTGGGGGTTGTATTTGAATTAATGGTTGCTTTAAAAAATACTTTTCCATTTCTGCTGTAGTAAACCTGTAGAGTGGGCCGTGTGCTCCCCATACCACAATCTATTAAAAGTTGTGGGTCAGGTGAACTCCATGATACACTTTGGGGTTCTCTAAACCCTGGCCCATAACACATTTTTGTGATCACAAAAAGGAGTGAGGAAAGTTGAATCCTCTTATGAGCCAGATTGTCCACAGCCTACTTGCAGTCTATTCTGTTTAATATTCTGAGAGTTAGATGTGTATAAATATAGCAACTCATCAAGCTTTTATCAATGGCGGTTCTAAGCGTACAATAACCACTTATTGTCATAAGTAGGTTTCAATTAAGTTACTGTGAAAAGCCGCTAGTCGCCACATTCCGGCGCCTGTTCGGGGAGGTCGGTACGGGAATTGAACCCGCACTGCTGACCTTGTTCTACAGTACAAGCCAGTTGTTTAGCCCACTGTGCTAAACCAGCCCCTGGCATTAGATGGACGAGGGCAGCAGGTGCATGACAACACCACCACCTGAACCCTTCCAGGCCATAAATCAACCAGACTCAGGAGTATATTGCTTATTCTATCACTGTTGATGGGTTAAAAATCCAAGAATTCCCTTTCTAACTGCTCTGTGTACATTGACAACTTGGCAGTTCACTACCATCTTGAGAGCAATTATGGATGGGCAACAAATGCTGACCTAACCAGCGACAGCCACATCTCATGAAAGAATAAAAGAAATCCAAGTATACCAGTCCGACCCATATAGTGAATATTCTGAATAAAATAACACATAAGTACTCAGTTAAAATTTAGTAATGGCCAACATTTTGTCATATTCCTAACCAAACACCCATTGGCACATCATCAAAAATCGAATTTCTCTTACCTTGTATGCACTGAGTAAACCAATAACATATATATTTAAACCACCAAGATAGCATTATTTTACCTTGCTGAGCATTTTCTGTTCTATTAAACAGATTCCAGTTTTCTGGGAGAAGTAATTGAAAATGATTACAAGCAATTGTGGAACACTGTATCCAGCCTAACCTCTGATTGCGACATTGGGGAAGCCTTTCCTTTGCAAGCTACATCAAAAATTATGGTGCAAGAGGATGACAGTCTGCAGAAAGAAGGTAATAATCTTTATTATTGTCACAAGTAGGCTTGCATTACACTGCAATGACGTTACTGTGAAAATCCCCTAGTCGCCACATTCTGGCTCTTGTTCAGGTATGCTGGGGGAGAATTAAAAATGTCCAATAAGCCTAACAAGCACATCTTTCGGGATTTGTGGGAAGAAACTGGAGCACCTGGAGTAAACCCAAGCAGACACGGTGAACGTGGAAGACCCCGCACAGGCAGTGACCCCGGCTGGGAATCAAATCTGGGACCCTGGTGCTGTGAAGCAACAGTGCTAACCACTGTGCGACCGTGCCGCGCATCGAGTTTAAACCTACTTTATGTTTTGTAATATATTTACTGGTAGGTTTGATTCCAGTAAAGTTTTTGTTCCAGAAAATATTTCAAAAATTAAATTGCACTTTGATTGAATTGTAACTGTCGAAGGTATGGTCCCTTGTCTTTGCATCAGGAAAGAAAGATCACCCAAGATTAGAATCATGAGCTGCGCATTAAGGAGGTTCTTAGACACTAACATTTTTGTGAGATAGCTCCTAATGTAGGGCTAAATGCATGGGTGAGTTGGGGCTGGTAGAATTACTTAGAAGATGGAGTCTGAGGACTTGATGGGTATAGGGCTGGAAGCGATGCAGAGATGGAGTGCAACAAGGCCATGACTGATTCCTAGATAAGAAAAAAAGTGTTCAATGGTTATGGAACCAGGCAAGTCTGTTCAGGATGGGAGATAAATGAGATTCAGTACAGGACACGGTGCATGTGTCAGGATTTTGGATAAGTAGGAGAGTGAAGGATGTGAGGCGTGAAGGAGAACATTAGAGTAGTTCTTTTCAAATGCTGAATCAATTTCCTTTCTAAATAATAAATTGTCTGCTTTATACAGCGCCGGCCCTAGGGTTGCTGGCGCCCCGGGCAAGCTGAACTTCGGCGCCCTTGGGGCCGGGGGGGGGGGGGGGGGGGGGGGGGGCGGCGGCGAGGAGAGGGGGGGGGGCCGAGGGGGACCCCGGGGGGGGGGGGGGGGGGGGGGGCCAAGGGGGACCCGGGGGGGGGCCGGGGCCGAGGGGGACCCGGGGGGGGGGGGGGGCGAGGGGGACCCGGGGGGGGGAGGGCCGGGGCCGAGGGGGACCCGAGGAGGGGGGCGGGGCCGAGGGGAGGGCGGGGGGGGGAGGCGGACCCGAAGGGAGGGCGGGGCGGGGCGGACCCGAGGGGGGGCGGGGCGGGCGGACCCGAGGGGGAGCGGACCGAGCGGGGGGGCGGACCGGGGGGGGGGGGCCGCCCTGGGGGAGTGCGGCCACACTGGGGGAGTGCGGCCACCGCGCATGCGCTGGTTGGCGCCGGCCCAACTGCGCATGCGCGGGACCCGAGTCTGGCGCCCCCTAGCACATGGCGCCCCGGGCAACAGCCCGAGTTGCCGGTGCCTTGAGCCGGCCCTGGCTTTATAGCAACTTCATGGAAAAGCAATCCATGTTCCAATGGCCGGGGCGGGGGGGGGGACGTAGGACGTAGAGTGTTGTCTTCTGTTCCTCCAAACTTTGCCAGTGATAATTCTGTGACAAAAGCTCTTTCATTACTTGTTTTCCATTTATGGAAATACTCTTTTGCTATTCACCCTCAACAGTATCCCTAATTAAAAACACTTTTGTTAGATTCCGTTAATTGTCTCCATTCCTGTGAAAAGAGAAACAACTCTTCGAACCTCAAACCTTTATTCAAAATAAATGTTTATTCTTGATATCACTTTAATTTATTTTGGCTGTTTCCTTTCCACAAATGTAATTCCTTTTGTATAATAGAGCGCTGTCACTAACATCTTGTCAAACTTGAGAGCATCACTATCTTTTATATTCGGTACTCCTACATAGCAAACTCAATACTGTACCATGTGCCATTTTTATGGACTGACTTCATTCAATGGAAGTGGATTTCCATTAGGGTTTCTCCACTTGTCTGCTTGTAATTTCAGCAGGTGGACAAATAAATCATAACTTTAAGGAATGTTTTATTTCACTATTTGCTGGCAGTCATATTTCCTTGCATTACAATAATAACTGCACATCAAAAATTCGTCGTGAAATGCTTTGTGCCCTGAGCTCTGAAAAGCACTTTATGGAAGTTTATTTTCCCTCTTACAAATCGAAATATGTATATTATTTAAAACAATACGGAGTATATTCATTTTAAATGCTCCTTCATTTTCATAGGCTTCCGTTTGAAGTTTAGATCTGGCCTAATCGCTGAATAAAATGTGATTTGAGCGGAAGAGCTAATTGAACCAGGCCATGCAGATTTAATTAATTTCCCATTTTAAAGTAATGCACTAATGTCGTTGGTTTTATACAAAACTTGATTTAATGTTTTCTATTGTTAAATGACAAAACTTAAGCATTTTAGGAAGCAGAGGGGTTTATTTACAGGACAGCCAAAGAAATTGGGAGAGACAAAACTGAGCTGTTGCAGTCTCACTCCAGCAGGGAACGTGTATTTAGAGTATGGCCAAGTTACATTAATATGGGCTCTGGGGATTTATGATTGAGAAAGTTGACAATGTGTAATGAAAATGTGGTGGTAGGGTGTTTCCCCCGAGCAGAAATGCAAGATGTTTCATATTTTTTGATAGATTATAGTTAATACATATTTAATCAGTTTTGGGGAAACCTTTGATAAAAAGTTCTTGGGCTGAAAATAGGCTGAGTCTAGGCATTCTTTCACCGCTTCAAAATATTTCAAAGTGCTGAACAATACGCAACAGATTTTATTGGACTTTTAGCATTTGGTGAGAAGAGTGATGGGGCAGCTTTGAGCTCACATCAGGAGCTACTGCAGCAGAGGTTTGAGGTGAGTCAAGTGTGCTAGGCAACAGTGGCAAGGGAGCGAACAAAAGGCTGAGTTATGGTATCTCTGAGGTGAGTTGCACAATTATCGCATAGGTATTGCCTGTCTTGGAGATGTAACTAGAAAGTTATGGGAGTAACAGTGCCATCTATCCTGGAATCCAAATTTGGTGTACTTAATGTTATGAAGACATAACTGATATTGCAAATTGTGGAAGGCTTGACGGAAATAAAATGTTTTTTCAGCAAGACTTGCACACAAAATCCATTAATATATAAAAAATTAACATTTTAAAAAGTGATTTAGGCATTTTAAAAATGAGTTCTAACAATTTGATAGTATCATTATTCTTTTCACTTTGTTTTACTCAAGCTCCATTGGAGGTTATTCCTGACGTTGGTTTTACCCCAGTAAACATCCCCTTGGTTGAGGAATATGCTGGAGATGTTTTAAAGGATTTCCCCATGTTAAGCAGGTAAGAGCTATTTAAATGTACAATAATGATGCACATTTTTTGCCTATCCTCAGTAAATAGTCTGTGGGCTCATTTCATGGCTGGTGCCTTGCCCACACAGAGGTGGGTGGGACACATAAAACTGGAGTGTATGAGGCACACCAGTTATTGGTGATGGGGGAGGTGGATGCAGGTGATGGTAGAGAAGAACAGCAGAAAGTATGGGGAGCCCAACATCAAAGGTACTGTGGAGTGGAAGGATTGTGGCGGGGGTGTGATGCCATGGAAAGGATGACTTGTGGGGACACTGGTGGGTGATGGGGGCATGCCAGGAGGGATAAGGCATGCATGAGGTCAGCATGAGGTGGATGGCATGGAGGGAGGGAAAATGTCATGGGGTGTCTGGGATGCATTGGAGGGATGGGAATGATATAGGAAGATCACATGGGTTAGTGTCATGGGAAAGATGATAAGGCATGTGACGGGGATGGCATTGGAGCAGGGTTGAGATGATGGAATTGGGTAAGGATACTAATTTGGCTAATTGTTGGTCTGCTAGTTCTATTATAAAACATTCTTGTCTTATCTAGCAATTTTCAGTTGGGACTTAAATCTGGCTTTTCGATTCTGTAATTCACATATGCGTGTCATAGGCTTCTGGTGATTTTAGTTTCACCTTTTGGCGTTGCAAGCTGAGGAACCACAAAGTTTAGATTGAAATAGTGTGGGAAACTTCTAAATTGATCCTTAAGCCCAAACTTGCACATTTGACCATTAGTGATACTTCAACAAGGTTATAAAGTATCTAATTTAGGTTTGTGTTGTATGTCCATTTAATCTGGAACAATGTAAATGTATTTTTTTTCAATGTAGTGACAGTTCTGTGGATACATCACTTGCTGAAAACCAAACACTTTTGGATTGGTCTTTGGATAAGCCACTCACTGATGATTATGAAAGGACCAAAGCATCAACTTTTGGTAAGATTTATTAATAGTTTTGTGCAAAGTAATCTTGTTTAGTTTCCTTAATCCTATAAAATCCACAAATAAAATGTCACTTGCCACGGTCATCTGGCTCTTTAGTGTTCAATTTTAAATGCCAAAGCCATATGCTGTTCAAGACTGCAGTGCAGCCACATGCGGCTTTCTTTCATTGGATGTCTAATGTCCCTTCCTTAATTGTGTTTTATTTGTTACGTTGAAAGCAGTTTCTGCCTATTGATTCTAACCTAACAAACTGTTCACAAAAAATGTTCTGTTCTGACTTTATTCTTGTGGGTTCATGTCTGCACAGGAGAAAAAACAAATGATCCCCTGGTAAGAAAGCGCATGCTCAGAAGCTACCAGAAGCTTGTCCGATTTCACAGGTTCTACGGATCAACATTAGAGGGCAATATCACAAAGAACATTATTACCAATGTGCAAGGAGCTACAACAGTAGCACCAAAACAGTCCAGTGTCATAAGTGGAAAAAGCAAAAAGTTACCTGTGAGTTTTTATGTTTTGTCATTTTAATTTCAGTTTGTATATTTTTGTTTTGTAGCTTAAGGAATCGCTTTCGTAATATTTTTTACAAATTCCAAATTTAGTAATTTTAAAAAAAACACATTAGCCCCAATGGATATTTTTTTTTTCTTTTAACAAGGAGCGTTAGTGAGCATTAAGTGTTCTATTTTAGGTGTGGCAGGTAAATTCTACAGTTAAGTACTTTGAGCACGGTAAACACAAAATACTGTAGATGTTGGAAATAAAAACAAAATGTTGGAAGAAGCTCTGGGAGATCAGCTGTGAAAAAGTCAACTCTGTTTCTCACTTCACAGATACTGCCAAACACTGAGTTTTCCCCCTATTGTCTGTTTTTATTACTTTGAGCACAAAGCTTGATTAGATATTTGGGAAGTGATTAATGCATTTGATTCATGATTTGCTTGATTTCTGGCCACTAGATGGAAAATTGTGGATGAACAACGAGGTCCTCTGCTCGCATAGTATCAATGGTAGGAAGTTATGCCGGGAGCAGGGAATCGCTAAATTTATGCTCATGTACTATTGAGGTACAAGGCAAAATGCCCTTCCGTTTTGGCCAACAGTGAATCTAATTTTCTCTGGCAATTCACAACTTCCTTTTAGTTGTAACATGATAAATTATTCATCAAAGCCCGCCTTCTCAACCTTGCCCCTCGCTTGAGGTGTGGTGATTCTCAGTTTAAATCACCACCAGTCAACTCTCCCCCTCAAAGGAGAAAGCAACTATGGTCATTTGGGACTATGGCGACTTTCCTGTTACCATATCTAATATAAATCTTGGTGTGGAGTGTTGATGTTCCCTCTTTTTTAATAAATTTAGATTACCCAATTATTTTTTCCAATTAAGGGGCAATTTAGTGTGGCCAATCCACCTACTCTGCACATTTTTGGGTTGTGGGGGCGAAAGCCACGCAGACACGGGGAGAATGTGCAAACTCCACACGGACAGTGACCCAGAGCCGGGATCGAACCTGGGACCTCAGCGCCGTGAGGCAGCTGTGCTAACCACTTGGCCACCGTGCTGCCCTTGATGTTCCCTCTTGTAGGGTAAACTAAAAGTGGATTGAACATTTATTTCATTATCTAATATTTATTTAACATTTATTTCAAAGCCTAAGAAGAAAGCTGACCTGATTGCTGAAGAAAACATAAGGAAAAAGAAAGAGAAGGAAGATCAGAAACAAAGGGAACAATGGACTTTAATATCCAAGAGTATCATGAAAATGATTCAGGAAAACTTTGACCATGGGATTAAAAAGCTTGAAGAATTTCTGAAGAAATGCTCAGGTGACTCTGTGAAGCTGATTGCAGAGATGGACGTGCTTGAAAACTGCTTTAAAATCTGGGTGGAACACTGCCAAATGACAGGTCTGAACAAGTTTGTTGTCTTCACACTTAATGGACAAATTAAGTTTAAAGAATAAGCTGATTTTCGTGAAATGTACATTTTTCTTCTACTTGCCAATGCAGATATTTCAGGAATATGATTTGATTATTACCTATATTAGATGGTACCAGTGCCAGTTTCCATTTAGCACTGGGATTGATATTGCCAATTGATGGTATTTTAGGTTAACCAGGGCAAGTACTTGATACGTACTTCCAGTTTCTAATCTGGAATGTTTTTTGTGTCCCCATTATGGCTGGAGCCTTCAAGAGATAGCATGGTGGGGGGAAGGTGGATGCGGAGTTGAGGATAGATCTTTGACAGGCAGAGGGAATTGCATTTGATAAAAGAGAAGGCTGTGATGCTATGGCTGTGATGAAATAGTTAAAATTGGATCCAAATGGGTAAAGAGTTCCAGTCAATGAAGCTGAGCCTTCTGAGAAAATGGTAGGCCAAACATGTGAAAGGCTGCCGAGAGGCTAATATGATTCTGAAGCATTATCTGGCGAGGCAGTAAGTTGTTCAAGAACCTTGTAGAGTGGAGGCTGAAAATGAGGCTGTAGTTTGCAAGGCAATGGTATTTTTTGAAAAAGATGTTTGGCTTTGAAAGGGTGGTGGATAGTGCTTGAGGATCACTAATTATTTATGTATCAGCTACAATGGGTGCCAGGAAGAGACTAGATGGTCAGTGGGATGTGGTTAGGAGAGTAGGGACTGGGCCAGTTGGATAGGCCAATAGGGGAGGTGGGAAAGAAACTAGAGAATTATGTGAACTCCAAGGTGGGCAGGATGGTAATGCTGGGGAACATTTTGCGTGTTGGACAAGGGGACGAGGATGGATGTAGCAGAGGAGGTTGAATGGATAGGCTCAACCTTCAATCCATTAGTTCCTCCTACTTTAAGGTGAGGCCTAAAGGGACAGGGGAAACGGGTTTAACGAAATGGCTTGCAATGCAGTTACCTAGTATTTGAAACTGGTTCTCAAGAAGTGAATGGGTTTGTAAAGGTGATCAAAGCCTGGAAGTGATGTAGCCCAATCAGCATCTGGTGGCTGAATCAGTTATGTACCCAGGTTCTTTCAAATTTGTGCCCCTTGAATTTGGAGGAAAGAAGTTGGGGTCTTGTAGCAGGGGCTCGAGCAGGAATGGAGAGAGTAAACATTTTGCCAGGTCATGGGCATCCAAGTCAGAACGTGGGAGTAATCAGATTGACAATGGCAGAAGTTGGACCACCAAAGACTTTACAGATGAGAATTAAAAAGTGTAGCTCTAAGTGACTTGACGAGTTAAACATTAGAGGAGGCTGTGTTCGAGCAGGTAAGTGGTTATAAGGAATTGATCAGAATGACCTTGACTGTAACCGTGCCCCTTAATTGAAACTGTCTGTGATTGAGATGGCCGATGTAGTGAGATGGTATGGTCAAAGGAATAGCTACGAATAAGGGTTGAAGAGTTTCTATGGAGGGAGTGCTTTATAATTTAGAGGCGAAGCAAGGTGAGCTATGATAGGGATTGAAATCAATGGGTTGCTCAGAACATATGCTGAGAGGAAAGTAAAGAGGTGAGACTTTGAGGAGTGTTGGACAATAGAGTTTAAAAGAGAGCCCAAGGGGTTAGAATAAGGCGCGAGACCTTTGAAGGAGAAGGTGTCCGAGGAATGGGGGCCTTTATTAACTTGTTTAATGTTGTGTGAACAAATGTATCTAATTTCGTGCTTTAGGACCACCCTTGCTCATCTATTCATTAGCAATGCAACCTCTTGGATGCCAAAATTCTTGAATAAGTGCATCATTACAAATCGTTCCATGCTAAAGCATACCAGTAGCTCTGAATGTAGGAATTAATGTATGTACAACTCAAGGTAAATTATGCAATTTGAGAGTTCACGTCAATTCTTGATGTGCATTTTTATTAAGGAAAACTGCCAGGCTGCCAAAATAATAACATTTATCCCTATGTATAAATGAGTTTTAAATCTGCAAGAAGAATAAAAGCATTTGACAGATAAAAGTCAAATGATCATTTTAAACTTTGTTTTTCAGAAAGCTCAAAGCGAAGCAATCTTATAGCAGGTCGAGTGATGAAAAGAATTCACAATATTCTGGATAAATACGAGAAGATGATGGAGAAAAGCCAACTGAAACTGATAGCTAGTTATCTCAAAGAGTTTGGATTTAATAAATTAGCACAGTGTATCACAGACATTGATCAGGTAAAATTAAATTATTTTACAATCTCTAAAATCAATTAACTTGGAATCACTCGCTTTGTATTTCTGTGACATTTTTCATGTTTGGACCTAACCATGATTCAGGAAGCTGAATGCTCAACTGTTTTTTTTTTCAATCATGTTAAAGTTTAATTTGCAGCCCTGCATAGAAACACAAAGTTTTAAAAAAAGAACATCGCATAATGGGGATTAAGGAGAGAAAGACAGTGGCAAATATTTTCTGGCAATACTGGGGTAAATTTTATATAAAGGCTAAGTTGTTTTACACTTCACAGTTTGTAATTGTTGAAGCTTTAGTCAAAATTTGAGGCGTCCTTCGATCAAGAACTACATACTATTGTGCTTGTGTATCTACAGCTTGCACTCTGCAGATTTTGATTTTAACAGCTGACCAAAGAGGCATGCATTTTGGTACTTAAAAGCATTTATGTGTTAAAGCTGCCTTGATGACCTTATTGATGAAACCATTATATGATGTAATACTGACCATTCAGAGATTCCCGATTCAATTGCTCTGTGTTTAATCTGTTGGCTGCAACAGCTGAGATGCTAGGGGAAGGTAAAATCGGAGTTCCTGCTCCTTTTGAGTATTCGGTGACCGTCGCCCAACAAGTGTGCTTACTTGAACGTCACCTAAGGATCAAAGAATGCTCAGTTGTGGTTGTGGTGCCTGCTTCCACTTACTGCTGAGGTTTTGGGAATGGCCATTTGAGTGAATTACCAGAGGCTGTTGAGGTTTAAAATTATATCCCAGCCGAGGTGGGCTGAAAGGAGGAAAGTGATTTCTCTAATGAATTTCACAGCTACGTTGTAGCATAACAAATGGGAACTGGAGAAAGACATGTGCCATTCAACAAGAGCATGGCTGACCTTCCACCTCAATTCCATTAGCCCGCACTGATCCCCATTACTTAAAAATCTAACAGCCTTTGTCTTGACTATACTCAATTCTAAACAGCCACAATTCGTAATCCTTTGAGTGAAGACATTTTTGGACTGACCCCATATTCTGCGAATGTGACCGTGTTCCCCCAGCCAGGAGAATCATTTTCTCAGCATCTACCATATCATAGAATCGTAGAATCCCTACAGTGCAGAAGGAGCCATTCAGCCCATCAAATCTGCACCAACCCTCCTAAAGAGCACTCTACCCTGGTCCACTCGCCCGCCGACCCTTCCTTAGTCACTAAGGGGCAATGCAGCATGGCTAATCCACTTAATTTGCACATCTTTGGGCTGTGGGAGGAGACCCACACACACAAGGGGTGTACATGCAAACTCCAGACAGTTACCCAAGGCTGGAATTGAACCTGGCTTCCTGGTGCTGAACAGCAGTGCTAACCATTATGCCACCATAACAAGCCCTTTAAAATTTTAAAGTTTTAATTAGATCAGATCTCATTCTAAACTCTGGGAAATGTAGACCTAGTCTGCTCAGTCTTGCCTCATAGAACAATTCCCTCATCCCAGAAACCAGTTTTGTGACCTTCATTGCACTGTTTTGGGCAAGTATGCCCTTCCTTAGTTGAGGATTCACTGTGGCAGATAGTAATTTAAACCATTTGCTTAATTACCAAACTTAAAAAACACTTCTCACTGCTTTTCAAAACAGAAACAGGCACGTCCTAAAAATCCTAAGAAGGAGAACATGCTTGCCGTTGGTGTTGAACCTGCTCGTTTCCAGCTGAAATATATGGGTCCTTACTTGTTGCGAGATGAAAGGAATGATCCAGATCCCAGAGTTACTCATTTCATACCAGACACATGGCAGGTAATTATAAAATATCATTATATAAATTTACAAATGCCTTATTCATTGCATTTAATCTTTTCAACATAAACCATATTGTTGGCTGCTGTTTAAATCAAACCACAATTGGACCTCTAACCAGTTACAATTTAAAATCCATGTTGTAGTCTAAATTGATACAGATGATTCAATAATTTTTGAAGCTATAGGCTTGAGGGGAATAGTCAAGCCAAATTCAAATGTGTACACTCTTCAGTTTGTTGCATTACTTTAAGTCTTGCTGTCAGTTTTTCAAATCTTTCACAACTTTTTGTGGAGGTCTAGCATTCGCTGAGAGGGACGAAGTAGAAAAATCTACAAGGAATGTTCAAAACGTAAGTAACACCAGTTCAGTTTCGGTGGCGGTGAAAAAGATTAGAAGGAATCATCGGAGATAAAATGTTGCCTCGGAAAATAGCGTTTGCAATCCTTTATTACTTTCCTTTCAGGAGCTGGATTGGGGAAGCGTTGCTTAATTTCACTGTGGATTATTTCCCTGTCTGAGAAGGTTCAGGGCAGGACCCATTTTTCAATGTTAGGACTGGTTAGAGTTGCAGTGTGTGCTCTAGGTTCTGTGGCATGCTGATAGGGAACCACATTACAGGATCATGGAGAAGAGAGGCACCATTAGAACGGATAGAAATTCTTAAAGGTTTGGGAATTATTTTGAGAATTACTGAATGAGATGTACTCCATTTGGTGCTGTTATTTGGGGAAAAAAGTGGAGGAATAGACCAACCTCTAATTACTCCTCCAACCTTCAACCTGGCCATCTGGTCTTCCATTGTTTTAGAATTTATCTCCCATCATCCCTCCACTGATATTACCTGATCATGGGTGCTTTCTTGCAGGAAGAAAGGAAAATTAGCCATTGCTTTGCCCCTCCCAGTGCTATCAAGGTTAGGTGCACACTGCTATCAGGAAATGTATGCAGCATGTACCTGAGTTTACTGGTACTGATATCCATCCCCCTTTTGGGAGCATGGGTCCCATATGTGTGCCATTCATGATTTAGAGCTGATTGTATACATGCTCTTAATGTTATTTTTGTATCCAATTAATTGCAGCGAGAACTTCTAGATGCAGTGGACAACAATGAATCTGCGGTGATAGTTGCTCCAACCTCCTCAGGAAAAACCTATGCCTCCTATTACTGCATGGAGAAAGTTCTGCGAGATAGTGATGATGGTGTATTGGTGTATATTGCACCCACAAAGGTACAATTAATTTACATGTGTTTAATAAATAACCTGCTTTTAAATATATAATCTAAATGAAGGATCAAAGTTGATAGGACTAGACAACAAAGAATTTCACACTGTAAATAGATCATTCTGGAATTACATATGCTCTGGGGGGGGGGGGGGGGGGATGACCCATGAATCGTTGTACACAAACTGACTCAATCCTAAAATGGCAGAATTTAATCATTCAAAGGCAAGTGAAAATGTTGGTTAGATGGTCTCTGGCTTGGATTTGAAGATTGCACTTGACCCATTGCACCTGTAGATTGTAGGAGAAAGGGTAAGGTTCTTAAATTTGGAGAACATGAGAAATAATGTTCAGTTTTTTAATATGAATACATGTGGAAAATGGTGTCTCAAAATATAGAAGCCCAAGGGGTCTACCAAATTGATTGCTACGGAAACTTTGGCTCCCGGCCCAGTTCCATTCACCTGGACAGATCACCCATTCCAAACTTATCTGCAGTTACTACAGAGAAATTAAACCTGTTCCAGCATCGGTTCCTGGCAACCTCCTCTGGTATTTACTCCAATGTCGTTCTGATATTCTCTTTGGTCAGGACAAAATAAGGGAGACTAGGAGTTTGAGAAATCAGCACCATTGCTGTTTCTGCCACCGGTTTGTGAATTTGGCAGGCCCAAGGACTGGGGAAACGTGTGCTTACAATACTACTGTGGTTTTTGTTTCAGTAAAGATCAAAAACAGGCTAATGTTGCTTCATTCCTTTGAGGTTTAACCTCCAAGCAGCAGCGAAGTGTTTCCCATCCTATACATATTTGCGACTCGAGTGCAAAACAGCACTACAGGAAGAAATTCAAGCCACGTTCTCTAGGCACAAAGACGATTCCAGTATTTTTTATGTCTGTCCCTTGACGAATAACTGGGAGACCTGCAGAGGAAACAAAGTGGGACAAGTGAAGGGGGCACTCAATAGAGCGCATACCTCCATCGTGCAGTGTTAATTCCAGGCTCTTACTATTACACAACTGTTCATTGAGACTTTCCCCTACTTGATTGATGCTCTGTGATTACAAAGTTGAAAAGAAAATTAGTAAGATTTTTTATCTCGGGGGCACCACGGTGGCGTAGTGGTCAGCACTGCTTGCCTCATGGCGCTGAGGAACAGGGTTTGAAGCTGGCCACTGTCTGTGTGGAGTTTGCACTTTCTCCCCATGTCTACATGGGTCTCACCCTCCATCCAAAAAGATGTGCAGGATAGATTGATTGGCCACGCTAAATTGGCCCTTAATTTGAAAAAAAGAATGGCGTACTCTAAATTTTATTTAAAGCGCTTCCATCTGGCTGAGGAAACCTCATTCCAATCCATCACAAACAGCCTGGAAGATGGCCAGACTCTTAATCCAAGGTTTTAAGCCACATACTAGGTATGTATTTTATTCTCAAATATTTCAGTGATTTTTATAAATCTATGGTGCAGCTTCACAGTGAGAGCATATAGTTTTAATTTCCTAGACTGGCTCGTGCCCAAACTAATTGATTGCTGGAGGGAAAAAATCTATTGTTGCCAGTGCAAGAACCTGAAAATAGATGCTCTCAGTAGTTGCAATTTTTTTCCCCCATTTGCTTATTTTGCTGTGAAGGAGAAAGTTATAAACACAAGCTTGCAAAAAATCCATAATTCTGCAACTGAAAGTGCTGCGTTTAAAAGCATTTCTTAGTTTAAACAGCCTGAATATCTACGCATGTGCAGGAAGTGCTCCCACCCCTAGCAATTGATGACTGACGTCAGACTAGCCTTTCATTTCTTTAAGTTCCATATTCTTACTGGACCGTGGTACCCACAGTTTTCAGAGTATTTTTGTGTCCTCTTTAATTTGAAGACAGATACAAAGTATTTGTTTAATTTCACTGCCATTTCCTGAATCCCCAGTATAATATCTCCCGTCTCTGTAATATTTACTTTGCTTCGCTCTTGCTTTGTAAGCATCTATGAAACCTCTTGTGTCTTTTTCTAGTTTTCTCTCTCCTCCCTCCCTCCCCCTCTCTCTCTCTCTCTCTCTCGCTGAATTGTAAAATCGTCCCTTTTCAAAATCCAGAGCGACCAGGACCAATTATAATATCCTGCCACCTTTGATTGAGATCAGCTAAGTTACAGGCAAGATTTGAACAGTGTATTCTCCTGTGTAGCTCAGCCCCTCTCAATAAATTCTCTAGGCCTTTCGGGGAACTTAGAATTTCTTGAGGTAGTTTGGTCTTGTACATTTTGTGATTATATTTTGAAAGTTAGAAAAAATTTAATCAGTAGTAGTTGCCTCTTCCTGTGTCTCCTCACTTGTGCTAATTCAGCTTCATAGACTCACTCATTTGCAGAAATTAACTTTGGAATTTTCCTATGATATAAATGGAATACATTTCAAGGACAATTGTCACCACAACCCAGCAGTAGATATTCTTCCTTGTGACACTTGAGTCATATGGTCAGTGCCATTAGGTTTATCATCATAATATATTTAAAAAAAATAAGTTTAGATTACCCAATTATTTTTTCCAATTAAGGGGCAATTTAGCGTGGCCAATCCACCTACTCTGCACATTTTTGGGTTGTGGGGGCGAAACCCACGCAGACACGGGGAGAATGTGCAAACTCCACACGGACAGTGACCCAGAGCCGGGATCGAACCTGGGACCTCAGCGCCATGAGGCGGGTTGTGCTAACCACTAGGCCACCGTGCTGCCCTATCATCATAATATAAGTGTTAGCATGTTTCAGCAACACGCTAGCACCCTGACTGGAATCAAAATAGCATTCAGAATACAGGTATCCCAAACGACTGCATTATTGCATGAAAATTATATAGTAGATGTCTTGATTTCAATTTATCTCCAATGGGAATATCCAGCATTGATAAATATAAATCTTTAACTATGCAATAATTAGGTAGGGAGGTGGAGGTAGTGATCGCGATGGATGCAGAAAAGGCTTTTGATTGGATAGAATGGGATTATCTGTGGGAGGTACTGAGACGGTTCGGATATGGGCGGGGCTTTATTGATGGGTCAGGTTGCTGTAGGAGGCCCCTGTGGCAAGTGTATGGACGAATAGGACAATATCGGACTATTTTGGACAGGGATGCCCTCTCTCCCACTGTTGTTCGAGCTAGCTATAGAGCCGTTGGCAATTGCTCTGAGAGCATCAAGGGGGCTGGTCGGGGAGGTGGAGCACAGAGTCTTGCTCTATGCAGACGACCTGCTTCTGTATGTATCGGACCCATTAGAGGGGATGGAAGAAATCATGAGGATTCTAGGGGAATTTGGCCGGTTTTCGGGGTATAAGCTAAATATGGGGAAAGTGAGATGTTTGCGGTCCAGGCGAGGCGATTGGGGAGCTGCCGTTTAGATTAGTAGGGGGAAGCTTTAGGTACCTAGGCATTCAAGTGGTGCGGGAAAGGGACCGGCTGCATTAATTAAATCTGGCCCGGCTAGTAGACCAAATAAAGGGACTATTTTCGGAGATGGGATGCGCTCCTGTTGTCATTAGCTGGGTGGGTGCAGTCGGTGAAGATGACGGTCCTCCCGAGATTCCTGTTTCGTGTTTCAATGTCTCCCCATCTTATTCTGTGGTCAACAAAGTGATCTCTGGCTTTGTTTGGGCGCGCAGGACTCCACGGGTAAGGAAGGTAATGCTTGAGCGGAGTCGGGGAGGAGGGCGGGCTGGCTGGCGCTGCCAAATTTTAGTAACTATTACTGGGCGGCGAATATAGCCATGATCAGGAAGTGGGTGGTGGGGAGGGGTCGGCATGGGAGCGTATGGAGGCGGCTTCATGCAAGGGCACCAGTTTGGGGGCGTTGGTAACTGCGCCTCTGCCGTTCCCGCTGGCACGGTATTCCACCAGCCCCGTGGTGGCAGCGGCCCTGAGAGTCTGGGGCCTATGGAGGAGACATGTGGGAGCATCGGTCTGGTCCCCAATCTGTAATAATCACCGATTTGCCCCGAGAAGTATGGCTGGGGGTTCCGGATATGGCGGAGAGCAGGGATTGAGAGGATGGAGGATATGTTTATAGAGGGGAACTTTCCGAGTATGAGGGCACTGGAGGAGAAGTTTGGGTTGGCGAGGGGAAACAAATTCAGGTACCTGCAGGTGCGGGACTTCCTACGTAAACAGGTGTCATCCTTCTCCACTCTTACCGCTAAGGGGGATTCAGGACAGGGTAGTTTCCGGAGGGTGGGTAGGAGAAGGGAGCGGTCTCTGACATTTACAAGGAACTTATGGGGTCAGAGGAGACGCAGACCGAGGAGCTGAAGCACAAGTGGGAGGAGGAGCTGGAAGGATAGAGGATGGTCTATGGCGGACGCGTTGAGTAGAGTCAACGTGTCCGCAACATGTGCCAGGTTCAGCCTGATACAATTTCAGGCCGTTCACCGGGCTCACATGACAGTTGCCCGGATGAGAAGATTCTTTGGGGTGGAAGACGGGTGTGCAAAATGTGCGGGAGGACCAACGAACCATGTCCACATGTTTTGGACATGTCCAAAGCTAGGGGATTTTGGCAGGGGTTTGCGGATGTCATGTCCACGGTTTTTAAAAACAAGGGTGGCGCTGAGTCCAGAGGCGCCGATTTTCAGGGTGTTAGAAGACCCGGGAATCCAGGAGGAGAAAGAGGCAGACGTTCTGGCCTTTGATTCCATGGTAGCCCGGAGACGGATACTATTAGCTTGGACGGACTCAAAAGCCCCCGAAGTCAGAGACCTGGCTATCGAATATGGCTAGCTTTCTCTGTTTGGAGAAATCCAGTTCGCCTTGAGATGGTCACTGTTGGGTTTCGCCTGGAGGTGGCAACGTTTGTCGTCGACTTCGTGGAAAATTAATCATCAGCAGAAGGGGGGGTTTCGTTTAGCTTAGAGTAGGGAGTTAATAAAGGTGGAATCTGGAAGGGAAGGAGACGGCTTTTGCACTATGTTTATAGTTTCATGTACATTGTTATTGTGTTGTTATAACACCAAAAAATACCTCAATAAAATGTTTATTAAAAAAATACTATGCAATAATTAGCTGTGTCCAGAAAACACTGAACCAACATCAAGGACTCATTAAAACATGGGAATAAATTTAACTTGATGCAAAGGAAAAATGTGTGGGGTGTATTTGGGTGGCTGATTCATTGCCACCAGAATAAATTATGTGCGTGGCAGGAAAAATAAAAATTACACCTGACGCATAGGAAATGTTAGTTTATCTGGTATTCTAAGGACTGATGGTTCTGTTTTCCAGTTTTGTTCAGTAATTCAAGTTTAATCATTGTTGTGCTGCTGGTAATGTGGTCTCGCTCAATAGTTTCTTGTCTAAAATTATTTTCATGTTTTTGCTTGAAGATTGATGCATTTCAAGTGCAATGTGTTTTATATTTTAATGACTAGGCTCTTGTGAACCAAGTGGTGGCAACTGTTTTACAAACCGATTTAGCAAGACTTTACCAGATGGAATGGTGGTATGTGGGGTTTACACACGAGACTATCGGCAGGATGCTTTAAATTGCCAGGTATTCTATTTTCTATTTATAAATAAGCTAGAATTTCTCATGGTTAATTTGTAATTAATTTCTGTTTCCACGTCCTTAGCTCCATAAGATTTATCTGCACATGTCCTGGTTCTTTGACAGTTGTCAGGAGACATTAGTGTTGTTTTCTCACTTGCACTTCCTAGTTTCTCGAGCTAGAGGGATGAAAATCGTTTGAAGTTCCTCCTATAATTATGCCAGATTGTATCTTAATACAAAGAGGCGTATCCAATTATTTTTAAGGAGCATCAATTTAAAGATGGCATTCAAAGAATGAGTACCTTTTGAGGTCATGGAAAATGTGTGTTTCAGCAATGTAATTTTTTATTTTGCTGTGTTTTTTCTTTTCCCTTAGCGCTTGTTCTTACGGGCCTTTGCATGAATTGATTAAATTATTTCTGCCAACACCATTCCCGATATAAATCAACTACTCGAGTGGAAGTCCCTGTATCTGATATGCTGGGGAGTAGAGATGAATCCATGGAGGGATATTGGGCAGGTTATGCTAAAGGGACCTTTGCATCCATATCTTTAGCGAGGGATTAAAAATCTTCCTTCGTGCATCTGTGCAGATGGAGTTCACTCTTCCCAAAAGAAACTGGAGCAGCAAAGTCAATGACTAGATGTGTGAATGCCAATTGTATTGCTTCAATCACAGTATATTCTGCGCATTGCTTGAAAGAAAGCATTTCAAAACCAACTTTGATCTGGCAACATGTGTCATATGATCAGTCACAAGATCTGGAAATTGCTGTTGGTGTTAATGTCTCTGCTAAAATTAAGAATTTAATAGTCTAATGATAAAATTTATTTCTAACTTTTAGTATCCAAATGTAGCCAAAATGGCTTTTTGCTGGCAAAATGGTAGATAATTTTGATGCATTATAG
Source organism: Scyliorhinus canicula (assembly GCF_902713615.1). NCBI lineage: Eukaryota > Metazoa > Chordata > Chondrichthyes > Carcharhiniformes > Scyliorhinidae > Scyliorhinus > Scyliorhinus canicula. The sequence continues at coordinate 213,321,494 of NC_052148.1, read as the reverse complement.
CAGGGTTATTTTAGAACTTGCATACTACATTAGGGCTTCATAAATACAATAGCACAAGTGAAGGAAGCTGAAGAATTTGAAACTGGCTCTTGCAATCACAGGAAATTTGTTAACTTTTAGCTGCACGTTTAATCTTCAAGGAAGAATTATTAATATTGCCCCACGGTAGATTGATTTTGTTTCCTCAGTGTGTTTCCAAACTGCAAAATAAATGTGACTGTGCACCTAGTGGTTCTTCGGTTGAGTATATTGCATGGATCTTTTGAGAGTGCAGAGGAAGTGGCTTCACTGCGAGCAGGGGAGATCAGGACTGGGGCAGGAATAGGAGGAGCAGAGGTCAGTTGGAGTATGGGATATGTACAGGAGTAGGCGAAGGAGAAGCTGGATTAAATATATCTAAGAGTGGAGATTGAGCAGGTGCTGGGAATCTGGATTATTTTTGTTTGTGTTGGATTAACCATAGAACTGCTTCTTCCCTGGCTAAAATCAATTATTTTGGCATAACGCAAGCATCAAACCTAGAACTTCCCCTGATCTGTATTGTTCAGCCGGTCACCAAGTAAACAATCAGAGCCACATGGGAGACATTAGTTTGTATACTAACCTCTAAGATTAGAAGAAATAGCAGGAACCAAACCAAAGTCATTGTAGCTTCCTGATCCAAGTTCATGAAGGAAAATGGAGAACATATTTTGAGACATTGAATCAGCATAATTTGCATGTGTAGTTTGTTACCAAAACTCCTTTGAAGCAAAACAACTTGCCATTTGCAAACCTCAGCGCAGGAAACGGTAGCTCAGCAAATTCAACTTCATGCTAAAAGAACTCTAGAAATAATTCTGTAATGAAATCAGGCACCTTTTTAATTTGCAATTTTGATGTGACCTGAAGCTGCATAGCCAGTCTGTTATAGAACACGTCTGATTTTTGTGTCATAGATGTTCAAAATTACCTTTTTTATATCTGAGCTTGACCAGAGATGCTTATATAGGGTCAAATCTAAATGTGTTTAATCTCGATGTTTGTTTCAGATTCTCATCACAATTCCTCAGTGTTTAGAAATCTCATCCTTAATGCTCAACGACAAGCCTGGGTGAAGAAGCTTAAATATGTAATTTTTGATGAGGTAAGATAGAAATTGAACTGTAGTGATTTGAAGACTTTGATGACACTAAATTAGAAACAAGCAGATTAAAATCACAGGTTTTGCAACACATCCCTGTGAAGGATCTTCTACTTATTATTGAGAGTGAAGTGAGAAGGGAGGAATAACGCAGAAAGCACATGAACTCCATTGAAAGAACTGCTCCAAAAACAAACTCCCAACATCTGAAAAATCATAATTCTCTTCAATTATACTCCGAGCACATTGAATTGTATCCAGTGGGCTAGAAATGTTGTGATTACTTATCATGTTTTTTTTGAGTTAATTGATCTCCGCCAGGGTGATAGTGATTAGGGATAAATGGCTTGGTCCGTGTCCCTGGGCTATGTTCTCACTGCTGATGGTATGTAACAAACGTTACTGGAAATGTCTGTTTTTATATCAGTTGGTGGCAGGATTAAATTTAGCTTCAGTAATTTCTTGTCAAGTAATCAGCCAGTTATGTAGGCTTATGTATGTCAGGCGATCAAACAAAGAATCATCACCATTATTGGAACTCCAGTCTTGGGATTATTTTGCCATTTGAGGAGAGGAAGTAAGCAACTTTGTGTTCTCGAAGGCAACCTTGGAAAAGGTAATCACGTGATGGTATTGCCTGAGTTTTTAACTGAAATAAATTCTGCCAGAAGGGTTTTATTTTATACAGATAGAGTACTATTTAAATTCTGTGGGGTGAAAGTAGAATGCTTAAGTGAATCCATGATCATTTCATGTAACTGCAACTTTGAATTGGGTAGTGATTCACTTTGAAACACAGTTGCTCTTGCCTGAACTGATCTCCAAGCACAAATTTGCCCAGGTCTTTGTTATCTCAATACACAGTGCTGAATTTAGAAAAACTATTTTATGCTTTCTGCTGTTGGTCACTTTCTTGTTGAATGTGATGCTAATGGATCATTATATATATATATATATAGATAATGAAATAGGAAACCACATTTGGCAAGATTTGATTTTTAATTAAATGAAGTACCATAATAATGCTGGAGGAATGGGGAGGAGAAGAAAAATAGAAACAACTTAATAAAGATAATGTAGAAAAATATCATCTTTTAAACTGCAATGATACAATTCTGGAAATAACAGAAGCCCCTGCGAATTTTAGAAATATATAATTATGAACGGCTCAAAGAAAATCACTGCTTCCTATTTCTCAAAATGCAAATTTTAAAAAAAATCTGACTTGAGATATTTATGGGCAAACATCCAAAAATGTGCGGTTTAGGTGGATTGGCCATGATAAATTGCCCTTGGTGTCCAGGGATGTACAGTTTAGGTGATGGGGATAGGGCAGGGTGGATGGGTGAGTGGACATGGGTAGAGTGCTGTTTTAAAGGATCTGTGCAGACCCGATGGGCGAAATAGTCTCCTTCTGTAGGGATTCTATGATCCAAGCCAAATTACTAAAATGATTATTTATAACTACTCCCAGGGTCCTTCTGTTTGACTTTCTTTTGAAATCTTTGCAATGAAATAAACTTGCCAAGTTCTTGGTCGTAATTTTTATTTTGCCGTTTAATAATCTTATGTGAGTTAGTTACTATACTATGTGTTTATAGGTCCACTGTCTCGGTGGAGAGATTGGAGCAGAAGTCTGGGAGCATCTACTAGTGATGATTCGTTGTCCATTCCTGGCTCTATCAGCTACAATCAGCAAACCAGAAGCTCTTGCCCAGTAACTTTTAAAAATTATTTTTGCTTGGATTACTTTTTTAACACAACTATATTTTGTTTCTTGCTGTAAAACATTAGCTGACATATCTTGCAATCTCAAAATGTTTGAAAAGTAAGGTATCTGTGGACTTGTGTTTTTTATTAATCCATGTCTGTTCATTTGTTAGGTTGAATTCATCTCAAGTAGCCATATGTTTTATTACACCCTGTGAACCAGTGTAGTGAAATGCTGTTGCTTTTTAACTTGTTGGAAATAAATCAAAGGAATTTGTTTCTCTAGGAATTGAGGAATTGTGATCTTACACTTACTTTTAGAATACTTCGGAAGCTGGGATCATTGTTGGTGAAGTAGAGAGGGCTGTGGGGAGATACAAAATTGCCATTTTGACCAAATAATTAGGGTTAAGCTGTTGCATTGGGAGGAGAGTCAGATCTAGAGTGTGCATTTAAAGATAATTGGCAAAAAAACACATGGAAGAGGCAAAGAGATTGTTATTTTGCGAAGCAAATTATAATGACCAGGAATACATTACTTGAAAGGGTGGTTGAAGCTGTTTCAACAGTTACTTAATTGGATAAGTAAGACTATGATAAATACTTGAGTGGAAAGAGCAGTGGAGTGGGAATAACTGGATAGCTTTTTCCAAGAGTCAGAACAGCACTTTGGATCAAGTGGCTTCCTTCTGCATAATTCTTAAATTTCGTGGAATATATTTCC